>NC_137034.1:18969053-19054053 GCF_032717465.1 Coenobita brevimanus
CCTGGTGAACAAGCCTACATCTTCTCTATCCTTAATGACCTAGAGCAGCTTGTATATATATATATATATATATATATATATATATATATATATATATATATATATATATATATATATATATATATATATATTGTTACGGAACAGAGAAAGATAATGTACACTTTAAGTGAGAATACTAAAAATCACTACTGTCCCGTAAAGTTCCAGGTTCAAAACAAAAGAGTTAGGTAAAATTACAAGTTAAAGTTTAATGCTCAAACTAAAAACAAAAACATTCAGGACTCATAAGGATAATGTAATGGCAAAAAACAGGTTAAATATATATGGTTAATTGCAATAGCCTCTATTAACACGAAATTAGCAAGAGTAAATATATCTAAGTCAGCCCTGATAAAATGAAAATACACTGGGTAATGCTCAGTTAATGCAAGATAAAATATTACAGATACAAAATATTATTAATGATGGCTGACAATAAGAACCTTACATAAATTACAAAAAAAACTCACTAGGCCTACAAATCAACACCTTATGCTATACAGTACAAGAACAAAATGCAATAACACTTAT
The DNA here is from genome assembly GCF_032717465.1 of Coenobita brevimanus. Lineage (NCBI taxonomy): Eukaryota > Metazoa > Arthropoda > Malacostraca > Decapoda > Coenobitidae > Coenobita > Coenobita brevimanus. The sequence goes on from NC_137034.1 coordinate 18,969,624, forward strand.
ACTCAAATCACACAGCTGCTAGATGGTTGGAGACTTCCTGAGCACTCACAATAATAATAACGGTACAGGGGAGAACAGAGATGTGAACAAAATGAGGAGTAGATCTAAGTGGCAATGATGCAGAGACTGAGCTCATTATATAGGGGCCGGCAGAGCTTGATACAACTTGTAAGAAGGACGCGCAAATGAAGCCATGGGGACAAAGAGTTGACAATCCTGCTCTGAACTCCAGAAAGAACGACTTACTCTACTATAACGGTAGAAGGGGGGGACTGAGGCAGAACACGCTCGTGATCAAACATGCAGCATACTGTGCTTTAAAATTACACAAAGGATGATGAAATCATAGGCTATATAACACCTCCCCACAAAGAAAAAGAAATTTACAAAGGAAATTTCTTATTACTCTAAAACAATCTGTCTAAAGCCTAGATAAGCAATCTGCAATAACATTATCTTTCCCCTTGACATGTTGTATGTCTAATGAATACTCCTGAAGAAGTAAACTCCATCTTGTCAATCTCTGATTTTTATCTTTAAACTTACTAAGGAATTTCAGTGGGTTATGATCGGTATAAATGACTATGGGGTCAAAACCAGAACACAAATAAAATGAAAAATGCTGTAAACCCAAAATCAAGGCCAAAAGCTCTTTCTCAATAGTTGAGTAGTTCTTTTGAGATGGAGTGAACTTCTTACTGTAGTAAGATATAGGGTGTTCAATACCCTGATCATCCTCTTGCAGCAAAACAGCCCCAGCTCCTGTATCACTTGCATCAACAGACATCTTAAAAGGCTTAGCAAAATTTGGAGTAGCGAGCACTGGCTGACTTAATAGGATAGCTTTAAGTTTGTTGAAAGAGGATTCACAGTTATCGGTCCAGACAAATTTAACTCCCTTTTTCAGTAGGTTTGTAAGTGGTGATACAAGAATTGAAAAGTTAAGAACAAATCTCCGGTAATAACCTACCATTCCCAAAAATCTTTGTAGCTCTTTCCTACTTTTAGGTCTGGGAAGATCACTTATAACCTGAACCTTAGCTCCTGGTGGTGCAACATGTCCATCACCAATTACATACCCAAGGTACTGTACTTTAGCTTGACCAAACTCACACTTTGATAAATTAGCTACAATATTAGCCTGAACCAAACGCCCAAGAAATTTACTGACATGGCATAGGTGATCTTTCCAGTTGTCACTGAAGATTAATACATCATCAATATAAACAACACACCCTGCCAAACCCTCTGTTACAACATTCATGAGCTTCTGAAAAGTGGCTGGTGCATTCTTCATACCATACGGCATTACAGAACATGCAAAAGTCTTTCCTAGTGTTACAAAACATGAGATCTCCCTAGCACGTTCAGTCATAGGTACTTGCCAGTGTCCCTTTAACAAATCAAATTTACTTATGTACCTAGCCTTTCCGATCTTGTCTATGCAATCTTCCACGCGAGGGAGAGGGTAAGTGTCTGTTTTGGTGATCTGATTAACACGTCTGTAGTCGATGCAAAGCCACTGTGACCCACCTGGCTTAGGGACTAGAGTGACAGGAGAACTCCACTCGCTCTGACAGGGCTCAATCATCTTGTGGTCCAACAGGTAGCCAAGCTCCTTCTGGATGAGAGGAACTTTCACTGGGTTCACACGGTAAGGAGGCAATTTAATTGGCTTTGCGTCTCCAACATCGACATCATGCATCAACACAGTGGTTCTTCCTGGAGTGGCACGGAACACTTGCGGGTACTCCTGCAGTAATGCCGACAACTCCTGCCTTTCCTCGGGAGGTAGATGAGAAAGTTTAGTCTGGAGATCATTCATGATATCAGGATTCTTCCCCAAACTATCACTCAGGCTCATGCTGCATGGGAGAGCTTCACTTGCAGACTCGGGTGGAACAGCTACAGTGCAGACTGGATTATTTTCGTCCCGCCTGTGATATAACTTTAGCATGTTGATGTGACATAGTTGCTTGTTCTTTCTACGATCTGGTGTGGCGATGACATAGTTGACATCACTGAGTTTCTTCTCCACGAAATAAGGACCATTAAACTTGGCTTGAAGAGGTTGCCCATGAACTGGTAGCAGAATCAAAACCTGATCTCCTGGCTGAAAGTGGCGTAACCTGGACTTCTTATCATACCAAGTCTTCATCTTCTCCTGAGCAGCTCCTAAATTCTCTCTCGCCAGCTGTAAAGCAGTGGACAGCTGTTCTTTGAACTTCATCACATACTCCAGCAGGTTGACGTCATCTTCCTCTGAGAGCCAGCATTCCTTGAGTAACTTAAGGGGTCCTCTTACTTCATGGCCAAACAGTAGTTCAAAAGGTGAGAAGCCCAGTGATTCATTTGGAGATTCTCTTGCGGCAAACACAACGAATGGAAGACCTTTATCCCAGTCTTTCTGATGTTCCAAACAGTATTTCTTGAGCATCGATTTGAGTGTTTGATGATATCTCTCCAACGCTCCTTGGGTCTGGGGATGGTAAGCTGAAGACGTGATCTGGGTGATGCCCAACTCTTTCAGAGACTGCTTGAAAACATTTGACATGAAATTACTTCCCCGGTCTGACTGTACCTCCTTGGGCAGACCAAACTTTGTGAAGAACCCTAGCATTTCCTTAACCACGTTCTTTGCTGAGATATTTCTAAGTGGAATGGCTTCATTATAACGAGTAGCCATATCAATCAGGGTCAACACATAAGAAAATCCTGAAGAAGTCTTAGGAAGAGGGCCCACAATATCCACCAACACACGGGTGAAAGGCGCCTCAAAAGGAGGAATGGGAACTAGAGGTGCAACCTTTTCGGTCTGATTACACTTCCCCACAACTTGACAGGTGTGACAAGACTTACAATACCAGGAAAAATCCCTGAAGATAACTAGCCAGTAGAAGTGTTTCAAAATGCGTGCCACAGTCTTCCTCACTCCAAGGTGTCCTGTCAAACTGGAATCATGAGCCACTCTAATGATATCCTGCCTACAAACACGAGGGATGACAACTTGATGTACAACCTCCCATTCACAGTCGGCTGATGCTGTTGGGGGTCTCCACTTCCTCATAAGTACTCCTGACTTTACATAATAAGAAGTAGAAGCACCGGCTGACTCTTCTTCACTGTAAGCAGAGTTAGCTAGACCTTTCAACTCAGGGTCAGCAACCTGCAACTCAACCAACTCTTGACGAGACAAATTATCAACACTACAGGGTACTGCCTCATCTGGTGAGTGGTCCAAATTAGCAAGAAAAGTGTTAGCTAAGATAAGATCATCATCATCATTATCCTCTAAATCACCAGTAACTTTAGACTTAGCCCTAGTGACAGCACATGCAGAGAACACATCAGGGACATCACAATCCTGGGACACAGCCACAGGCTCACTAGACAACTGAGGAGCTGGACACACTTGACTTCCACCAATATCATTTCCAAGTAAGAAAGTTACACCTGACATTGGGAGTGTCTCAACCAACCCAACCATAACGGAACCATTAGCAAAACCAGACTCTAAATTCACTCTGCACAGAGGGACAGAGAAGTAATTATTCCCTACACCTTGTAAGATTACAGTTTCATCAGAGGAATTAACATTAGAGCCTAGAACACTGGTCACCATAAGGGATTGGCAAGCACCTGTGTCACGATATATTTTAACTGATTTCCTGTCATTACTGTCCAGAGGACTGACAAAACCATCAGACAGGAAATTAGCACATGAACTCTTGAGAGTGTCACCCACGTTACTGTTCAAAAGAGGAGCTCCATTATGAGAATTTAAGTTACCCCTCAAAGGAGGTTCAGTTAACTCAGTTAAAGAATTCTGAGAACTCTCAAGGGTGGACACTAGACCAATTGACTGAATATTTAAAGACTCCTTTTTGTTCACATCACGCTGTCTCCTGAAACATTTCTCCGTACTATGACCAAGCTTACTACAATAAGTACATTTACTTTTCTGAAATCTAGAGGTGGAGCTGGTATTTACTTCCTGAGAAACATCATCTTTATTCTCTTTCCTGTTACCTGTACTCTGAGTAGAGGCAACGTACTTACTCTCGGCTTTCCCTTTTTCTCTAGAATATCTCTTGCGAGTCAGAACATATTCATCAGCTAAAACTGCAGCATCAGACAAATTATCTATTCTTTTCTCATCAAGATATAGGCTTACATCTTTATAAATACACCTCTTGAAGTCCTCCAGCAAAATCATCTGCTTAAATTTACCAAAATCAGAATCCACATTCTTAGAATTTAACCACTGCTCTAACAGATCTTCTTTGATTTTTGCATACTCAACATGGGATTGCTTATCTTGCTTGTAAGTTGTCCTAAATTTTACTCTCTAAGCTTCAGGAACAAGCTCATAGGCCTTAAGAATCAAGCTCTTAACTACATCATAATTATCAGATTGATCCTGAGGCAAAGATGCATAAGTTACTTGAGCTTTACCGGTGAGAACAGTTTGAAGGAGTACTGGCCAATACTTTTTGGGCCCATTAAAACCTGTAGCTACCCTCTCAAACAACTGAAAATACTTTGTTAAATCAGATTCATTAAAAGGAGGGACAAGTTTAACATTTTTAGCCACATCAAATTCATCAGAGCTAGATGATCCAGTTCCACCTTGTTTCATGCGATACTCATGGTCTGCCTGAATCCTAGCAAGTTCAACTTGTGCGTGAAACTCAGCCTCCTTAACACAAGCCTCCTTAGCCTGAGACTCAGCCTCCTTAGCACGTGCTTGAAATTCAGCTTCCTTCACACGAGCCTCCTGCAGGGCTAGCTGTAACTTAGCTAATTCAATCTGCGTTTGCTCATTTGGAGGAGTTACATTAAACAAGCTTTCATTAATCATGTCAACAATTTGATCTTTAGAATGATGAGAGCGAACAGCAATTCCCAATTGTTGAGCAACAAGCTTAAGTTCATTCTTTGTTCTGTTTTCTACATCACACACTGTTTGCACATTTGACAAAAAATCTTTGGCTTCATCAAGTGTAGTAATAGTAGACATCATGAATAAGTAACAGTCACAAAATATCAAGCAATATCCTTATGATAATATCCTGAATATCCTGATATGAGGTCGCCAAATTTATGTTACGGAACAGAGAAAGATAATGTACACTTTAAGTGAGAATACTAAAAATCACTACTGTCCCGTAAAGTTCCAGGTTCAAAACAAAAGAGTTAGGTAAAATTGCAAGTTAAAGTTTAATGCTCAAACTAACAATAAAACATTCAGGACTCATAAGGATAATGTAATGGCAAAAAACAGGTTAAATATATATGGTTAACTGCAATAGCCTCTATTAACACGAAATTAGCAAGAGTAAATATATCTAAGTCAGCCCTGATAAAATGAAAATACACTGGGTAATGCTCAGTTAATGCAAGATAAATTATTACAGATACAAAATATTATTAATGATGGCTGACAATAAGAACATTACATAAATTACAAAAAAAAACTCACTAGGCCTACAAATCAACACCTTATGCTATACAGTACAAGAACAAAATGCAATAACACTTATACTCAAATCACACAGCTGCTAGATGGTTGGAGACTTCCTGAGTAATCACAATAAAAATAACGGTACAGGGGAGGACAGAGATGTGAACAAAATGAGGAGTAGATCTAAGTGGCAATGATGCAGAGACTGAGCTCATTATATAGGGGCCGGCAGAGCTTGATACAACTTGTAAGAAAGACACGCAAATGAAGCCATGGGGACAAAGAGTTGACAATCCTGCTCTGAACTCCAGAAAGAACGACTTACTCTACTATAACGGTAGAAGGGGGGGACTGAGGCAGAACACGCTCGTGATCAAACATGCAGCATACTGTGCATTAAAATTACACAAAGGATGATTAAATCATAGGCCATGTAACAATATATATATATATATATATATATATATATATATATATATATATATATATATATATATATATATATATATATACGGTATCGCTCTCTTCTCTCTCTCTCTCTCTCTCTCTCTCTATATATATATATATATATATATATATATATATATATATATATATATATATATATATTGTTACGGAACAGAGAAAGATAATGTACACTTTAAGTGAGAATACTAAAATTCACTACTGTCCCGTAAATTTCCAGGTTCAAAACAAAGAGGTAAAATTACAAGTTAAATTTTAATGCTCAAACTAACAAAAAACATTCATGACTCATAAGGATAATGTAATGGCAAAGAACAGGTTAAATATATGGTTAACTGCAATAGCCTCTATTAACATGAAATTAGCAAGAGTAAATTTACCTAAGTCAGCCCTGATAAAATGAGAAACCGGATAATCCTCAGTCAATGCAAGATATATTATTACAGATACAAAATATTATTAATGATGGCTGACAACAAGAACCCCACATGAATTACAAAAACCTCACTAGTCCTACAAATTAACAACTTATGCTATACAGTACAAGAACAAAATGCAATAACACTTATACTCAAATTACACAGCTGCTAGATGGTTGGAGACTTCCTGAGCACTCACAATAATAACTGTACAGGGGAGGACAGAGATGTAAACAAAATGAGGAGTAGATTTAAGTGGCAATAATGCAGAGACTAAGCTCATTATATAGGGGTCAGTAGAGCTTGATACAACTTGTAAGAAGGACGCGCAAATGAAGCCATGGGGACAAAGAGTTGACAATCCTGCTCTGAACAACAGAAAGAACGACTTACTCTACTATAACGGTAGAAGGGGGGGACTGAGGTAGAACACGCTCGTGATCAAACATGCAGCATGCTGTACGTTAGAATTACACAAAGGAGATGAAATCATAGGCTATGTAACACCTCCCCACAAAGAAAAAGAAATTTACAAAGGAAATTTCTTATTACTCTATAACAATCTGTCTAAAGTCTAGATAAGCAATCTGCAATAACATTTTCTTTCCCCTTGACATGTTGTATGTCTAATGAATACTCCTGAAGAAGTAAACTCCATCTTGTCAATCTCTGATTTTTATCTTTAAACTTACTAAGGAATTTCAGTGGGTTATGATCGGTATAAATGACTATGTGGTCAAAACCAGAACACAAATAAAATGAAAAATGCTGTAAACCTAAAATCAAGGCCAAAAGCTCTTTCTCAATAGTTGAGTAGTTCTTTTTAGGTGGAGTGAACTTCTTACTGTAGTAAGATACAGGGTGTTCAATACCCTGATCATCCTCTTGCAGCAAAACAGCCCCAGCTCCTGTATCACTTGCATCAACAGACATCTTAAAAGGCTTGGCAAAATTTGGAGTAGCCAGCACTGGCTGACTTAATAGGATAGCTTTAAGTTTGTTGAAAGAGGATTCACAGTTATCGGTCCAGACAAATTTAACTCCCTTTTTCAGTAGGTTTGTAAGTGGTGATACAAGAATTGAAAAGTTAAGAACAAATCTCCGGTAATAACCTACCATTCCCAAAAATCTTTGTAGCTCTTTCCTACTTTTAGGTCTGGGAAGATCACTTATAACCTGAACCTTAGCTCCTGGTGGTGCAACATGTCCATCACCAATTACATACCCAAGGTACTGTACTTTAGCTTGACCAAACTCACACTTTGATAAATTAGCTACAATATTAGCCTGAACCAAACGCCCAAGAAATTTACTGACATGGCATAGGTGATCTTTCCAGTTGTCACTGAAGATTAATACATCATCAATATAAACAACACACCCTGCCAAACCCTCTGTTACAACATTCATGAGCTTCTGAAAAGTGGCTGGTGCATTCTTCATACCATACGGCATTACAGAACATGCAAAAGTCTTTCCTAGTGTTACAAAACATGAGATCTCCCTAGCACGTTCAGTCATAGGTACTTGCCAGTGTCCCTTTAACAAATCAAATTTACTTATGTACCTAGCCTTTCCGATCTTGTCTATGCAATCTTCCACGCGAGGGAGAGGGTAAGTGTCTGTTTTGGTGATCTGATTAACACGTCTGTAGTCGATGCAAAGCCACTGTGACCCACCTGGCTTAGGGACTAGAGTGACAGGAGAACTCCACTCGCTCTGACAGGGCTCAATCATCTTGTGGTCCAACAGGTAGCCAAGCTCCTTCTGGATGAGAGGAACTTTCACTGGGTTCACACGGTAAGGAGGCAATTTAATTGGCTTTGCGTCTCCAACATCGACATCATGCATCAACACAGTGGTTCTTCCTGGAGTGGCACGGAACACTTGCGGGTACTCCTGCAGTAATGCCGACAACTCCTGCCTTTCCTCGGGAGGTAGATGAGAAAGTTTAGTCTGGAGATCATTCATGATATCAGGATTCTTCCCCAAACTATCACTCAGGCTCATGCTGCATGGGAGAGCTTCACTTGCAGACTCGGGTGGAACAGCTACAGTGCAGACTGGATTATTTTCGTCCCGCCTGTGATATAACTTTAGCATGTTGATGTGACATAGTTGCTTGTTCTTTCTACGATCTGGTGTGGCGATGACATAGTTGACATCACTGAGTTTCTTCTCCACGAAATAAGGACCATTAAACTTGGCTTGAAGAGGTTGCCCATGAACTGGTAGCAGAATCAAAACCTGATCTCCTGGCTGAAAGTGGCGTAACCTGGACTTCTTATCATACCAAGTCTTCATCTTCTCCTGAGCAGCTCCTAAATTCTCTCTCGCCAGCTGTAAAGCAGTGGACAGCTGTTCTTTGAACTTCATCACATACTCCAGCAGGTTGACGTCATCTTCCTCTGAGAGCCAGCATTCCTTGAGTAACTTAAGGGGTCCTCTTACTTCATGGCCAAACAGTAGTTCAAAAGGTGAGAAGCCCAGTGATTCATTTGGAGATTCTCTTGCGGCAAACACAACGAATGGAAGACCTTTATCCCAGTCTTTCTGATGTTCCAAACAGTATTTCTTGAGCATCGATTTGAGTGTTTGATGATATCTCTCCAACGCTCCTTGGGTCTGGGGATGGTAAGCTGAAGACGTGATCTGGGTGATGCCCAACTCTTTCAGAGACTGCTTGAAAACATTTGACATGAAATTACTTCCCCGGTCTGACTGTACCTCCTTGGGCAGACCAAACTTTGTGAAGAACCCTAGCATTTCCTTAACCACGTTCTTTGCTGAGATATTTCTAAGTGGAATGGCTTCATTATAACGAGTAGCCATATCAATCAGGGTCAACACATAAGAAAATCCTGAAGAAGTCTTAGGAAGAGGGCCCACAATATCCACCAACACACGGGTGAAAGGCGCCTCAAAAGGAGGAATGGGAACTAGAGGTGCAACCTTTTCGGTCTGATTACACTTCCCCACAACTTGACAGGTGTGACAAGACTTACAATACCAGGAAAAATCCCTGAAGATAACTAGCCAGTAGAAGTGTTTCAAAATGCGTGCCACAGTCTTCCTCACTCCAAGGTGTCCTGTCAAACTGGAATCATGAGCCACTCTAATGATATCCTGCCTACAAACACGAGGGATGACAACTTGATGTACAACCTCCCATTCACAGTCGGCTGATGCTGTTGGGGGTCTCCACTTCCTCATAAGTACTCCTGACTTTACATAATAAGAAGTAGAAGCACCGGCTGACTCTTCTTCACTGTAAGCAGAGTTAGCTAGACCTTTCAACTCAGGGTCAGCAACCTGCAACTCAACCAACTCTTGACGAGACAAATTATCAACACTACAGGGTACTGCCTCATCTGGTGAGTGGTCCAAATTAGCAAGAAAAGTGTTAGCTAAGATAAGATCATCATCATCATTATCCTCTAAATCACCAGTAACTTTAGACTTAGCCCTAGTGACAGCACATGCAGAGAACACATCAGGGACATCACAATCCTGGGACGCAGCCACAGGCTCACTAGACAACTGAGGAGCTGGACACACTTGACTTCCACCAATATCATTTCCAAGTAAGAAAGTTACACCTGACATTGGGAGTGTCTCAACCAACCCAACCATAACGGAACCATTAGCAAAACCAGACTCTAAATTCACTCTGCACAGAGGGACAGAGAAGTAATTATTCCCTACACCTTGTAAGATTACAGTTTCATCAGAGGAATTAACATTAGAGCCTAGAACACTGGTCACCATAAGGGATTGGCAAGCACCTGTGTCACGATATATTTTAACTGATTTCCTGTCATTACTGTCCAGAGGACTGACAAAACCATCAGACAGGAAATTAGCACATGAACTCTTGAGAGTGTCACCCACGTTACTGTTCAAAAGAGGAGCTCCATTATGAGAATTTAAGTTACCCCTCAAAGGAGGTTCAGTTAACTCAGTTAAAGAATTCTGAGAACTCTCAAGGGTGGACACTAGACCAATTGACTGAATATTTAAAGACTCCTTTTTGTTCACATCACGCTGTCTCCTGAAACATTTCTCCGTACTATGACCAAGCTTACTACAATAAGTACATTTACTTTTCTGAAATCTAGAGGTGGAGCTGGTATTTACTTCCTGAGAAACATCATCTTTATTCTCTTTCCTGTTACCTGTACTCTGAGTAGAGGCAACGTACTTACTCTCGGCTTTCCCTTTTTCTCTAGAATATCTCTTGCGAGTCAGAACATATTCATCAGCTAAAACTGCAGCATCAGACAAATTATCTATTCTTTTCTCATCAAGATATAGGCTTACATCTTTATAAATACACCTCTTGAAGTCCTCCAGCAAAATCATCTGCTTAAATTTACCAAAATCAGAATCCACATTCTTAGAATTTAACCACTGCTCTAACAGATCTTCTTTGATTTTTGCATACTCAACATGGGATTGCTTATCTTGCTTGTAAGTTGTCCTAAATTTTACTCTCTAAGCTTCAGGAACAAGCTCATAGGCCTTAAGAATCAAGCTCTTAACTACATCATAATTATCAGATTGATCCTGAGGCAAAGATGCATAAGTTACTTGAGCTTTACCGGTGAGAACAGTTTGAAGGAGTACTGGCCAATACTTTTGGGCCCATTAAAACCTGTAGCTACCCTCTCAAACAACTGAAAATACTTTGTTAAATCAGATTCATTAAAAGGAGGGACAAGTTTAACATTTTTAGCCACATCAAATTCATCAGAGCTAGATGATCCAGTTCCACCTTGTTTCATGCGATACTCATGGTCTGCCTGAATCCTAGCAAGTTCAACTTGTGCGTGAAACTCAGCCTCCTTAACACAAGCCTCCTTAGCCTGAGACTCAGCCTCCTTAGCACGTGCTTGAAATTCAGCTTCCTTCACACGAGCCTCCTGCAGGGCTAGCTGTAACTTAGCTAATTCAATCTGCGTTTGCTCATTTGGAGGAGTTACATTAAACAAGCTTTCATTAATCATGTCAACAATTTGATCTTTAGAATGATGAGAGCGAACAGCAATTCCCAATTGTTGAGCAACAAGCTTAAGTTCATTCTTTGTTCTGTTTTCTACATCACACACTGTTTGCACATTTGACAAAAAATCTTTGGCTTCATCAAGTGTAGTAATAGTAGACATCATGAATAAGTAACAGTCACAAAATATCAAGCAATATCCTTATGATAATATCCTGAATATCCTGATATGAGGTCGCCAAATTTATGTTACGGAACAGAGAAAGATAATGTACACTTTAAGTGAGAATACTAAAAATCACTACTGTCCCGTAAAGTTCCAGGTTCAAAACAAAAGAGTTAGGTAAAATTGCAAGTTAAAGTTTAATGCTCAAACTAACAATAAAACATTCAGGACTCATAAGGATAATGTAATGGCAAAAAACAGGTTAAATATATATGGTTAACTGCAATAGCCTCTATTAACACGAAATTAGCAAGAGTAAATATATCTAAGTCAGCCCTGATAAAATGAAAATACACTGGGTAATGCTCAGTTAATGCAAGATAAATTATTACAGATACAAAATATTATTAATGATGGCTGACAATAAGAACATTACATAAATTACAAAAAAAAACTCACTAGGCCTACAAATCAACACCTTATGCTATACAGTACAAGAACAAAATGCAATAACACTTATACTCAAATCACACAGCTGCTAGATGGTTGGAGACTTCCTGAGTAATCACAATAAAAATAACGGTACAGGGGAGGACAGAGATGTGAACAAAATGAGGAGTAGATCTAAGTGGCAATGATGCAGAGACTGAGCTCATTATATAGGGGCCGGCAGAGCTTGATACAACTTGTAAGAAAGACACGCAAATGAAGCCATGGGGACAAAGAGTTGACAATCCTGCTCTGAACTCCAGAAAGAACGACTTACTCTACTATAACGGTAGAAGGGGGGGACTGAGGCAGAACACGCTCGTGATCAAACATGCAGCATACTGTGCATTAAAATTACACAAAGGATGATTAAATCATAGGCCATGTAACAATATATATATATATATATATATATATATATATATATATATATATATATATATATATATATATATATATATATACGGTATCTCTCTCTTCTCTCTCTCTCTCTCTCTCTCTCTATATATATATATATATATATATATATATATATATATATATATATATATTGTTACGGAACAGAGAAAGATAATGTACACTTTAAGTGAGAATACTAAAATTCACTACTGTCCCGTAAATTTCCAGGTTCAAAACAAAGAGGTAAAATTACAAGTTAAATTTTAATGCTCAAACTAACAAAAAACATTCATGACTCATAAGGATAATGTAATGGCAAAGAACAGGTTAAATATATGGTTAACTGCAATAGCCTCTATTAACATGAAATTAGCAAGAGTAAATTTACCTAAGTCAGCCCTGATAAAATGAGAAACCGGATAATCCTCAGTCAATGCAAGATATATTATTACAGATACAAAATATTATTAATGATGGCTGACAACAAGAACCCCACATGAATTACAAAAACCTCACTAGTCCTACAAATTAACAACTTATGCTATACAGTACAAGAACAAAATGCAATAACACTTATACTCAAATTACACAGCTGCTAGATGGTTGGAGACTTCCTGAGCACTCACAATAATAACTGTACAGGGGAGGACAGAGATGTAAACAAAATGAGGAGTAGATTTAAGTGGCAATAATGCAGAGACTAAGCTCATTATATAGGAGTCAGTAGAGCTTGATACAACTTGTAAGAAGGACGCGCAAATGAAGCCATGGGGACAAAGAGTTGACAATCCTGCTCTGAACAACAGAAAGAACGACTTACTCTACTATAACGGTAGAAGGGTGGACTGAGGTAGAACACGCTCGTGATCAAACATGCAGCATGCTGTACGTTAGAATTACACAAAGGAGATGAAATCATAGGCTATGTAACACCTCCCCACAAAGAAAAAGAAATTTACAAAGGAAATTTCTTATTACTCTATAACAATCTGTCTAAAGTCTAGATAAGCAATCTGCAATAACATTTTCTTTCCCCTTGACATGTTGTATGTCTAATGAATACTCCTGAAGAAGTAAACTCCATCTTGTCAATCTCTGATTTTTATCTTTAAACTTACTAAGGAATTTCAGTGGGTTATGATCGGTATAAATGACTATGTGGTCAAAACCAGAACACAAATAAAATGAAAAATGCTGTAAACCTAAAATCAAGGCCAAAAGCTCTTTCTCAATAGTTGAGTAGTTCTTTTTAGGTGGAGTGAACTTCTTACTGTAGTAAGATACAGGGTGTTCAATACCCTGATCATCCTCTTGTAGCAAAACAGCCCCAGCTCCTGTATCACTTGCATCAACAGACATCTTAAAAGGCTTGGCAAAATTTGGAGTAGCCAGCACTGGCTGACTTAATAGGATAGCTTTAAGTTTGTTGAAAGAGGATTCACAGTTATCTGTCCAGACAAATTTAACTCCCTCTTTCAGTAGGTTTGTAAGTGGTGATACAAGAATTGAAAAGTTAAGAACAAATCTCCTGTAATAACCTACCATTCCCAAAAATCTTTGTAGCTCTTTCCTACTTTTAGGTCTGGGAAGATCACTTATAACCTGAACCTTAGCTCCTGGCGGTGCAACATGTCCATCACCAATTACGTACCCAAGGTACTGAACTTTAGCTTGACCAAACTCACACTTTGATAAATTAGCTACAAGATTAGCATGAACCAAACGCTCAAGAAATTTACTGGCATGGCATAGGTGATCTTTCCAGTTGTCACTGAAGATTAATACATCATCAATATAAACAACACACCCTGCCAAACCCTCTGTTACAACATTCATGAGCTTCTGAAAAATGGCTGGTGCATTCTTCATACCATATGGCATTACGGAACATGCAAAAGTCTTTCCTAGTGTTACAAAACATGAGATCTCCCTAGCACGTTCAGTCATAGGTACTTGCCGGTATCCCTTTAACAAATCAAACTTACTTATGTACCTAGCCTTTCCGATCTTGTCTATGCAATCTTCCACACGAGGGAGAGGGTAAGTGTCTGTTTTGGTTATCTGATTAACACGTCTGTAGTCAATGCAAAGCCGCTGTGACCCACCTGGCTTAGGGACTAGAGTGACAGGAGAACTCCACTCGCTCTGACAGGGCTCAATCATCTTGTGGTCCAACAGATAGCCAAGCTCTTTCTGGATGAGAGGAACTTTCACTGTGTTCACACGGTAAGGAGGCAGTTTAATTGGCTTTGCGTCTCCAACATCGACATCATGCATCAACACAGTGGTTCTTCCTGGAGTGGCACGGAACACTTGCGGGTACTCCTGCAGTAATGACGAAAACTCCTGCCTTTCCTCGGGAGGTAGATGAGAAAGCTTAGTCTGGAGATCATTCATGATATCAGGATTCTTCCCCAAACTATGACTCAGGCTCATACTGCATGGGAGAGCTTCACTTGCAGACTCGGGTGGAACAGCTACAGTGCAGACTGGATTATTTTCGTCCCGCCTGTGATATAACTTTAGCATGTTGATGTGACATAGTTGCTTGTTCTTTCTATGATCTGGTGTGGCGAGGACATAGTTGACATCACTGAGTTTCTTCTCCACGAAATAAGGACCACTAAACTTGGCTTGAAGAGGTTGCCCATGAACCGGTAGCAGAATCAAAACCTGATCTCCTGGCTGAAAGTGGCGTAACCTGGACTTCTTATCATACCAAGTCTTCATCTTCTCCTGAGCAGCTCCTAAATTCTCTCTCGCCAGCTGTAAAGCAGTGGACAGCCGTTCTTTGAACTTCATCACATACTCCAGCAGGTTGACGTCATCTTCCTCTGACAGCCAGCATTCCTTGAGTAACTTAAGGGGTCCTCTTACTTCATGGCCAAACAGTAGTTCAAAAGGTGAGAAGCCCAGTGATTCATTTGGAGATTCTCTTGTGGCAAACACAACGAATGGAAGACCTTTATCCCAGTCTTTCTGATGTTCCAAACAGTATTTCTTGAGCATCGATTTGAGTGTTTGATGATATCTCTCCAACGCTCCTTGGGTCTGGGGATGGTAAGCTGAAGACGTGATCTGGGTGATGCCCAACTCTTTCAGAGACTGCTTGAAAACATTTGACATGAAATTACTTCCCCGGTCTGACTGTACCTCCTTGGGCAGACCAAACTTTGTGAAGAACCCTAGCATTTCCTTAACCACGTTCTTTGCTGAGATATTTCTAAGTGGAATGGCTTCATTATAACGAGTAGCCATATCAATCAGGGTCAACACATAAAAAAATCCTGAAGAAGTCTTAGGAAGAGGGCCCACAACATCCACCAACACACGGGTGAAAGGCGCCTCAAAAGGAGGAATGGGAACTAGAGGTGCAACCTTTTCGGTCTGATTACACTTCCCCACAACTTGACAGGTGTGACAAGACTTACAATACCAGGAAACATCCCTGAAGATACCTGGCCAGTAGAAGTGTTTCAAAATGCGTGCCACAGTCTTCCTCACTCCAAGGTGTCCTGCCAAACTGGAATCATGAGCCACTCTAATGATATCCTGCCTACAAACACGAGGGATGACAACTTGATGTACAACCTCCCATTCACAGTCGGCTGATGCTGTTGGGGGTCTCCAGTTCCTCATAAGTACTCCTGACTTTATATAATAAGAAGTAGAAGCACCGGCTGACTCTTCCTCACTGCAAGCAGAGTTAGCTAGACTTTTCAACTCAGGGTCAACAACCTGCAACTCAACCAACTCTTGACGAGACAAATTATCAACACTACGGGGTACTGCCTCATCTGGTGAGTGGTCCAAATTAGCAAGAAAAGTGTCAGCTAGGATAACATCATCATCATCATTATCCTCTAAATCACCAGTAACTTTAGACTTAGCCCTAGTGACAGCACATGCAGGGAACACATCAGGGACATCACAATCCTGGGACGCAGCCACTGGCTCACTAGACAACTGAGGAGCTGGACACACTTGACTTCCACCAATATCATTTCCAAGTAAGAAAGTTACACCTGACATTGGGAGTGTCTCAACCAACCCAACCATAACGGAACCCTTAGCAAAACCAGACTCTAAATTCACTCTGCACAGAGGGACAGGGAAGTAATTATTCCCTACACCTTGTAAGATTACAGTTTCATCAGAGGAATTAACATTAGAGCCTAGAACAGTGGTCAGCATAAGGGATTGGCAAGCACCTGTGTCACGATATATTTTAACTGATTTCCTGTCATTACTGTCCAGAGAACTGACAAAACCATCAGACAGGAAATTAGCACATGAACTCTTGAGAGTGTCACCCACGTTACTGCTCAAAAGAGGAGCTCCATCATGAGAATTTAAGTTACCCCTCAAAGCAGGTTCAGTTAACTTAGTTAAAGAATTCTGGGAACTCTCAAGGGTGGACACTAGACCAATTGACTGAATATTTAAAGACTCCTTTTTGTTCACATCACGCTGTCTCCTGAAACATTTCTCCGTAGTATGACCAAGCTTACTACAATAAGTACATTTACTTTTCTGAAATCTAGAGGTGAAGCTGGTATTTACTTCCCGAGAAACATCATCTTTATTCTCTTTCCTGTTACCTGTACTCTGAGTAGAGGCAACGTACTTACTCTCAACTTTCTCTTTTTCTTTAGAATATCTCTTGTGAGTGAGAACATATTCATCAGCTAAAACTGCAGCATCAGACAAATTATCTATTCTTTTCTCATCAAGATATAGGCTTACATCTTTATTAACACACCTCTTGAAGTCCTCCAGCAAAATCATCTGCTTAAATTTACCAGAATCAGAATCCACATTCTTAGAATTTAACCACTGCTCTAACAGATCTTCTTTGATTTTTGCATACTCAACATGGTATTGCTTATCTTGCTTGTAAGTTGTCCTAAATTTTACTCTATAAGCTTCAGGAACAAGCTCATAGGCCTTAAGAATCAAGCTCTTAACTACATCATAATTATCAGACTGATCCTGAGGAAAAGATGCATAAGTTACTTGAGCTTTACCGGTGAGAACAGTTTGAAGGAGTACTGGCCAATACTTTTTGGGCCAATTAAAACCTGTAGCTACCCTCTCAAACAACTGGAAATACTTTGTTAAATCAGATTCATTAAAAGGAGGGACAAGTTTAACATTTTTAGCCACATCAAAATCATAAGAGCTAGATGATCCAGTTCCACCTTGTTTCATGCGATACTCATGGTCTGCCTGAATCCTAGCAATTTCAACTTGTGCCTGAGCCTGTGCCTGTGCCTCCTGAGTACGGACCTGAGACTTAGCCTCCTTAGCCTCAGCCTCCTTAGCACGAGCCTGAAACTCAGCCTCCTTAGCACGTGCCTCCTGCAGGGGTAGCTGTAACTTAGCTTTTTCAATCTGCGTTTGCTCATCTGGAGGAGTTACATTAAACAAGCTTTTATTAATCATGTCAACTATTTGATCTTTCGAATGATGAGAGCGAACAGCAATTCCCAATTGTTGAGCAACAAGCTTAAGTTCATTCTTTGTTCTGTTTTCTACATCACACACTGTTTGCACATTTTACAAAATATCTTTGGCTTCATCAAGAGTAGTAATAGTAGACATCATGAATAAATCACAGTCACAAAATATGAAACAATATCCTTATGATAATATCCTGAATATCCTGATAAGAGGTCGCCAAATTTATGTTACGGAACAGAGAGAGATAATGAACACTTCAAGTGAGAATACTAAAATCACTACTGTCCCGCAAAGTTCCAGGTTCAAAATAAAAGAGTTAGGTAAAATTACAAGTTAATACTCAAACTAACAACTAAACATTCAGGATTCATAAGGATAATGTAATGGCAAAACAGGTTACATATATGGTTAACTGCAATAGCCTCTATTAACACGAATTTAGCAAGAACAAATTTATCTAAGTCAGCCCTGCTAAAATGAGAAAACCGGATAATGCTCAGTTAAAGCAACATATATTATTACAGATACAAAATATTATTAATAATGGCTGACATCAAAAACTCTACATGAATCACAAAAACTTTATCAGGGTGAGGGAGGGTGCAAGGGATTAAAGTGAAGAGGGGAAAGGGAGAGGGAGAAGAGGGTGAGATGTGGAGAGGAAGAGGGGAAGAACAAAAGATGGGGAGGAAGAGGAGGAAAACAGGAGACGAGGAGGAAGAGAAGGAGAACAAGAGATGAGGAGGAGGAGGAGAGGAGAACAAACGATGATCAGGAGGAAGAGAATGAGAGATGATGATGAGGAGGATGTGGAGGTGAAGGAGGACAGAGGATGAGTAGGAGGAGGAGGAGACAAGAGATGGGGACCAATAGATGGAGAACAAGGGATGGAGAGGAAAAGAAGGCGAACAAGGGCGAAGGAAAGGGGGGGGGGACGGTTAGTTAGGAACGAGAAGGCAAGGGAGAGAGACAGAGAGAGTTGCTGTGAAACTCGAAATGCGTTTCTCCGGCAAAAATTGTTACTTAAGTGACAAGTCGCATTTTAGACTGAAGTGGAATGCGTGGTGTACAGATTCAACTTAATTTACCTTCTTGTCTGTTATCTACCTCGGTTATCGGTTTGTCTCCGATTATCAGTGTCGATCTGTATACCTATGTGTCTACTTATATTATACATATCTACCTCCCTGTTGATTTATGTATCTATCTGTATCTCTCTACAGTATTGTCCATCCATCTATCTAAATATCTACGTCTGTCTCTGTCTGTCTGTCTGTCTAGTTTATAACCATTCAACCATCCATCTGTCCACACATCAATTTATCAGTCAGTCAGTCTATCTAACAATATTTTACACCTGTCTCTCAGCCAAATGAATTCCATGCTCACATATATTTTACTTTCGCTAACCCATAGTTTTAGACTGGGAGAAACATGTGTTAGTTTAAGGATTTACAGTCTTTAACGTCCTCAGTATAGACCATGACCTTAATACAGTATTCTTGGTACCGCAAGACTATTTTACTCGGCTTTAAAAATCTTGTGCACAAAGGGTTAATCTATAAGTTGACAGGTGGTCCATACATAACGTTCCTTTTCCACTTCCCAGGATTATTTTTCACGTGTTCCAGGGACGGCTGTCAGGGTTATCAGTGTCTATTCTGTTCATTTATTCACTTCCTGCTTCCACTGCCACATCCACGCCCAGCAGACCCTGCCTAACTAGCTAACCCAGCCTCGGCCTACCTCACTTCGTCCTTCCCTGTATACTGACCATCCCACGCTGCTTGGCCCACCACACCAACCCCTCCCTGCCCCATTGCACCTCATCCTGTCTCTCCCTGCCTCATCCCATGTCACCCTCCCTCTCCCTTCCCATCCCACCTCACCCTGCCTCTCCCAGTCCCATCTCACCTCATCCTGCCTCCCTCTATCCCATCCCACCTCATCCTGCCTCTCTCTGCCCTATGTCACCTCACCCTGCATCTCTCTGTCCCATTCCACCTCACCCTGCTTCATGTCACCTCATCCTGCATCTCCCTGTCCCATTCCACCTCACCCTGCGCTATGTCACCTCACCCTGTCCCCTCCCACCTCACCCTGTGGTGGTGGTATTCAAGAGGCGGGCTGCAGATATATACGTCATCTTTTGGCCTGCAGTGAAATAAGAGAACTCAGGAGCTTGTAGCCTACCAGGCGATCCCATAACACCCTTTGTCCAGGATAAGAAACATTACAAATAAATATACCATAATAATTTCAAGTGTAGCCAATACTGAATCCTGGGTACCATAAAAACAGAATTATTTGGGCAGATTTTCCGTTTTACAGGTGAAGCACTGCACTCGTGCATTTTTTTTTTCTTCTGTTTTCCACTCCCACAGAAATTTCCATGCTTTCCCCCATCTTCTTGTCTGTGACATTATTAATTTTCCTTCTTTATTTTTGTGTTCTATCTACGATATTTATATACGCATATTATGTTTTCTTTTAGCCATTATTACCTCTGCCGTTCACTATCTTTCTTCGATTTCAGTTATCAGTAAAGAGATATTGTTAATTTTTATTAAGAGTTAATCACTGTACAATAATTATCAGTTATTCATACACATTTCCAGTAACCTCATGATTTCTTCCCATTTTTCCTTTGTCTGATGTATGGTTAAGTCTCTATCGCCATCATGTTCTCTAATACACCACTCCCTTATCATCTGCTGAGTCTTATCACCTATCTTTTATCATTACTGCGTTACCGTTTTCTTTACCTCAGCTTACTTTCAGTTATTTTCCCCTCTTCTTCATTCCTCTATCTCCCCTTCTGCCTCCCCCTTCACATCCACCTATAGTTCTTTTCCACTAACTTGGCCCAGATTTCCGTCCTTTTGTGGCTTATTTCACATTGTTTTGTAGCTGAAAAAGACAACAGTATGGCTCTCCATCCTTTTCACACAACTTCTTTGTGACTAGTACGATATCTGAGTGCTAACCTGTTGCTACAACTCTGCATTCGAGTTGGAGAGAGGGAAGTTTTAGGCCGAGTTAGAGTAAAATGAGGAGAGTGACCAAGGGGAGCGCAGACCCCCATTAGTCTCCAGAACCAATTAGCTGGCGGAAATATATGACTCATTAATGCCAGCATCCAGCCAGTTATATAAATCCCCATACGCCTCAACACCACCACGGCCAGGGACTGTACTAGAAATTATAGATCTTTTGGTGCACATTCCACGAGAAACAATTTGACACCACACAAGACGACCAGTGAAAAATGCACCATGATTCCATGCCACGTTGATAATCCTACTGGCCAGTGTTCTCGTCGGTTAAGGAAGCTCCCTAACACCTCATCGCAAGCGATTTATTTTGGTTATTACTCCTTCCTATCCTCTTCTGTGTCATATAAATTATTCCAGTACCACCATACTCAGCATAACATACAAATTGATGCTAACCAGCTACATCCAATAATAAATCGCTAAGGAAGAGGTGCTAGGGAGCGTTTTTAACCGAGGAGAATACGGACGATTGTACTGCAGGCTCCTTACATTTTATACCCAGTATTTTTAACATAAAATAGTCAGGAAAAAAATTGATTATACTTGAACATCCCGCGCTGGTTTGATCATTTTGGATAACACCAGAGCCATCCCGCGCTACACTTAATTTTTTTTCATCCCTACTACATGAAATTCTGTCGGGTTGACGTAAAAGCCACTGTTATTTTTATCGTTCTATTTCAACTTGTTCCCTACCTTTAATCCTTCCACTACGATAACTACTTGGGTTGTTCTTCTATCACCAAAGCATTGCCTTTACCTTGCAACATCTCCCTCCCTCTGACGTGGTTACCTAGTCTTAGTTTCAGTTTTGTACCATTATCTCTAATTACATTATCAACTCCATAGGACATTCTTGGTCTGTCTTCAGTCTTAGGCCCTTATTCTCGTCAGGTAAGGAAGTTCCCTACCTTAGTGATTTATTTTTGAATATGACCAGTCAGTATCCTTTTGTACGTTCTTTATCCAGAGTATGGCGACATAGATTGCATGAGTAAGACAAAAGACCACAGTAAAGTAGCAGATACAGAAATTAACTGGAAAAAGAAGAGGTATATTTCAGCTTCCTAACCACGCAGGAATATCGTGCCTTTATCAAACTTCTCAAGTTCGACGAGTTAGTCTTAAGATAAATTAGATCGTCTGGAGATGGCAAGAATACAGTACAAGATACATCATCGGATGGAAGGGGTTCACTGTGTGTGCCCCACAAGTAATCATATTCCTTCAGGCTGAAAGACACAACCTCAGTGATCACCTTCGACAACACTCCCAGGCAGGAATATATCACCAGGCGTTGCTGAGTTACACCCGCACCCGTGCTGTGTGTGGGTGGTGCTGTGTGTGTGGGTGTTGTTGTGTGTGTGTGTGTGTGGTGCTGTGTGTGTGTGTGGTGCTGTGTGTGTGTGGTGCTGTGTGTGTGTGGTGCTGTGTGTGGGTGGTGCTGTGTGTGTCGGTGGTGCTGTGTGTGGGTGGTGCTGAGTATGTAGGAGGTGCGTGTGGGTGGGTGGTGCTGTATGTGGGTGGTGCTGTATGTGGGTGGTGCTGTGTGTGTGGATGGTGCTGTGTGTGGGTAGTGCTGTGTATGGGGGGGTGCTGTGTGTGGATGGTGCTGTATGTGGATGGTGCAGTGTGTGTGGGTGGTGCTGTGTGTGGGTGGATGGTGCTGTGTGTGAGTGGTGCTGTGTGTGGGTAGTGCTGTGTGTGGGTGATGCTGGGTGTGTGTGGATAGTGCTGTGTGTAGGTGGTGCTGTGTGTGGGTGGTGCTGTGTGTGGATGGTGCTTTGTGTGTGGGTGGTACTGTGTGTGTGGGTGCTCCTGTGTGTGGGTGGTGCTGTGTGTGAATGGTGCTTTGTGTGTGGGTGGTACTGTGTGTGTGGGTGGTACTATGTGTGTGGGTGGTACTGTGTGTGTGGGTGGTTCTGTGTGTGGATGGTGCTGTGTGTGTGGGTGGTGCTATGAGTGTGGGTGGTACTGTGTGTGTGTGGGTGGTGCTGTGTGTGTGTGTGGTGCTGTGTGTGTATGGGTGTGGGTGGTGCTGTGTGTGGGTGGTATTGCGTGTGTGGATGGTACTGTATGTGTGGGTGGTACTGTGTGTGGGTGGTGCTGTGTGAGTGGGTGGTGCTGTGTGTGGGTGGTGCTGTGTGTGGGTAGTGCTGTGTGTGGGTGGTGCTGTGTGTGGGTGGTGCTGTGTGTGTGGGTGGTACTGTGTGTGGGTGGTGCTGTGTGGGGTGGTGGTGCTGTGTGTGGGGGTGATGCTGTGTCTGGGGGTGGTACTGTGTGTGGGTGATGCTGTGTCTGGGGGTGGTACTGTGTGTGGGTGGTGCTGTATGTGGGTGCTGCTGTGTGTAGGTGGTGCTGTGTGTGGGTGGTGCTGTGTGTGTGTGGGTGGTGCTGTGTGTGGGTGGTGCTGTGTGTGTGGGTGGTGCTGTGTGTGGGTGGTGCTGTGTGTGTGGGTGGTGCTGTGTGTGTGGGTGGTGCTGTGTGTGGATGGTGCTGTGTGGATGGTGCTGTGTGAGTGGGTGGTGCTGTGTGGGTGGGTGGTGTTGTGTGTGTGGGTGGTGTTGTGTGTGTTGGTGTTGCTGTGTGTGTGGGTGGTGCTGTGTGGGGGTGTTTTTTTTATGCAAGAAAGAAGGAACCAAAGGCCAGGAGCCCGCAAACCGTTCCTTCCAAGAAAAACAAAAACAATATGAAAGAGACCCAGGCTCGAGTTCCGATCATTTCGAGATGCCTGTGTCCACACACTGCTTTTGAAAGACCGGAGATCATAGGAAGTAGGAAATACAGAGAGAGGGAGATACTTCCAGAGTTGACCTTTGCGTAAATGAAGAAGACTGGGAGTAACGGGTAGCT
Source organism: Coenobita brevimanus (assembly GCF_032717465.1). Lineage (NCBI taxonomy): Eukaryota > Metazoa > Arthropoda > Malacostraca > Decapoda > Coenobitidae > Coenobita > Coenobita brevimanus. The sequence goes on from NC_137034.1 coordinate 18,993,400, forward strand.
CTTGTATTAGAGAGTTGGACAGAAAAGAGATGAGAGTTTGCTGCTAGACGGGTGCTACGCGCCCGTCGTAAAGGTGGGGACATGCAAGCAGACAGTTCAGGGGAGCAGTGACCATTGATATAACTATAGAAAAGAGATAAAGATGCAACAGTTCGGCGAAGAGACAGAGGTTGAAGGGAGCCAGTAAAATGAGGAGAGCTGATGAGACGAAAAGCTTTTGACTTCTCCCCACACATAAGAGTTGTACTCTACACAGGGGCGAATAAAATCTGTGTATAAAGTCAACAACTGTGTAAGGGTAAAGAAGGAACAGAGTCGACTTAGCACACCTAATCTCTTCGAAGGAGATTTTACAAGAGATGTAATATGATCTTTCCAAGATAAGTCCCAAGAGAATGAAACCCCAAGTATGTTTAAGGATGATGCAGGATTACGCTGGGTATCATTAAACATCAGCGGGTACTCGGTTGGACGATTTTGTCAGGTTCATAGATGTATGACTTGAGTCTTTGATGCATTAAAAACAAGATTATTTTTACCCCAGTCAGAGATACGAGCCAAGTGAGACATTAGGTGTGCCATAGCCTCATCCCTTGTCTGTTGAAGTAACTGCTGAGATGGATGTTGCGAGAACTGAATAGAAAGGTGAAGGGTGAAATCTTCAGCGTATGAGTGGGTATGGTTAGATGTATAGCTTACAATGTCACTGATGAATAAAAGGAAGAGAGTTGGTGATAGGACAGAGCCCTAAGGAACACCACAATTTGTAGATCCAGGAGAAGAACGATGGCCGTCTACGACAGCAGCTACAGAACGACCAGAAAGGAAGCTATAGATGATGGCACAAATAGAAGGGTGGACACCGCAAGAGGGCAGTTTGGAAATTAAAGATTTATGCCAGCCTCGATCGGAAGTCTTTGAGACGTCAAGTGCAATGGCAAAGCTTTCGCCAACGTTCCGAAAGGAGGATGACCAGGAGTCTGAAAGGTAGGTGAGAAGATCACCAGTAGAGCATCCCGGACGGAACCCATCAGAAAGAAGGTTATGATAGGAAAGATGCTTTAAAAATTTCTGATAAGAATAGACTCAAAAACTTTTGCGACACAGGATGTTAAAGCAATTGGACGATGGTTAGAGGGCTGGGAATGGTCACCCTTCTTTGGGACTGGCTGAATTAAAGCAATCTTCAAGCAAGAGGGAAAGGTACTAGTTGATAGACAAAGGCGAAAGAGTTTACCTAGGCAGGGTGTAAGCACAGAAGCACAGTTCTTGAGGAAACAGGAGGGACCCTATCAGGCCCATATGCCTTGTTAGTATTGAGGCCAGTGATGGCAGAAAATACATCAGCTGAAGAAATTTTAATGTCAGCCATAAGGAAGTCAGAGGGGGGAAGTGATGGAGGAACAGCACAGAGGAATTGTCTAAGGTGGAATTGGAGGAGAAAGTCTGAGTGAAGAGATTTGCTTCATCAGTAGAAGAAATAGCTAGAGAGCCACCAGAGTAAAAAAGAGGAGGGAGGTATGATGAGTTATAATTGTTAGAAAGGTTTTTGGCAAAGTGGCAAAAGGAGCGGGAAGAATTAGAGTTGGAGATTTGAGAGCATTCAGTACAGATGAATTTATTTTTAGCAGAACGAAGAACAGACTTAGCACGAGTCTGGGCAGAAACATAAAAAAGGTGTAATTCAGGGGTGGGTTGGCTCTGGTACCATTTATAGGCCCTAACCTTGTTGTGGACAGCATTAGAACAAGTGTGATTAAACCAAGGCTTTCTTGCATTAGTCGAAGGATATAAGAAAGGAATGTATGCTTCCATGCCCGAGAGAATAACCTGTGCTGTGTTTGGCGATGCTGTGTGTGGGTGGTGCCGTGTTTGGGTGGTGCTATGCTTGGGTGGTGCTCTGTGTGGGTCACGCGGTGTGTGGATCATGCTGAATGTAGGTGGACCTGTGTGTGCGTGGTGCTGTGAGAGAGTCATGCCAGCGAGGGATAGGGAGTGATATTGGGGGAGATAAAGATTGCAACGGAAGAGGAGGCGAGGGGTGGGTGAGGAATCGGATGGGGAGAAGGGAGGAGAGGAAAGTAGGGTAAGAGGTGGGGGAGACGGGGAGGGTAAGGAGAGGCTGAGGAATCGGAGGGAGCGGGTGGAGGGGGGAAGGATAGAGCAAGAGGAAGGGGGAGACTGTTGGGTCGAGAAGAGAGGAAGAAGAAGGAGAGGGTGAGAAGAGTGGGAGGAGACGGAGGGAGCGAGGAAAGAGGAGGAGAAGGAAAGGGGTAGGGGGTGAAAGGAGACAGATGGGGGTTTTGGGGACAGGGACCGGGGATACAAAACAAATACCGGAAGTGCGATTGAAATAAACCGATCAACATAACTAGATCAGATACAGCCAATCTGCACCACACACCTGTAATCTGATACTGTATTTCCTTCTCACCCTACTGGTCCTCCTTACTATTCAGCCTCTTGTTCTCCTACCTACTAAGCCCATAGCTATAAAATGAAGCGGAGAGAGGAGGTGATGCAGAACACTACACAATCTTACACTTATAAAATCTTGTCACGTTCAACAGTAGGTGAAGTGTTTGTAAAATATAGTATCCTTTTTAAAAATTGCAACGTTCCAATGACATCAGCTCGTGGTCTCTCTTATACTTCTCATTTGTTATTATTATCTAACCTTGCATTGAGTTTTGATTCCGATTTCATTAAATTTTAGCACAGCGTGGTCTGGGTGCCGTGTGACTACAGTAAAAGGAAAGTATTTGGAGTCCTCACCAACTCGAGTACAATTCATTTAACAATTGTAAAATACTCCTTGTCCTATACAGTTTCGAGATCAGCTTGAATCCTGAACAGTGGCTGTTGTTTAACCTGGTCTGAGCACCCAACAACATTTAAACATTTATTTAAATGAACAAGAATAATTAAACTATATGTTTAGCTTCGTTGATCAAAATTAAAACTGAATACAAAATAGCAGGAAATTGCAAGCGCGCGCACGCACGCACGCACGCGCGCACACACACACACACACACACACACACACACACACACACACACACACACACACACACACACTACTAATGAAACACAATACATATTCATTTACACAAGTCATCCACCAGTCTCCACACCTCATCCAAACCTCATTTCCCTTGACCTTCCATTGCCCTCCCAGCAGTGGGCAGTAATGAATGCTCTAGACCCTGACTTCACACTTACAGTCGGCGAGTGCTGAAAAACGCCCTCTAATTATAACGCTGGTGTAAATGGCAGGAAGTGTGACAGCCAGAGTATTAGCTGCGCTTACAATGGCACGTGCTGGATGCCACTTTTTTCATGGGTAGCCAACTTCACAGAGATAACTGAGTGCATAGGGCTAGTTTAATTCTGATATATCTCATAATGATTGCTTAATCCATATGGCGGAAACATTATATTTGCATTAGTATCCATTAATAACAAAATCCCATGCTAACCCTTGGGAAATGTAGGAAATTTGGCTAGATTTCTTGGGGATTCGAATCGGTGAGTAGGACACCTGACTTTTAACTCAACTGACTGCTTAACCCTTTAACTGCAGGCATTGTTTTGACCCGACAGGCACCCCCCCGCGGGGGTTCCAGCCAAAATGTAAACAAACTTTAAACCTATATAACTCTCCACAGAATAAAGCTAGAGAGAAAAATGAGGTACCATTAGAAAGTACTAACCTTCAGCTTTGCAATGATGTAGGTTTCATGACTTCGTGGACTTTCACTGGACAGGGGGTGTCATTAGAAGTGAGCGATCTAAAATCACTATTTTTCGCCCCACACACCATTACCAAATACCAACCACACTCTGATAATAATACTATAAACATATATGAACACTGGACATACGATAAACACCCACTCTGTGTTCACTGAGGCAGGTAAAAGGCACTGTAATTGCCTGCACTTCACTGCCATGTCAGCGCCATTTTCACTCACTGGACAGAGACTGATGTGTGTTTGGGCAGGGGTGGGGGGGGCCCTGGGGGGAGGGAGAAGGGAGGTGGGAGTCGGCTGGAGTGAAAGAACTTAATAGCTACTCTCTCTTGAAACAATAGGCGTGCAGAAAAAACGCACGGTATTCAACATATTCACAAACATTCCAGAATGACACCCACGGTTTGGTCCAGTTTTTTCAATGTCATTCTGCAATGACACCCGCGGTTAAGGGGTTAACCCGTCACGTCCCGAGGTTTTCCGCACCTCCGACATCCCCCAGTCCCGAGGTATTTTCGATTTTTTTTTTTTTGGCTAAAACCTTCGCTTTTGGTGAGAAAGATCGAAAATTCATAGAGAAATCGCTCACCTGAGGTTTAAAGTGCCCAATCCAGGTAGGAGTTCCTCCTTACCTGAGTGGGTTTTCTAACATGCTGGCACCAAAGAAAACGAGTTCTATGGGAGGGTAACTATTTTATCCACTCATAAACGGTATTTATTTATTTACTTGGTACGAATGTATATGTAGTATGACAGTATATTGGTTTTCAAGCAGTAATAAAGGCATTATAAGCATTGTTTTACTCACTAACTAATCACCATACCTGACCTATTTTTGCCACACTACCTGATCATTATTTCTGGCTGTTTCTTCTTCTAATGCTATGTAAACATTGTCCTCCACATTGTCATCGATTAGGGAATCACTCTGGCCCTGAATAACTTTACTAGCCAGGTCACTGGTAACAGGTCCTTTGCCAAGACAATGGCGTGAGGGGGGGAGGGGGGAGGTTATGCAGTGTAAGGCATTGTCCCTGCTTGGTATCTTGTACAGGAATAGAGGAAGGTGTCCCGTGTATACATACGAAAAATCACGTGCGAAAATTGAAAATTGTGCAAATTAGGTACCTTGCAATTGCACGACGTACTGGTACGTCGCCGGGACTGGCAAATGCAAATCGTGGTGACGTACCCATACGTCGTCGGGACGGGGCGGGTTAACAGCACCTAACCATCATGAATCTACGTATATGGTATGGATTCATTACCTACACAATACATCCATGTCAACAACCATGATGGGTGTATGTAGGTGATCATGCTATGATACATGCAAGATGATAACCCGTTAAGTTATCGCGCTGGATGCCTATCCGTAAAAATGATGATGCCTCATTATAGATTTTACTAGAAAATAATGGTGTCGTTATGGCGTCACTTCAGAATGGACGGGGAATCACATACTGACTGCGATGTCCACCCAAGCCTTTAATACACCAGGTTATAAGATTTTGACCTGTCACATCCCGAGCACTTTCACACCTCCGACACCCCCCAGTCCTGATCATTTTTGGAAAAAAAATTTTTGGCCTAAAACCTCCGCTTTTGGTGAGAAACATCGAAAATTCATAGAGAAATTGCTCACCTGAGGTTTAAAATACTCGATACAGGTAGGAGTACCTCCTTACCTTACAGGGTTTTCTATCAGGCTGGCTGCAAAGAAAACGAGTTCTATGGGAGGATAACTATTCCACACCACTCATAAACAGTATTTATTTATTTATTTGGTACGAATTTATATGTAGTACGAGAATATATTGGTTTTCAAACAGTAATATAGGCATTATAAGCATTGTTTCACTCACTAACTCATCATCATTCCTGACCTTCTTTTGCTACATTACCTGATCATCATTTCTGACTGTTTCTTCCTCTAATGCTAGGTAAACTTTGTCCTCCACTTCGTCATCGATTGGGGAATCACTTTGGCCCTGAATTTCTTTATTGGCCAGGTCACTGGTAACAGGTGAATTGCTTAGACAATAGGGGTGGGGAGGTTATGCGGTGTAAGGCATTGTCCCTGCTTGGCATCTTGTAGAGGAATAGAGGAAGGTGTCCCGTGTATACCTACGAAAAATCACGCGTGAAAATTGAAAATTGTGCAAATTAGGGACCTTGCAATTGCACAACGTACTAGTATGTCGTTGGGACTGGCAAATGCAAAATGTTGCAACGTACCCATACGTCGACGGGACATCTTGGGTTAATAGCTGGAGGAGTTGCACAGAGCTGCAGGGATACACACGAACACTGCATCAGGCATAACAGACTTTTCAAGCTACATGAAGTTATTTTCCTTGTCTGGTGTGTTTTTTCTGTTTTTAGCATATCATTTATTATGTGCCTTTTTTGACTCTTAGGGTTTGATGCTGAAACTCTGGTATGGACAATGAATTAAGCAAGCATAAAAAATGGAATTTATAATCATGTGTAATATATAGAAAGCCAAGTACTGAATATTATGAAGCATGATATTTGACCACGGATAGAACTCGATAGATGAAAAATTTACGTACAGTATGGAGATGCAGATAAAAGACTTTTTTTTTTTTTTTTCAGAACGTTGATGCAGTGGTCTCTATCCCACTAATATTATGAAGCACGATGGAGACATGAATCTTCAGGACTTGACTGGTGAGTGAATATATGGCACACTTTATTTATAATTTTCCTGCTTTTGTACATTCCTTTTCCTATTTCTAAATCATATAACACATTTACTACACCACTATTACTTAACTTGGCCTAGATTTTCGTGCTTTTTGAACTTAAATCACACAACCCAGTGACATAAAATGACAAATGCTACTGCTCTACATCCTTTCCATAGCACTTCTTCGTGAGTAGCATCAACTTCTCGTGTTATTCTGATATCAAACCTCAGCATTCAAGGTAGAGAGACAACAGTTTTGAGCCAAGTTAAAGTAAAAACAGCATAGTGGAAAATAAGGTTTGGATTATGTTGCTGATGAAAAAGCATAAATTTAACGAAAGCTGAACAGTGCAATACACACTGGAAGGAAGAGTAGGGATAAAAACATAATATAAACTGAACTTGAGTGAAGTGTGATATACTGACACGACATGAAATGAAGCGAGAAAAAGCAAAGAAGGAGAAAAGAAGACGTGAACGTTGCTGTATGGCAAGAGACAAAATATGAAGAGAGGACAAAGTGATATGAGAATCAGGCAAATCGGAAGGGTTGCTGGAGCGGAATTTGAGAGGGGAAAAAAAAGTGCATGGTTTGAGGAAGTGTTGGAGGAAGGGAGGAGAAAGAGGGATAGAACAGGGTTCAGTCAAAATATAATTGATAAGATCTCATTTAATATTTTACAGACATGGCCAAAGCAAGTGAGAACAAGAAAAATAAATCCAATATATGATATGATGTCCACAGCAAGGGAGGGGAACTATAATAAAGAGTATACTACAGGAAACAAGGACCGTTTCCATTCTATTCATGCACTCAATATCTAATGAGCAAGGAAGGGATACTGCAAGCGAGAACTTGTAAAGGAAAAAAGTGAAAGATGCAGATAACCGTAAGGTACGACGAGATATCTACAATATGTAGTATTGCACCGAATTTGCAGAATATATAAGATGAGGTCAGTATAATATGGATACAAATGGATCTAAAATGTAGGGGAGAAGGTGTAACCGTGTAAAAAAACAAAACATATATTCACAACATCCCCAAATTTTTCTAGCCTGACCCTTAGCACTTCCACCAACTTTAGATCAAGTCTAAACAAAACTACTTGAGGTGATCTTGCCATTTGACTGACTGTTCTCATAATTAATTCCCTTCAATATTGCTTTACCCTGAACCCACCCACAATGTCTGGTCCAAACCAAGTAAAAGCATACCACGTTACCTCCACATCTGACTTTTCCCGGAGACCTCGACCTTTGACTGATGGACTTTTCAAATCCGAATCGTTTCATCCTTGCCATACTCATAATCCGTCCATAAAGGTTTGTCTACATCGGATAGAAATGGCTTAAGCTAACCTTGCCATGATACCTTGTACGCTTTGATTATTGTTCTCCAAAAAACAATAGGTCGACCCCTTGCCTGACTCTCAGTCCTGCCACCAAGTTTGGTTCAGATATGATAAAAACTGTTTTAGTTACGTTGTCCACAAACAGAAACACACAGGTTGAACTTTGACCTTACTCTCTGACCTTAACCTTAGAATAATTATTCCCGAGATTGATTCCTTTCGTTCTTACCCTATCCTAATCACTTACAAATCGTTTGTTCTAAGTCAGATAAAAATTGTTTAAAGTTGGCCTTGCCATGTGAATTTTTGCTAATCATTGACTATTGCCCTCAAAAGCAATGGATCAACTCGAATAGAGAAACCTGTACTTTACATACTGGATGAATGGGTCAACTCCTTGGTTGACTCACGACATTGCCACGAAGTTTTGCTAGTCGGATGAAAACTGAGGTATTTCTGGCCCCCCCCCCCGACACACACACACAATTTGGTCAAAGCTTATCACCATCATCGCTACCCGAGTGCAGGAATAATAAATAATTAGATGGATAAATAGTCCGTAACCTCGTCCCCCAGTTCTTTCTACTTTGTTTGCGCCTGGTAATCAGTAGAAACGGTTTGAAGTTAGCAAAATGCGAGTCGTTGAAATATTTTGTATAATATCAGTCATTCTCTCTCTCTCTCTCTCTCTCTTACATGTTCACCACTTACGCGCTGAGCCATGATACTATAATAATAAAAAGGAAGCTGACAGCCGGCCGCCATACAAAATACATACCAGTACACATACGGTGAAGTGGATAGCAACATGGCAAGGTGGCCACCTCGTTGTTTTAAATAGGACAATGTGTAGTAAATTCTAATAGAGGGTCAGGCAGGGCGGTGGCGAGGATGGTAGGCGGTGGACAAGAGCTGTAATGGTGGCAGTGGTGGCAGACAGGGTGATGAGAGTGGCTGTGATTGTGGTGGCAAACATGGTGATGATGGTGGTAATGGTGGCAGACAAGGTGATTAGAGTGTGGCACCTAAGGGTTTCCATCCAAGGGAAGGTTGAGGTTTGATGTTCAAGTAATGTCATTCAGGGTTGAGGAACTAGTCACTTGCTTGAAATATTTGACCTTTAGTTCCATTTTCTTGATTCTGAACTATCAGTGCAGTGATAAACAGACTGGAAAAGGAACTTATGGAATTTAATTAGACCGTTGGCACACACACACACACACACACACACACACACACACACACACACACACAGAAAGAGAGAGAGAGAGAGAGAGAGAGAGAGAGTGGCAGTGGAAGCTTTTTTAATGCAAGGAAAAAGGAGCCAAAAGCTTGAATCCCGCAAGATTGTTCCCTCCAAGAAAAACTAAAAAGATGGTAATAGAGAGCTAAGTTCAAGATCCGTTCATTTCGAGATGCCCGGACATACTACGCTTAAAACACTGGGGACAGTTCCAGGGTTGACATGAATCAATTTTACGAGAAAATAATACGAAACCCACAAAAGAGTACGTGAAGGAAGGATGCTCTCTGTCGAGTGGTAAGGAAAGAGATGTAAGGAAGGCAGGACATAGTGCCCAAAGAGGACTGTCGGCTAACTTTTGCTCTGGCTGTGCCTTATATCCAGCATTTAGGATATTGAACTGAGGCTTTTGATGGGGATTCGGTCACCTACTCAACAATAATTCTGCACAGCATAGTGTGGTGGTTGTGTTTGTTGTTGAAGTTGTAGTTGTGGTTGTGGTATTAGCTATGGTGGTGGTGCTGGCGGCACAGTCACTGATTGTTTGCACAAGACATAAAGCTTCAGCCAAGTTTTTGTATATTTTCCTTTTTTTTTTTTTTTTGCGTATAAAGGAAAGCATGTAACAAATGACTCAAGAAGAACAGTCATTAGTGTAACAGTAGTAGTAGTAACAGTAGTAGTAGCGAGGGGTAAGACTGGGGCGAAGAAAGTGACTGCAGTAGTTCAGTGTGACTAAGGGACGGAATGTGAAGAAACAACTGATGATTATAATGCACTGAGCACAAGCTTTAATTCAGGTAGGCTACTGTACCTCAAAACTACCTTAAAAAAGACAAAACTAACAGAACAGAAGAAGGAAAAACAAATGAATTTAAAAAATAATCCATACACCTGATTACTGGTGTCCTCTATTCCTAAAATATCCGTAACAGTTGTAGGTTGAACAGCTGTAGGTTGAAGTTTGGAGGGAAACAACTCTGGGGAAGCGAGTTTCAGAGAGATGCAGTTCGGGGAATGAAAGAATTCTGATAGGCAGAAGTTCTGCAATATGGCTGAGTGACATTCCAGTCATGAGCGCTACCATATGCCCGTGTAGCACGAGGGAAGGCATGGCGAGGTGGCACCATGGACGCAACGTCGTCTGAGCATTTGCCATAAAAATATCTGTAAAATAATGCAAGGGAGGCAACATTCCTTCTTACTTGCAGGGGAGGTAGTTTATTTGTAATGGCAGGGTTATTAATAATTCTAACAGCTTTATTCTGAATTTTGTCTAGTTGTTTTAATGAAACCTCTCCACATCCATTCCACAAGGATGAGCAGTATTCAAGCTGACAGCGCACATAACTCTTATAACTTATAGCTAACTGCCCGTCCATGAACAGGTTACGGACTCTGTACGATAATCCAAGTTTCTTTGAGGCGAATTTAGCAAGTGATCTAACATGAGAGGTCCAGCTGAGGGCATTGTTAAGTGTGATGCCGAGAATTTTAATACTTTTGGAGATTGGAATATTAGTAGCACTGAAGGTAATATACGAATCTGGCAATATCTGTCTCTTAGTAAACTGCATATACTTAGTTTTACTAGCATTAAATGAGACAAGGTTGTTTTGTCCCCATTCACTGATCGTAGATAGGTCTTGATTTATGGAGATGGCTGTACTGAGTTGAGAGGTAGAGATATTAGACTTTGTAAATGGATGTCTGAGTGTGAATGAACTATGTAGTGTTGAGTCATCTGGATTTGAGTGGATGGGATTGTGGGTGACAGATATGAGATTATTAATACGAACCAGGAACAGGGTTGGCACCAGAACTGATCAATGCTGCATGCTGGCATTAACTGAGTGGAAATTGGAATATACAGTACAACATCTACATTTACTCTTATTTTTCTGTCACTGAGATATGAGGAAACCAAAGGAAGAAAAGACATTAGTCCATAGCAAGGGAGTTTGGACAGCAGGGAACGGTGCCATATTCTGGCGAAAACTTTAGAAATATCAAGGGTTACGGAATGAGTTTCTCCACGTAGGTCAACTGACTGATGGATGGTATAAGTTAGGAGATTCAGTATGTCAATGGTGGATCTTTCATGGTGATAACCATATTGTCTATCACTAATTAAGTTGTTGTATTCAAGATGTTTAACAGTGTGATTATTAATTAAAGTTTCAAATACCTTCCTAAGAGAAGATGTGACAGCTTTTGGTCAGTAATCAGAGGAGTCAGAGGAACTTCCTTTCTTCGGAACTGAGTGAATATTGGCTTCTTTCCATGAATTTGCCCTACTGACGTCAAGATCCTCAGAGGAAGAGTAGACTGTAGCACCAGTCAAGCATGGCAGTACTCCCAACGTGGATGGAAAGCTGATGACAGGGAGAGCTGGAACTCCCGTTTCATCAACCCTCAGGACTAGTTCCTGACCATCCCCCTTCGCTGAACTTTTTCAGTGCTTCAGTAACACAGAGAGTAGTCTAGCATGCTCTCCAATACAAGCTTTAACTATCAACGTCAAACTACATGCACATTACCCGCTACACTTCCTTAAAAAAAAAAAAAAAAAAATTGCATCTAATAACCAAGCCTAGGAGTTCCCGGGAAGGGGAATGGCAAAAATGCCCCCACCATCCTCCACTCTCCCAGTGACGACTCAACGAGCTGCCTGGAACCACTGTCTGACTCACTTCTTCATTTCTACAACACTCGCGGCCCTCCTCTAACTTTACCTCCGTTGAGCACCACCTCTTCCTCTCTAAACCCCACCTTCTCTTAACTGAGAACAAGCCTAAAACTTTTCTATCCTTAGTGATCTAGAGCAGCTTGTACAGCACCCTACCCATATCCCTGACTGCCTTGGAGAGAGCTCCAACACACTTGATCTCTTCCTTACAACTAATCCTCCAGTTTACATGGTTAATCTTTCCTCTCTGTTGGGCTCCTCCACTTGCAACCGTATTGCCTTAACCTGTTCTATTACTCCAGTATGGCCTGTGGACCCTCCAAAGAAACGTTGATTGTGGCACTTCGGAGCTGCTGCTTGGGAGGCCCTCAGGCAGTACTTGTTTGATTTTCCATGGAATGATAATTGCATACATGACCGGAAGCCATCTTAGTGTGCCTTGCGCATTACGGAGGTTATTCTCTCGGGCGTGGAAGCATACATTGCCTTCTCATATCCTTTGTCTAATGCAAGAAAAACTTGGTTTATTCATGCATGTCCACAACAAGGAGACGGCCTATAAAAGGTAATGGAGTCAACCCACCCCTGAATCACATCTTTCTTATGTTTCTGCCCCAAATCATGCTAAGTCTGTTCTTTGCTCTGCTAAAAATAATTTCATCCTAAGTAAATGTTCTCAACTCTCCAACTCAAATTCTTCCCGCTCCTCCTGGCACATTTCCACAAACCTTTCTAACAACTTTACCTCATCATCTGTACCTCCTCTTTTCTACTTTGATGGCTCTGTAGCTATTTCTTCTACTGATAAAGCAGACCTATTTGCTCAGACTTTCTCCCTCAATTCCACCTTAGACGATTCCTGTGCTGTTCCTCCATCACTTCCCCACCTCTGACTTCCTCATGGCTGACATTAATATTTCTTCAGCTGATGTATTTTCTGCCATCACTGGCCTCAATACTAACAAGGCAAATAAGCCTGATGGGGTCTCTCCTGTCGTCTTCAAGAACTGTGCTTCTGTGCTTACACTCTGCCTAGGCAAACTCTTTCATCTTTGTCTGTCAACTTGTACCTTTCCTTCTTGCTGGAAGTTTGCTCTCAATCAGCCAGTTCCAAAGAATGGTGACCATTCCTAACCCTCTATCGACCAATTGCTTTAACATCCTGTGTCTCGAAAGTTTTCAAGTCTATTCTTAACAGAAAACTTTTAAAGCATCTTTCCTATCATAACTTTCTTTCTGATCGTCAGTATGGGTTCCCTCAGGGACGCTGCACTGGTAGTCTTCACACCTACATTTCATTTGTCATTGCACTTGAAATCTCCAATGATTCGATCGACTCTGTCATAAATCTCTAGTTTCCAAACTGCCCTCTTACGGTTTTTATCCTTCTATCTGTGTCTTCATCTATAGCTTCCTTTCTGGTCATTCTATAGTTGCTCTTGTAGACAGCCATCATCCCTCTCCTAGATTTATCAATAGCAGTGTTCCTCAGTGCTCTGTCCTACCACCAACTCTCTTCCTTTTATTCATCAATGACCTTCTAAGCTGTACATCTAACCCTATTCCTCATATGTTGATGACTGCACCCTTCACCTTTCCATTCGGTTCTCGCAACGTCCATCTCAGTAGTTACTTCAACAAACAAGGGATGAGGCTATGGCACACCTAATGTCTGACTTGGCTTGTATCTCTGATTGGGGAAATAATAATCTCGTTGTTTTTAATGCATCAAAAACTCTGTTCTTACACCTATCAACTTGACAAAATCTTCCAAAGGAGTACCCACTAATGTTTAATAATATCCAGTGTAATCTTGCAGCATCCTTAAAAATACTTAGGAATTCGTTCTCTCGGGACTTATCTTGGAAAGATCGTATTACATCTCTTGTAAAATCTGCTTCCAAGAGATTGGATGTGCTATGTTGGCTCTGAACCCTCTTTACCTCTGCACAGTTTCTGACTTTATACGCTGGTTTTATTCGCCCCTGTGTAGAGTACAACTCTCATGTGTGGAGAGGCTCCCTACATACAGCTCTTCTCAATAGGGTGGAGTCAAAGGTTTTTCATCTCATCAACTCTCCTCCTCTTACTGGCTCCCCTCAACCTCTGTCTCTTCGCCTCACTGTTGCATCTTTATTTCTTTTCTATCACTACTTCAATGATCACTGCTCCTCTGAACTGTCTGTTTGCATCCCTCCACCTCTACGACAGGCACGTAGCACCCGTCTATCAACAAACTCTCATCCCTTTTCTGTCAAGCTCTCTAATGCAGCAGTTAACTGTTACTCCCATTCCTTCATTTATGCAACAGGTCATCTCTGGAACTGTCTTCCTCTGTCTGTATTTCCTACTACCTATGATCTTCAGTCTTTCAAACTGAGTGTGTCTAGGCACCTGAAAATGAAAGGATCTTGAATTTGGCTCTCTTTCGTATTGTTTTTGTTTTTTTCTTGGAATGAATGATTTGCAGGCTCCTGGCCCTTGGTTCCTTCTTCTTTGAATGAAAGAAAAAAAAAAAGGTTGTCCATCCACTACCATTTTCTGATCGTGTGACTGTAGGTGGTGGTGATGTGATGGCTAATGGTGTTAGTGCAGGGGAATGACTGACAAGTGGGGGTGAAGTGATGGCTAATCCAGTTATTGTGGTGCCAGTGCTGGGTAACTGCTGGGTGAGAACAAAGGGCCATCACAACGGCTTTGATGTGGCTGAGAGCGAAGGGGAAGCCTCACACTCCGTTATTCTCTTGGCCATTATCACGCTGAATGTGAAGTCTAGGCTGAAATGCTGTGATATTCCTTTATTCTTTTTGATGTATTCACAAATTCACTCTGCCTTGGTCATACTAGATTGCCTGGTATCAGTCTGTAAGTCTGTTTTTTCCTCACAGGCCAACAATTGTGGTGCGTTTTGAAGTTTGACTAGTTGTATTAGAGCAAACTCTCAACATCCATTCCACAAGGGTGAGCAATATTCCAACTGAGAGTGCACATGACTTATAAATTACAGCTAACTGCTCATCAGTGAAGGAACTACGAACTCTGTACAATATTCCAAGTTTCTTTGAGGTGGTTTTGGCAAGTGATCTGACATGAGAAGTCCAGCTGAGGGCATTGTTAAGTGAAACTCCAAGAACTTCAATACTCTTGGTGATAGAAATATTGGTAGCAATGAAGGTAATAAATGGAACTTGGCACTATATGTCAATTAGTAAACTGTATATATTTGGTTTCACTAGCATTTAAAGAGACAAGGTTATTTTGTCCCTATTCAGTGATCCTTGTACCCGACCCGTCCCGGAGACGTGAATTCACGTCCTCACATGATGTGCACTCATATCCCGGAGACGTAAATTAATGCGGCAACATTGCAAGGTCCCTAATTTGAACAATTTTCAATTTTCGCGAGTGATTTTTGGCACGTATACACGGGACACCTTCCTCTACAAGATGCCAGGCAGGGACAATGCCTTACCTAGCATGACCTCCTCCCCCCCCTGCATGACCTTTTCTCAGCAATTCACCTGTTATCAGTGACCTGGCCAGTAAAGCCATGTCATGCAACGGTACGAAATTCAGGGCCAGAGTGATTCCCCAATCGATGACAATGTGGAGGACAAACATTAGAGGAAGAAACAGTCAGAAATTATGATCAGGTAATGTGGGAAAAAAAAAGTCATGAATGGTGATGAGTAAGTGAGTGAAACAATGCTTATAATGCCTATATTACCGTTTGAAAACCAATATACTCTCGTACTACATATAAATTCGTACCAAATAAAAAAATAAATACCGTTTATGAGTGGTGTAGAATAGTTATCCTCCCATAGAACTCGTTTTCTTTGCAGCCAGCCTGATAGAAAACCCTGTAAGGTGAGGAGGTACTCCTACCTGGATCGAGTATTTTAAACCTCAGGTGAGCGATGTCTCTATGAATTTTCGATGTTTCTCACCAAAAGTGGATGTTTGAGCCAAAAAAAAAAAAGGTCCAAAAATGTCGGGACTGGGGCATACCACTGCCCAGAAAACGTCGGGATCTTGATATATGAAGATGGTTGTACTGAGTTGTGAGTTAGAGATATCAAACTCTGTGAATCAGAGTTTAAGTGTGAATGAACACTGAAGTGTTGAGTCATCAGCATATGAATGGATGGGATTATGGGTGAGATGAGAGATCATTTATATTAATTAGGAAGAGGGTTGGAGCCAGAACTGATCCTCGTGGCACACCGGCGTTAATTTAGTAGAAACTGGAATATACATCATCTACTTTTACTCTTATTTTTCTGTCGCTGAGATATGCGGAAATCAGAGGTACTAAAGACATTGGTCCATAGCAGGGGATTTTGGACAGCAGGGAACGGTGCCACACACTGTCAAAAGTTTCAGAAATATCAAGGACTACTGCATGAATTTCTCCATGTTGGTCAATTGATTCATGGATGCTGTGAGTTAGGAGATTGAGTATATCAACGGAGGATCTTTCGTGGCGAAAACCATACTGTCTATCACTAATTAAGTTATTGGATCAATGGTGTTATACTATGTCCTTATCCATTACAATTTCAAATACTTTAAAAGAGATGATGTGATGGCCATTGGTCTGTAATAAGAGGGATCAGAGTAACTTCCTTTCTTCGGAAATGGGGGGATATTGGCTTCCTTCCAAGAATTAGGGAATGAAGAAGTACATATGCATAGTCTAAATAATTTAGCTACAACAGAAACAAGTTTTGCAGAACACTTTTTCAAAACAATGGGAGGAATTCCATGTGGACCTGGAGCTTTGTTGGCTGGTAATTTGTCTAGATAATTTCACGTGTCTAGTCTGTATTTTAAGTGGAAGAATTTCCAGAGAGTAAAATTTTAGTACTGGGACGTTCTGACTGTCTTCCTCTAACGTCGAAATTATGGCAAATGTACCGGCGAGGATATTTGCTTTACCATGCAGGTCTTTTGTAATGTTAACGTCTGAAGAGTTTAGTGGGGTAATGGGTGATGAATGGTAAAGTAATTGAAAATACTGAGAGTTGGTAAGATTATTCAATTGTCAATAGGATTGTTTAGTAGTTTTGATGCTTGGTTGTGAAGAATGTTTGATTTAGCGAGATTTATTACTACTTTTGTGTGGTTTCTAGTACATTTAAATTGACTGAGTGATTTAAATTCAGATAGTTGCTACATCTAAAAAACGCCTATTTAATGAAAGGACTAAGTTTTTTTTTACCCCATCAGTACCAGAATTGAAAAAGCAAAAACGAAAATTAACTAAATAATCCATCACTGTGTTAGTGTATTGAAGGCAAATGCCGTTCAGTACCACGTAATACCATTACTATGAGATTTGACATACGCAGCCAAAACACTAAAAATCACTCCTCCATAATAACTGATCACATAATACCGCAGGTGTAGGAGACATGTAACCATCATTATTTTTACAGATCCCCATCTATTACCATAGATGTGGATCTTTGTTTTCATTTTTATGATTATTATTATCATCATTATTATTACAATTACTGCCAATTTTTGTCTCCGATTTTCATCATACTTATTCAGGATAGACGGGACTCTGACCCTATTACACTTGCCCCGTTTCACTGACCTTTATCCACTTTTCAAGGCCACAGGTTTAATTATGTAAAAAGAATCATGAATATTCTACCTCAGTTTACACCCAAATTAATTATAGATACATGAACATAGAGGGGAATTACGTGATAAAATTATTTTTGGAACATCTGTATGGAGAAAAATTTTACCCGCCGACTCCCATTGATGTATATATACATCCACACGTTTTGTCACTGTGACTCCCGTTGATGTATATAAACGCACAGCAATTGCAAGGTCCCTAATTTGCACAATTTTCAAATTTCGTGTATGATTTTTTATACATATACACAGGACACCTTCCTCTACAAGATGCCAGGCAGGGTCAATGCCTAACCCAGCATAACCTCCCCCCCCCCTGCCCGCCACTGTCTCGGCAATTCACCTGTTACCAGTGACCTGGCCAGTAAAGACATGTCGTGCCAGGGTACGAAATTCAAGGCCAGAGTGATTCCCCAATCGATTACAATGTAGAGGAAAAAGTTTATGTAGCATTAGAGGAAGAAACAGTCAGAAATGATGATCAGGTAATGTCGCCAAAAAAGGTCAGGTATGTTGATGTGTTTGGTGAGTGAAACAATGCTAATATTGCCTATATTACTGTGTGAAAACCAATATACTCTCGTACTACGTATAAATTCGTACCAAATAAATAAATAATTGGCGTTTATGAGTGGTGTGGAATAGTTACCCTCCCATTGAACTCGTTTTCTTTGGAGCCAGCCTGATAGAAAACCCAGTAAGGTAAGGGGTACTACTACCTGTATTCTGTATTTTAAACCTCAGGTGAGCGATTTCTCCATGAATATTCGATGTTTCTCACCAAAAGCAGAGGTTTGAACTAAAAAATTGTTTTCCAAAATTGGTCAGGATTGGGGGGAGTCAGTAGTGGAAAATCGGTCGGGACGGGGCCGGTTAACCCCTCCGTGGCCTCCGGCATCGAATGACGTTTAGTTAATCATTGGCCACAGGTGTCGTTTGAGCGCGGCCTATAAAAAACTGCAAAATTTTTTGGGAAGCGAACGAACGCTCTGAACGTCTTCACACTGACCTACATTACACTTCCATACACTCCATCAAACAGTTCAAAGCCTGCTGCTGTGATGAGTGGATTTTCGAGTTTTTCGCTCCTGGCCATGCCTAAACAAGCACAACTACACCCATTATCTCGACCCAGGCAGAACATATCATCTTTGTCCTCTCTTGCAAAACACACACAACCACCTGCTTACGATTATGAAGTAATACAAGCACATACAAAAAAGACATGATAATAAGTGAAAAATACATTTTTGCCCTGATATCTTTACCTATTTGCTCAGGTTTGTTGTAATGGTTTGGATCATTTGATCCAGTGCAACTTGTAGAAAACTGTTAAAACCTTCGGGAAGTGAACGAAAATCTGGGACATGAGACTGCCCTTGACTTCACCCTCTCACATATCATCTGTCAGTTCACCACTTGCTGTCATTTGGGAAAATCTCACAACAACAACAACAACAAGCTGTTATGACGAGTGGATGTAAGAGTTTTTCGCTCGTGGCCATGCCTAAAAACCCATAGTTACACCCATTATCTCGACCCAGACAGAAAATACAATCTTTTTCCTCCCTTGCAAAACACATACAACCACCCTGTTTACGAGTCAGCAATATGTATTGCGAAAATAACAAGGTAAAATGATTAAGATGAACGTAAAATGATAGAAAAAGATGACCATGTTGTTACGGAAAAAATACGTTTTCCCCGTCTGTAAACTTATTTATTTCTGCTTTGTATCTGTATTCGTAATAATTAGACTTCTGAAACTGCATTACGATTCTATTTTTAGCCATGCTCGTGGTGTGGGAGCTCGAAGTTGTGACTCAACTTCCACATTGCTAATCGGATCTGACCCTCCACTTTATTCTCCTGTGGCAGAATCTAACCTCGGAGGACGTGCAGTTTTCTCATTTAGGACCGAAAATTCAACTCTTTCGCTCCCCTTTCCAAGCATGGGCACAACGATAACGTAAAAAATAACTTGAAACTACCATAAACATATTTTATATCAAAAAGGTGAAAAAGTATCCATATTTTTTTTTCCAACCATTCCTAACAGATTATGTACTGAAATCATTCGATATCATCATATCTCATATATGCACAACATATCAGCACCATTCATATTGTTTTGGGAGTTAAAAAAAATAATAACACCTTCCCAGTTGCGTTGCGGCAGCGCCCGTGGGCGGCGATATCGGTTGTCGATATTTCTGCAACTTCCGCACTCCATTGCAAGCAATAAAATGCGTCTAGGAAGCTGGGATTTGCACTGTTAGGTGCATCTGAACTTTCTCTTCAATATGGCAAGAAAAAAAATCAATTTTCGAAACTCCAAAAAAATGGCCCCGGCGTCGGCCTGGCTTGCACGGAAAATTCCGGGCCTTAGGCCACGGAGGGGTTAAAGGTCATCCATGCGTGGCATTATGATATTTCTGACACCCCACTTTTCAATTGCATTTCCATACAGGAAAAAACAAAGCCTCAGTGAGGCACTTTTTTGGCCCTAGAAGTTTTGTCTGGTCCTGGACTAGGTCTGTATACGTTTTGGTAGCAGTTTGACCAATGGTTGTTGAGTTATTACAAAATACACAAAATCAGCAATATTCTCATAGGTGGAGACCATTAACTGTTTCTAACAGTTACAGTCTTCTAGTTAAGATTTATCCTTAAGCAAACATCATGAAACATATATCATGCTCACAGGTAATCGTAACCACAACTAACCACACGACTCCTATTCACACCAATAGTACCAACATGTCTCAACGTCCACCAGACACATGGATGAACCCTTTTAAGAACGTACAATATCATCACAATTTTTTCTCTGCCACTGCCAAAATTTTATATTTATGTTAGGAATGGCTTTCCGTACTTCGTGGATTACAAGTTATCTCCACTAAATATTCCAAGACTTCAGAGATCCAAAGTTTGTTTTCGCTCCCGCCAAATGATGATGCTGTAATTAAACTTTTAAAAATCTCTCGTTCACATCTAAGTCAACGTTATACACCAACTTCCTAATGCTGCACTCCGCTTAGCATAGAAAACAGGTTACAAACAATGCAAATAAAACGCCTTGTGTGTCCACGTTACCCTAAACCACGTATCCTAATTAGAACACACACACACACACACACACACACACACACACACACACACACATACACGATACTGTTCACTCCCATTTGCCTCTCCATATCACCACCGCCTCAACACACACCAGAGTTTACATGACACAGGAATCATGTTCTTCTGGGATTTATTTGACTCACTGCCACTTCTTCCATAGCTGTACATTTGAAGTTTTAAGCTTCTCAATTTTACGTACATCTCTTTCATAGGCACACTGTTTACATAAATATCAAACAAAAGGATATTACGTACTGTGTAATTTATTTCGACATAAACTCTCTCTCCCTCTCTCTCTCTCTCTCTCTCTCTCTCTCTCTCTCTCTCTCTCTCTCTCTCTCTCTCTCTCTCTCTCTCGTTACATATACAAACATTATCCGTATTAAAACAATCTGAAAAACATACCAAAACATTAACGAACAATATGCAAAGAAAAATACTAACGAGGTTCCAGACATTCTCTTTACCCCACAAAAATATGACTCCAAGACAAAAATGGCGTAATGCAGTAGGAAACACTGCCGGCAAAAAGGCTTCATTGCTCAGCCCACCAATATGCAAATTAAGGGTCACTATTCACCCCTACAGGTCGAGAATAAAGGTGGTTTATTAAAGACAAATCCAGAAGTGCCATGTGTCCCCGTGTGTGTGTGTGTGTGTGTGTGTGTGTGTGTGAGAGAGAGAGAGAGAGAGAGAGAGAGAGAGAGAGAGAGAGAGAGAGAGAGACAGACAGACAGAGACAGAGAAGGATTAGGAGTCCAAAGTCAAATAATAATGTTTTTGATAGACGTTGGTCATATTCTTCATATACCGCAAAATATGGCCCAAAATATACAAGTCTGATCTAATGAGGAAATATTATAGGCCTTGTGACTTTGTAGCTTCCTCTGATAGCATTACCTATTTTACTATCATCATTACTTACTGCAGTAGCGATGTTTGCATTCCGAAAAACAGTTGATCGTATGGTATCGTAGGTGGAGGTTGTGAGATAATTTCCTCTTATGCATAAAAATTAGGTTGTCTAGGGATCGAAACGGCCAGTCAGAGTGCTTATAATGTGTAGTCGGCGTAGTTTATGTTGTGTAGTTGGTGTAGTTTATTATGTGTAGTTGGCGTAGTTCCTTATCCTGTGTAGTTGGCATAGTTCCTTATGTATTGATCGTGTACTTTCTCCTGTGTATTTGGCGTAATTTGATTATCATGGGTTGTGGGTGTTGTTTGATTATCATGTGTTTTTGGCGTAGTTTGATTAACATCTGTTATTGGTATAGTTTGATTATCATGTGTTGTTGGTGTAGTTTGATTAGCGTGTGTATTTGGCGTAGTTTGAGTATCATATGTTACTGGTATTGTTTATCATGTGTTCTTGGTGTAGTTTGATTATCATGTGTTGTTAGTGTAGTTTGATTATCATGTGTTCTTGGTGTTGTTTAAATATCATCTGTTGTTGGTGTTATTTATCATCTGTTGTTGGTGTTATTTATCATCTGTTGTTAGTGTTGTTTGATTATCATCTGTTGTTAGTTTGATTATCATCTGCTTTTGGTGTAGTTTCATTACCACCTGTTGTTATTGTTGCTTGATTATCAAGTGTTGGTGTAGTTTGATTATCATGCATTGGCGTAGTTTGATTATCATGTTTAGTTGGTGTAGTTTGACCATGTGTTCATATTGTAGTTTGATTATATCATGTGTAGTTGGCGTAGTTTATCATGTGTTGTTGGCGTCGTTTGTTTCTTAGATGTACTAGGAAGAGTTTGTTTATCATGTGTAGTTGGAGTAGTTTGATTCCTGGGTGTAGCTGGCGTAGTTTCACTATCAAGTGTAGTTGACATAGTTTGTTTCTTGGGTGTAGTTCGTGTAATTTGATTATCTTGTGTAGTTTCCGCAATTTTTCATGTGTTGTTGGCGTCGTTTGATAATAACTTGTAGTTGGCGTAGTTTGTTTATTATGTGTAGTTGGCGTAGTTTTATTATCATGAGTTCTTGATGCAGTTTCAACATCACGTGTAGTTGGCGTAGGTTGATTATCATGTGTTGTAGGCGTAGTTTGATTATCATAAGTAAATGTTTTAGATTTTTTATGCAAGAATGAAGGAATCAAAGGCCAGGAGCCTGCAAACCGTTCCTTCCAAGAAAAAAACAATAACAATACAAAAGAGAGCCAAATTCAAGATCCGTTCATTTGAGATGCCTGACACACTGCGTTTGAAAGATCATAGGAAGTAGGAAATACAGACAGAGACAGTTCCAGAGTTGACCCGTTGCATAAATGAAGGACCGGGAGTAACGGATAACTCTTGCATTAGAGAGTTGGACACAAAAGGGATGAGAATTTGTTGCTAGACAGGTCCTACGCACCTGTCGTAGAGGTGGAGGGATGCAAGCAGACAGTTCAGAGGAGCAGTGACCATTGATGTAGCGATAGAAAAGAGATAAAGAGGCAACAGTGCTGCAAAAAGACAGAGATTGAAGGGAGCCAGTAAGAGGAGAGTTGATGAGACGAAAAAAGCCTTTGACTCCACCCTATGGAGAAGAGCTGTATGTGAGGAGCCTCCCCACACATGAGAGTTGTACTCTAAACAGAGGCAAATAAATCCCGTGTATAAAGTCAACAACTGTGCAGGGGTACAGAAGGTACAGAGTCGGCTTAACACACCTAATCTCTTGGAAGCAGATTTTACAAGAGATGCAATATTTTTCCAAGATAAGTCCCAAGCGAATGAAACCCCAAGCATGTTCAAAGATACTGTAAGATTGAGCTGGATATTATTAAACCTTAGAGGGTACCCGTGTGGAAGACTGTGTTGGGTTGATAAGTGTAAAAACTGAGTCTCTGATGCATTACAAAGAACAAGAATATTTTTATCCTAGTCAGAGATACGAGTCAAGTCAGACATTAGGTGTGTCATCGCCTTATCCCTTGTTTGTTGAAGTAACCAAATGGAAAGGTGAAGGGTGGAATCATCAGTGTACAAGTGGACAGTGTTAGAGGTACAGCTTACATGGTCTTTGATGAATAGAAGGAAGAGAGTTGGTGATAGGACAGAGCCCTGAGGACATCACTGTTGATAGATCTAGGAGAAGAACGATGGCCGTGTAAAACAACAGCTATAGAACGACCAGAAAGGAAGCTATTGATGAAGGCACAGACAGAAGGATAGAAACCGTAAGAGGGCAGTTTGGAAATTGAAGATTTATGCCAGACTCGATCGAAAGCCTTTGAGATGTCAAATGCAATGGCAAAGTTTTCGCCAAACTCCCGAAAGGAGGATGACCAGGAGTCTGAAGAGTAGGTGAGAAGATCGCCAGTGGAGCGTCCCTGAATGAACCCATATTAACAATCAGAATGAAGGTTGTGATAGGAAAGATGCTTTAAAATTATTCTATTAAGAACTGACTCAATAACTTTTGAAACACAGGATGTTAAAGCAATTGGACGATAGTTGGAGTGTTGGGAACGATCACTCTTCTTTGGGACTGGCTGAATGACAGCAGACTTCCAGCAAGAAGGAAAGGTACAAGTTGACAGACAAAGGCAAATGAGTTTACCTAGGCATGGTGTAAGCAATGAAGTACAGTTCTTGAGGACAACAGGAGGGACACCATCAGGTCCATATGTCTTATTAGTATTAAGGCCAGTGATGGCAGAAAATATATCAGCTGAAGAAATTTTCATGTCAGCCATGAGGAAGTCTGAGGGGGGAAGTGATGGAGGAACTGCACCAGAATTGTCTAAGGCGGAATTGAAGGAGCAAGTCTGAGCGAAGAGATCTGTTTTATCAGTAGAAGAAATAGCTACAGATCCATCATAATAGAAAAGAAGAGGGAAGGATGATGAGGTAAAGTTGTTAGAAAGTTTTTTTGTCAAGATGCCAAAGGAGCGGGAAGAATTCGAGTTGGAGAGTTGAGAGCACTTGGCATGGATGAAATTATTTTTAGCAGAGAGAAGAACAGACTTAGCATGATTCCGGGCAGAAACATAAACAAGATGGGGTTGGCTCTGGTACCTTATATGTCCTCTCCTTGTTGCAGACAGCATTAGAACAAGTGTGATAAAATCATGGGTTTCTTGCATTAGTCAAAGGATATAAGAAAGAAATGTATGCTTCTATGCCTGAGAGAATTAGCTCTGTAATGCGCAAGGCACACTCAGATGGCTCCCGGCCATGGAAGCAATATTCATTCCATGGAAAATCAAAGAAGTACTGTCTGAGGGCCTCCCAGTCTGGAGCTCGAAAGTGCCACAGACGACGTTTCTTTGGATGGTCCACAGGCCATACCAGAACGATAGGACAGGCTAAGGTAATATGGTTGTGATCGGAGGAGCCCAATGGAGAGAAAAGATTAACAATGTAAGCAGAAGGATTAGTTGCAAGGAAGAGGTCAAGTATGTTGGAGCTCTCTCCAGCACCGTCAGGGATATGGGTAGGGTGCTGTACAAGCTGCTCTAGGTCATTAAAGATAGAAAAGATGTAGGCTTGTTCACCAGGTGGATCAGTGAAAGGAGAGGAGAGCCAAAGGTGGTGGTGGACATTGAAATCTCCTAGAATGGAGATTTCAGGGAAAGGAGAAAGTGATAGAATATGCTCCATCCTAGAAGCAAGATAGTCGAAAAATTTATGATAGTTAGTAGAATTAGGGGATAAGTAAACAGCGCATATATATTTAGTCAGAGAATGACAAGAAAGCCGAAGCCAGAGTGCAGAGAATTCAGAAGAATAAAGTTCAGGAACACGAGAGCAAGATTGATTATCATATGTAAATGTAGTTTGAATATCATGTGTAGTTGCCATAGTCTGACTATCGTGTGTAGTTGGCGTAGTTTGATTATCATGTGAAGTTTCAGGTTGGCGTAGTTTGTTTATGTGTAGTTGGCGTACTTTGACTGTCATGTTAGGTTACCGTAGTTTGATTTTCATGTATAATTGGCATAGTTTGATATTCATGTACAGTTGGCATAGTTTGATTGCCATGTGTAGTTGGGGTAGTTTGACTGTCATGTATAGATGGAGTAATCTGATTATCATGTGTAATCAGAGTAGTTTCTCATGTGTAGTTGTTGTGGTTTGATTATCATATTAAGTTGGCATAGCTTGATTATGTGTAGTTGTCGTAGTTTGATTATCATGTGTAGTTCGCGGAGTTTATCTTAATGTCGTTGTTTATCATCGTTAGATAGCGTAGTTTGATTATCATGTGTAAATGGAGTAGACTGATTATGATGCATTGTTGATGTGGTTTGTTTATCATGTAGTTAACGTACCTTGATTATCGTGTACTGTAGTTAGCGAAGTTTAATTATCATGAGTTGTTGATGCAGTTTGATTATCATGTGTATTTGGCGTAGTTTAATTATCATGTTTGCATGTAGTTGGCGTAGTTTGATCATCAGCTTTAATTAACTTGGTTTGATTATCATGCGTGGTTGGCGCAGTTTGATTGTCGTACAGTATGTAGCTGGCGCAGGTTATCATGCGAAGTTCGTTCAGTTTCATTATCATGTGTAGTTGGCGTAGTTTGATTATCGTGTGTACTTGACGTAGTTGGATTATCACGTGTCGTTGTAGTTTATCAAGTGTAGTTGGCATAGTTTGATTTCATGTGTAGTTGGCGTAGTTTGACTGTGTAATTTATCATGTGTAGTCTGCATAGTTTGATTATCATGTGTTAGTTTACATACTTTGATTGTCATGTGTAGTTGGCGTAGTTTGACTGCATGTGTAGTTGGCGTAGTTTATCACGTGTGGTTGGCGTAGTTTGATTGTCATTTGAAGTTGGCGTAGTTTGATTGGGTGGCCTGTCAGTTCAACCCTTGGAGAACTCACAGTCAACTCAAACCTAGTTAACTCAATCCTGGTCAATCCAGCCCCAGTCAGCTCAACCCATGGTCAACTCAACCCATGGTCAACACAACCCCAGTCAACTCAACCCATGGTCAACTCAACTCATGATCACCTCAACCCATGGTCAACTCAACCCCAGTCAACTCAACTGCAGTCAACTCAACCGCAGTCAACTCAACCCCAGTCAACTCAACCCACGGTTAGCTGAACCCCAGTCAACCCAATCCCGGTCAATTCAACCCATGATAAACTCAACCTCTCATACTGTGCTCCAAATATCGAACATAAGTTTGGCCTATAATAATTTTTGTGATAGTGGCACTCTCCCTGCACTGGTTCTTACCAGCCCCTGCGACACGTGGAGTCGAAGTGCTTGGCGGACCTTTGTATGTGTTTTTTTTTTTTTTTCTTGAAGTGAAAAGGCCAAAAACACGATGGGTCAGCTCGAGCCTTGGTCTACAGGGATTATTAGAGATTTCTTTTCACAGTGAATCTACTGCCATGTTATTACTTGCAAAAGCATTTATCATTACTTCATATGAGAAGATGCTCTAAGAAAATTACTTTACTTAGTTTGTATTATTTTCGTACTCTCCTGCAAATGAATTATTGGATCCTAAAAAAAAAAAAAAAAAAAAAAAAAAAACGGAGGGTCAGCTCTAACCTTAGTGTTCATGGACTCTAATGGAGGGACATTATTAACCTTATGGGGCTACCACATGGGAACAAATATCTACAACAAACTCATGTTGACAACATCTTGTTGGAGGAATGACGTCAGAGAAACCTCATACCCACAGCATGAAGCATTTCAAACATGACTGAAAAAGAAAATTGTGTCGTTGATAAATTTGTGCATCAGCTACAAAACTAATGTTTTTAACACAGAGTTCTAATCCATATAAATCTGTATGAATAATGTTCGTTTTAATCATGTACAGTCATTCCGAAAATCAAAGCAAGATAATGAAAATTATTTTGGAAATTACTTAAAGCCATGCGCACATCCATTTTGAAAGGTTGATGGGCAACCAAAATTCAGACCCTTTCGGGAATACTAAAAATGGTGTATGCATTAAATATGGCTATAAAAACTCATTACATCCACAAAGGAGAACTCTTCTTAATGAGAAAATTTCATGCTGTATTTGGACAAGTAAACGGTGCTGATGTTGTTTTCGCAACTAGGAACACCAGAATGGATTTTTTGCTTACTTCACTTTGCTACTTTTCATCCTATTTTTCGTATTAAGTAACTATTTGGATTTGAGCATGGTGAGTGCTTAATATTACAAAAAATATTATGGATCAAACATATGTTCGATATATGGAACGCAGTATGAAGAGATAAGTTTATCATGGGTTGAGTTGACCGGGGTTGAATTTACATGGGTTGAGTTGACCGGGAATGAGCTGACGGTTTCAGTTGACCATAGGTTGAGTTGACTAGGGTTGGGTTGACTGGAGTTGAGTTGGCCATGGGTTGAGTTGGCCATGGGTTGAGTTGGCCATGGGTTGAGTTGACTGGGGTTGAGTTGACTGGGGTTGAGTTGACCATAGGTCGAGTTGAACATGGGTTGAGTTGACCATAGGTTGAGTTAACTGAGGTTGAGTTGACCATAGGTTGAGTTGACCATGAGTTGAGTTGACCATGGGTTGAGTTGACTGGGGTTGAGTTGACCAAGGTTGGGTTGACTGGGGTTGGGTCGACAGGGGTTGAGTTCACCAGGGGTTGAATTGACATGGAACCGTAGGAATTACGGTACACCTTATACCGAGAAGATAATTGTGCCTCTTACAACACCACGGTTTTATTTTATTTATAATCTATTTATTTGTTGTCTTTCTGCAACTTACATTCCGTAGTTCACTGGCAGACTAAGACAACAATTCACACACCACTTCGTGTCTGGTATTATGTTCCTGTGTTAATTTACTGGTATATCTCAGCATTCGTGATGGAAAGATGGCAATTACAGTTTAAATTAATATTAGAGAGAGAGAGAGAGAGAGAGAGAGAGACTTTAGCAACAATGTCACTGTGATCAAATGAGCTCAAATTCTATGTGAATAATAATTTAAACAATAACAGCCTACTTTCTCCATTAAAAACAAATGCTATATAAAAGTATGCTGAAAACTGAGACTACCACAAAGCTGTATACAGGCTGATCCGTAAATAGGGCTCCACTAGAAGCATTATCTTGTGAGTTCCGGGGACGGCTCAGTCGGCCGGTGTGGGCGTGACTTTGGCATTTGGAGAAGGAAATATTGATGCAAGGTAGATACTGATAACACAGATGGGCAGTCACCACAACACAGGAGACATCGCCTGATGCAGTGGAAGTGGAACGTTGTGTATATATATATATATATATATATATATATATATATATATATATATATATATATATATATATATATATATATATATATTAAATAACAGAACGGAGGAAGGAAAAACAAAAAGCTAAAAAAAAAATAATCCATACACCAGATTACTGGTGTCCTCTGTTCATAAAATATCTGTAACAGTTAGACTTGAACAGTTGTGGGTTGAAATTTGGAGGAAAACAACGCTGGGGAAGCGAGTTCCAGAGAGATGCAGTTCGGGGAATGAAAGAATTCTGATAGGCAGAAGTTCTGCAATATGGTTGAGTGACATTCCAGTCATGAGCGCTACCAGATGCCCGTGTAGCAAGAGGGAAGGCATGGAGAGGTGGCACCATGGACGCAACTTCGTCTGAGCATTTGCCAAAAAAATATCTGTAAAATAATGCAAGGGAGGCAACATTCCTTCTTACTTGCAGGGGAGGTAGTTTATATGTAATGGCAGGGTTGTTAATGATTCTAACGGCTTTATTCTGAATTTTGTCTAGTTGTCTTAATGCAACCTCGCCACAACCATTCCACAAGGGTGAGCAATATTCAAGCTGAGAGCGCACATAACTCTTATAAATTATAGCTAACTGCTCATCGGCGAAGAAGTTACGGACTCTGTACAATAATCCAAGTTTCTTTGAGGCGGTTTTAGCAAGTGATCTGACATGAGAGGTCCAGCTGAGGGCACTGTTAAGTGAGACACCAAGAATTTCAATACTTTTGGAGATGGGAATATTATTAGCATTGAAGGTAATGTACGAATCTGGCAATATCTGTCTATTAGTAAACTGTATATATTTAGTTTTACTAGCATTAAAAGAGACAAGGTTGTTTTGTCCCCATTCACTGATTGTAGATAGATCTTGATTTATGGAGATGGCTGTACTGAGTTGAGAGGTAGAGATATTAGACTTTGTAAATGGATGTCTGAGTGTGAATGAGCTATGTAGTGTTGAGTCATCTGCATATGAGTGAATGGGATTGTGAGTGACAGATAAGAGATCATTAATATGAACCAGAAATAGGGTTGGCGCCAGAACTGATCTGTGCGGCACGCCGGCGTTAATTGAGTGGAAATTCTAATATACATCATCTACTTTTACTCTTATTTTCCTGTCACTAAGGTAAGAAGAAATCAAATGAACAAAAGACGTTAGTCCATAGCAAGGGAGTTTGGACAGCAGGGAACGGTGCCATACTCTGTCGAAAGCTTTGGAGATATCAAGAGCAACTGCATGAGTTTCTCCAAAAAGATCAATTGATTGATGGATGGTATGAGTTAAGAGATTGAGTATGTCAATGGTGGATCTTTCGTGGCGAAAACCGTATTGTCTATCACTAATTAAGTTGTTGGATTCAAGATGTTTAACAATATGCTTATTAATTAAAGTTTCAAATACCTTACCAAGAGAAGATGTGACAGCTATTGGTCTGTAATTGGAGGGGTCAGACGAACTTCCTTTCTTCGGAACTGGGTAGATATTGGCTTCTTTCTATTAATTTGGGAATAAAGAAGATTGTATGCATAGTCTGAATAATTTAGCTAGGACAGAGGCAAGTTCAGGGGAACACTTTTTCAAAACAATTGGCGGAATTCCATCTGGGCCTGGAGCTTTGTTGGTAGGTAAATTGTCTAGGATGGATTTTACTTATCTTGTCTGTATTTTAAGTGGGGCAATTTCGGGAGAATCAAGTTCCAGTACTGAGACATTCTGACTGGTATCATCTATGGTAGAGTTTCTTGCAAAGGTACTAGCAAAGATATCTGCTTTCCCACGTGGGTCATTTGTAATATTGCCATCTGAAGATTTTAGTGGGGGAATGGAAGATGACTTGTTAAAGTTATTATTGAAAGAATTGAGAGTTGACTAGAATATTCTATTGTCATTAGGGTTGTTAAGTAGTTTTGATGCTTGCTTTTGAAGAAAATTTGATTTAGATAGATTTAATACAGCTTTTGCATGATTTCTAGCAATTTAAAATTGGGAGAGTGATTCAGATGTTTTTGATTTTAAGTAAGAGTTATATGCTAATGACTTTTGGGCTGTTGCTCTGGAATTGCCATCAAACCATTTTGGAGAGTTTGATCTTTTAGTGAATTGTTGACTTGGTATGAATAAATCCATACCAGCTAGTATTAAGTCGCAAATGTGGGACTGGGTAGAATTGGGATCACTAGAGAAGAAAGACTGCCATGGAACATCAGCAAGATAATTTCTAAATCCATCCCATTCTGCCCTGTCAAAGTGCCATCGGGTCACCCTGACAGGTTCGGAATGGGGAGGTGTAGGAGGGTTAACTAATGAGGCTTTGATGAGATTGTGGTCAGAGGATCCAAGCGGTGACAGTACCTCTATCCTGTATTGATCTGGATTATTTGTCAAGAATAAATCCAAGAGATGGACATTATGGTCAGGATTATCAGGTATTCTGGTTGGTTGCTTTACCAACTGGGTGAGATTAAACGATTCCGCAAACAGCTCGCATTCTAGACCATCGTTGTCAGTCCGGGCAGAATGCAATAACCATTCAACATTGTGTATGTTAAAATCACCCAATATGGTAATTTCATTGCCAAGGCCAAAGTCAAGGTTACTCAACTGAGTGGATATGGAATCAAATACACTGGGTTCCGAAGAAACATTGGGGGAACGATAAACTACACAGATATATTTGGTAATGTTTTGGCAATTTAATTTATATAACGAGTAATCAAAACTGGATGAAGTGAAGTTTAAAATAGTGTCAACTGCATATTGGGATTTGATATAACAACAGGTGCCGCCCTTGTTTCGAAAGTTTGTAAGGAGATGGTAACCGGGAAAACAAAATGGAGATATATCAGTAGAGGGTGAGATTTGTGGTTCTGTGAGGAAAATACCAAAGGGGATATGGACTGAAGGAAAAAATGAACTGAGTTTAAATTTGTGGTAAGGCCGCGGATGTTGGTAAAGAATAAGGCCGCACCGTCACCTCTTCGCCAACGAGCATTTCCGGAAATAGCAACAGTCGCTGCCGGCACAGTCGCTTGATGGCGACCGGGAGGACCCTGTGCCTCCAGCCCTACTCTGCCGGTGCTGGCAATCCGAGGTACCACCTCATTTGATAGTAAGATTGCAGCAGGCATTACTAAAGATGTGAATAGAAGGTGTGATATGTTATGCGCATGTAGTGTGGTGTAGACAGTTGAAGGTAGAGGTATTATGAGAGCATGCTGGCCTACTTTCTGTGTAAATGAATGCACTGAAAATGTTCAGAAAAGGGATATATATATATATATATATATATATATATATATATATATATATATATATATATATATATATATATATATATATATATATATATATATATATATGTTTGTATATATCTATATATCTATATATATATATATATATATATATATATATATATATATATATATATATATATGGAAAACTGTATGAAGCTAAGCGAAAGTTCAAAAAGGAAACGAGGCACTTATTCTCGTCGGTTAAGGAAGCTCCCTCAGAGAGAGAGAGAGAGAGAGTGAGAGAGAGAGCTGTCTACCCTATTGTACAACTGCATTTCATTGCAGCATGACTGAGTCTGAGTGTAGGATCTCAGTCAGGTATTCAGCTGTTACAGATTTTTTCATTTATGGAGAAGACATGTAGTCTGCTTTTTGGTAACTTTCTTCATCAAATTGTTTTCTCTTTATCAGCTCATCTTCTGTAGAACAAAACAGAATGAAACAAAAACGGTAGCGACCTAAGGAGGGCCACAACAAAATATTCTTTACATGATTATAGTGTTTGAAAGGAAATTACCCCCATTAATAAGCCCGTGACTAAGTGATTCAACCCCACGATTTAATTGAGGGTCAGAAACAATGTGTGTGTGTGTGTGTGTGTGTGTGTGTGTGTGTGTGTGTGTGTGTGTGTGTGTGTGTGTGTGTGTGTGTGTGTGGAGAGAGAGAGAGAGAGAGAGAGAGAGAGAGAGAGAGAGAATGTTCTGCAGTGCAGTCTGTGACAGTAGTAAAAAGATATAATTGACTGTAGAAACTGGTTGAATTCTAATTCCATGAAAAATTTCTCTCCACATTTTTTACTGCTTGTGATAAATATTGAGATATCCTTTTTCAGCTCGTAATCCCTTATTATCTTATACTGTGTAAACGTTGAAATCAATAACGCATAATATCATCTGAATATCACACAATGTACCTCCAGCACGGAAACTTAGCTTAATCCTCGTATATAAAGCACACAAAGATTTTTTAGGGATACAGTACATAATTCGATCACAATACTTATATCCAGCAAAGGAAAATATATTACAAACTCATACATATAGAACATTTACATTTCTTCTCCATACGACAAATATTCCTATCACGTCCTGGGTAGCCTCACAACATATCACGCCATTCCCCGTGATCCTTCCCTTCATCCCTCCCTCCTTCACACGCACGGCAGCCCCACCATACCAATGATTCCCCACTCCACACCAATCCACGTACATCCCACCTACACCAGTTTTAATACTACACTAACTGACACGCATCCTGCCTACTACACCGTTAACACAACACCTACAGGCACACACCTACTTCAGCGTTGATACAACACCTATGCAAATGCACCGGACCTACTCCAGCGTTCATACCACACTTAAGCAAACACACCCGACCTACTGCAGCATTGATACCACACCTACCCACACACACCCGACCTACTGCAGCGATGATACCACAATTACGCAAACACATCCGACCTACTGCAGAATTGATACCACACCTATCCAAACACACCCGACCTACTGCAGCATTGATACCACACCTACCCAAACACGCCCGACCTACTGCAGTGTTCATACCACACTTACACAAACACACCCGACCTACTGCAACGTTGATACCACACCTACCCAAACACACCCTACCTACTCCAGCGTTGATACCACACTTATGCAAACACACCTGACCTACCTCAGCGTTAATACATACCTACCCACACACACCCGACCTACTCCAGCGTTAAAACCACACCTACCCACACACACCTGACCTACATCAACGTTAATACCACACCTACCCACACACACCCAACTTACTCCTGCATTAATACCACACCCACCCTACCCACTCCAGCATTAATGCCACACATAGCCACACACACCCTACCTACTCCAGTGTTAATACCACACCTACCCACACACGCCCTTCCTGCTCCAGTGTTAATACCGGTAAAACGCCATTGTTCGTGAGGTACAAGCAAGGGGATTTAAACTCGAAAACATTACAGTGTTGCCTTACACCCCGAGGATGCCTAAAGTATATATATTGGTGGTCATGTACTTACCAGTATCATGCCTTTACGACAAACTGTCTGGCAAGTGGCCGTCTATCGAAGATTTTCGACATGCTGCACTTGGCGCATGTTACGTCCCACGTGCACGGCCTGGGTGTGATGAAACCTGTCAAAAACTAATTTTAAATAACTGGGCTATCATACGGTGGAAACCACACACTGATCTGCTCTGTGGTTGCTGAAATAAAATCCTCTCAAAGGTGTAACTGTCGGGCCGGGTAGGGCCGCTCATATGTGAGAAAATGCCACTACTTAACTAGAGACTCACAAGGGCTTCACCCTCACTCATAACCATATCTACCCCCCCCCCCACCGACTCCAGCGTTAGTACCACACCTACCCACACACACCCAACCTACTCCAGCGTTAGAATCACACCTACCCACACATCCAACCTACTCCAGATTTAGTACCACATCTACCCATGTGAGTCTTGGTCTTGTAATATGTTAATCTTAAGATTTTGGTTATAGTTATTGTGCTAGTCGAAGGCAGGAGAAGTTAAAGATGAATACAGGGAGTTGATCTTGATTTTATTATCTTCAAGGAAAGTCTAAGTTGAGCAGTGTATATATTACACAGGAACATAATTTACTAGCTAAGTCTTGTCGGACCCCTCTTCTTATTTCCTTTCTCCATGACCTTTTGCTTCTATGGCTAGCCCCCTTCTGATCTCTAATCTCTGCATTCTTGTTTAGCAGGGCTCATGTCACGTGGGCTACACTGTCATTGGACAATTCTAGAACCCTGTATGTCTGTGTGTATGTAGTGCTTCCGGGCCCCACTGGCATACTGTTGATTAAGTCTTGCTGAATTCATTTCCATTGGTCGATTCTCACTGACACACTTCCTATTACCACACCTTGGCTGGTGCTTCTGTCTACCTATCTATCTATCTATCATGCTATGAGTTGTATTATTATAATATGGAGTCCTGACATCGTTCGGTCACGCCAGCTGGCGGTCCTCTGACAGTAATCATCATTGATGTATGCTAATCTATTAATATATAACACTGATTATAATAGTGCATAGATATAACATTCATGATAAAATTGCAATGATCCAGTGATAATGCATTTTAAACATGTATACGTAATTGAAGAAATACAATATAGTTAACTTGGTTATAGAACATTGAATGACATATTGTAAGATGTGTATGTATAACAGTCATATGCATATATGCAAAAAAAAAAAAAAAAAGTTCAGAGTTAAGATATGGTAAGAGCTATTAATATTTTATATAGAGATAATGATACTGGAATACTTCTATATCATGTGTCATTCCAATTTTTTAAAAATAAAATTAATACTATATACATAATATGTACACTTCATTCAGGGGGGTTTACTTGAATTCGTACTCTATCCCCACTAAATACTGACTCCAAGTTTGCAATTCTTGCATGCATTCTGTGCATTGCAAACAGCACTACTGCAAATACAATACAGAAGATTATAAAGACAGTAGGTGCTGGGCTATACACATAATATGGTTGAACATACTCAAACTCAAATCTTCCCAGGGCTTCATTGTTTCAATGATTAGTTGCATAGTTTCAAATTTAGGTGAATACTTGTGCTCATGTTTAAGTCCATATTAGGTAGTGGGTGGAAATGTTTGTGTGTATGATTGAGGATGATTGATGGTGGATAAAGTGGACATGGATGGTGTAAGTACGGCACAGTAGTCTTGTGCTATGTATAATCCTGATGCTGAAGTATGAGATGGTGGTATATCTGGAGATTTTATGTAAACTGATGCGATATGAGTGAAATAAAAAAACTGTGAGTGTCCGATGCATTGATGTACAAGCTTATCTGGAGCAAAAGTGAAGTTGCAGCGATGACGAATGTTGAGATTTCTTATGGTAGCCATTTCATAAGGGACTGTTCCAGTAGGCTGAAACGTGAAGATGTACGCAGGACAATGGTGAACAGCATATAAGGATGTAGGGCACCATCGTTGAATTGTTGATTCACTTGCGAAAGTGACAGTGTTCCGTCTCTTGTAGACCATGATGAGTTCAGTGTCTGTGCTGATGTTGATGATGACCAAAGTGTTATTATTCATAGAAGGGAAGGGGTGTATTTGGTATACTGTGAACAGATCTTCAGTTATGAATGGTACATGAACTACTACTAATGTTGGTGTTAGTGTTGCTTCTAAATATGGATAATATTGCGTGAAATCCCTACTTCAGAACAAAGGCTTCAATTTATGTTTATGTATCTATCCATCTATCTATTGCCAGACGCCTCAATCCCGTTCGGGGTGGCCACAAACAAATCGCCTCCACTTCGCCCTGTCCCCCGCCATTTCACTGCCTCACTCCCAACTCACACCCCCCTCCTCATATACCTCTCCACCCCATCCCTCCATCTCATCCTCGGCCTCCCCCTCCCTCTTCCCCCCTCCACCTCACTCACATACACTCTCTTCGTCAGTCTTTCACCCTCCATCCTCTCCACATGGCCAAACTACCTCAGTGTATTCCTCCTAACGCTTCCTATGACATCCACATCCACACAACAACCCTCCTTTATATCCTCATTTGTCAGCCTGTCTCTCCATGTGACTCCACAGGCTCCTCTTAAATAACTCATTTCCACTGCTCTCACTCTTGACTTGTGTCCTTCCAGCAACGTCCAAGCTTCACTTCCATACGTTAGATACTGTCATGTAGTAACTTTTTCACTTCCATGCTCACTTCTCTGCTTCTTATCACTGCTTTCAAGGAACCAGCAACCTTTCTTCCCTGCTGTACCATTTCAAGCACTTCACCCTCCAAACCTCCATCCTTACTCATCACACTACCGAAGTACTTAAACGTACTCACATTTTCCTCACCATCCAACCTCGCTGTACATTCACTGACTTCACCTCTCAAAGACCATCACTTTACTCTTCCCTACATTCACCTTTAGATTCCGTTTCTTACACACTCTCCCAAACTCATCCACCAAGCCTTGCAGCTCTTCTTCGTCTTCACTCAATAACACAGTATCATCTGCAAACAACAGTACAGGGAGTTTCCAGACACTACTGTCTCTCACCAGGGCCACTCCAACATCCACTACCGTACCTTGTACCTCTTTTATTACCCCATCCATGTACAGATTGAACAACCATGGAGACATAACACATCCCTGTTTCAACCCAACCTTCAAAGAGAAAAATTCACTCAGTTCACCATCCACACGCACTGCAGCCTTAGCACCATCATACATACTCTTCACAGCATTCAGTAACTTCCCATCTACTCCATATATTCTTAATACTTTCCACAATCCTTGTCTCTCCACCCTGTCATATGCTTTCTCCAAATCCATGAAAGCCGCATACAACTTCTTTCCCTTCTCTAGAAACTTTTCCACTAAATATCTAAGAATCAATAACCGATCTACACAGCCCCTTCCCTTCCTAAAGCCTCCCTGTTCTTCTCCAACTAATTCCTCTGTTCTTTCTCTAACTCTGTCAATAAGTATCCTACCATACACTTTTCCTATTATACTAAGAAAACAGATGCCCCTATGATTACCACACACTTCTTTTTCATCTTTTCCTTTGTACAAGGGAATAATTATACCTGACTTCCAATCCTCTGGGTCTCTACCTTCATCCCATACCAATATGCACATTTTCCACATCCATTCTACTACTATCTCTCCCCCATACTTTAGCATTTCACCACACACTCCATCAATTCCTGGGGCTTTCCTCAATTTAACTTTCTTCATTACTTCCACAACTTCCATGCTACTGATTTCTTCCTGTCTTCTCACCTCCTTCCTCCTCCCAGCCATTCCCCAGCTACTTATGCTCGCATTACTTCCATCCTCTATGTTCAGCAATTTCTTAAAGTGTTCTCTCCATCTGCTCACTTTTTCTCCGTTCTCCACTAGTAAGGTACCATTTTTATATTTCACTCCCCTGCTAACTTCACTTCTACCCTGTTTATGTATGCCTTGACTAACTATCTGACGTAGCTCATGAACTGGAAGTAGGTCAGCTGTGATCTTGCCATTAACGGCATTCGAAATTCCTTGCATAAGTGCCCTGTAACGAACTCTAGTGTTGTCAAATTGGAGTAGAATTGTGTCAATGTGTTCTGTGATGATGGAGAAGTGTTGTAAAAGTGTTATGTTCCCTTCCATGGCATTTATTTTATCTACACTTTGGAGAGCTATGGTTTCTGCCTCTTTTAGATTTTTCACGATTGTCTTCATTGCTGAGTTTTGGCTGGTGATGAATTTATCTTGGTATGTTAGTACCTGAGCTATTTTATTAAATTTGTTGTTTATTTCTTGAAGGTCTTCCTCTGTAGCCAATTAAAGATGTTCCCAAGAATTGCATCACCCAGGTCGAACAAACCGCTCTTTTGGCGAGTACGTGAGATGTTGTTTGTGTTGCTCAATACCTCGTTTTCATGAGATGGGAGATCTTGGATCATGATGAGCATAGTTGACTTTGCCTGTTCTATCTTCCATTTCGCTAACTTCACCACTTCATCCACTTCCTTTCTGTTATGTGTTTGTGAAACATAGCCACCTATCATGAAGTCCAGGGTCCTCATGGGTCTGGCGATGTTTTCTAGGTAAGAAGGTAATTCGTATAAGTAATCCAAACTGATTTCAGTACTCATGACATGTTTTACGATTGACGTCGTGCCCGTCGGAGCTATGAGGCATCCTTGCCGTACCATGTGTTTGGGGTCTAAGTGAGCATATCCTCTCGCTAAGTAGTGGAGAATCCATAGTATAAGTCCCTTCATTGTTACCTACCGACAAAAAAAAATCTATTAATTTTCTAATATGGTCATGTTGTGGTCGATGATAGAGATGATGTGCGTTATGCTTGACTAACGGAGAACAATAAATTGCTTATTATTTAATTTATAGGAGTTCGAATCGATATTTAAATCATGTAAATGATGTACTGTAGATTTTTTGGAACAATTGCACCTATGTTTGATTGTTTGGTATATGACCTTAATTTATTTTTGTAATAATTGTTGTTTTCTTGATTGGTTTCATGAGGTATGTTCGGTTGTTCGGTGGTATCCGAGGTTGTATAAATAATGGATAGTTCCTTTGAAACTCGTTTTACGTGGTCAATATGAACTTGTTTCTCTTCGCCACTGGAGAGTGACCTAATTAAAACTATGTTTGCTTTTATGTTAATTACTGTGTATGGGCCCTCAAATTTCGGGGATTATTTATTGTCTCTCGTATGAGTCATACCATAGACAATGTCTCCTAAGCTGTTAGGCGAGTCTCTTGCCTTTTTATTAAATGCCTCTGTCGTTTCTTCCTTGGACATCGTTAAATGTTTTTTGACACTTTTATGTATGCCCTGGAATTCACGGAAACGGAGTTTAATCATCGTAGTTGTACATGGGCAGATTTTCACCACCTAGAATTTCATATGGTAGTTTTTTATCTGTCCCACATATAATGAAATGTGGTGTGTCTCCTACAGATTTATATATAGATCCATTTATTGATGCTTCCCCTTTTGGAATCCAATCATCCCAGCTTACATAATATTCATGGAAAATGTGTTGTAGTACATCTAATACTTTTTTGTTTTGTCTCTCTACTAACCCATTGGATGCTGGGTGATAGGCTAAAACGTTAACCTTTTTGATATTGTATTGTTTATGGAAAAATGATCCGTTGCTACGAATAGGTATTGGTTATTATTGCATGATAACGGCATCTTGAGTAAATCAACCACGACATCATTTTTTTTTTTTTTTTTTATGTGTCCGACTCTGGGCATAGGCTTCACAGCCTGCTCTCAAGGCCCAGTAGTCCTCCCACGTACCGCACACCTCTACATGTCACCACTTCGGCGCTAACACCCATCGTCCATATTGAATACATGCTAGGGCTGTCTCATACAGGACTGGTGTATTGGTATTAACGGGGATATTTTTACAACATGTTTGCGGGTCTTCTGGTAGATCAGTAAAGTCTGACTTATGAAATTCATATCCTTAAACTGTTCCCTGTCCCAGCGGGATTTTAACCCGGGTCCGTTAGGACTGCAGGCCACCTCTCTACCGATTGAGCCACCGCCTTCCCCCTATGGGTGCCAGTGTGATTGGGTATCCTTTGTGTTTTGCACATGATTCGCATCTGTCTATATGATTGTTTATATCTTTTCGTAATGTTGGCCAGTAATATAACAACTGGGCTTGTTTGTATGTCCTATCTTTCCCAGGATGTCCTGCATGTGGGCCATCGTGTATTGTTCGTAATACTTGGGGTATCATGTCATTAGGTACCGCTAGTTGTTTATTATTTCTTCAGCATTTTGGTTGTCCTGGGTTGATCCTGTATAAGTCATTACTGATTATTGTGAATTGTTCTAGTGGTACATGTAGTTTGGGTAATTGTATGTTATCTCCACTTTCTAACTTGTATATAACTTTAGACCATGTTGGATCAAATCTTTGTGCTTTTGAAATTTCATCGTGGTTTGGGATGTTTCCTTTGAGATCTAATGCCGGGACATGAATTGTCTTTGGGTTCCTAGATAATGCATCAGCTACTAGATTCATTTTGCTTTGTATGTAATGAATATGTACATTGTAGTTTTCGACTGTACATTTCCATCTTGCTCTCCTCCCAGAGAGGAATTTTTCTTTAAACATACCCACTAGCGGTTTATGGTCGGTGAATAAGTGTATTTCGTAGCCATATACCAAATCTCGAAACTTTTGTAATGCAAAAACCGCTGCAAGTGCCTCTAAGTCTGTAGTGCAATAATTTTTCTCTGCACCTTTTATTTGTCTGCTGGCAAATGCAATTGGTTGATTCTGTCCTCTTTTATCTTCTTGCATCAATACAGCCCCTAATCCTTTAATTGATGTGTCTGTGCAAATAAGAAATGGTTTTGTGAAATCCAGATATGCCAAACATGGTGCATTTGTAAGCTTATTATTTAATGTTAAATGCTTGTTTTTTTTTTCTTCCCATTGGAATATAGCACCTTTTTTGAGTAGTTGGAAAAGAGGAAAGACTATATGAGAGAAATGTTGTATGAATGACCTGTAATACCCTGCTAAACCTAAAAATTTGTCTAACTTCGTCCATCATGCTGGGTTCTGGGAAGTCTCACTGCCTGTATTTTGTCATCGGAGGTGTGAATACCTTCAGCATTTAGTTTGTGGCCTAAGAATTTTATTTCATTAAAGCAAACTTTGCATTTAGAAAGCTTAATTTTTAAACCAGCATCACCAAGCTTTTGTAAGAGTAGGTCTAACTTCTGGAGATGTTCTTTTATATTGCTAGGTGCGACAATTATATAATCAAGATAAACGAATATTCCTTGTCCTAGAATTCTGGACAATACGTAATTCATCAGGCGTTGGAAAGTGCCTGGTGCTGTCTGTGTCAGGACCCCATATTTTAAATACAATTCATTATAGAAAACATGATATATAGATAGATAGATATAGAGACAGCACCAGGCAAGCCTGGGAACGGGATATGAGCTTGCAACTTTAAGTGGAGGAATGTTGACAATACACCGGAAGCAGCAAGTCAGGGGATGAGATAGGTAGTGTGTCAGCGAGATAGGCACACGAACAATGCTCGTGACCATACACACACATACATACATACTCACACACAGGCTTCTAGAACATTTCAACAACAGTGTAACACACGTGACATGACCCCTGCTACACCAGAATTTAGGAAGCAGAGCTCAGAAGGAGACAGACCATAGAAACGGAAGGTAGTAGGAAGAAGGAGGTTGTGAAAAATGTTTAATAGGTCTAGTATACAATTTGGGGCCCTCTTTCT
Organism: Coenobita brevimanus; assembly: GCF_032717465.1. Lineage (NCBI taxonomy): Eukaryota > Metazoa > Arthropoda > Malacostraca > Decapoda > Coenobitidae > Coenobita > Coenobita brevimanus. The sequence goes on from NC_137034.1 coordinate 19,035,345, forward strand.
GGGCACCAAAATGTGAAAAATATTTAATGTATTCAAGTCGGTATCCCTGCCGGGACACCACTATGCAAGAATTTTCTGGTAAACAACGCGTAGGTCGTTACTCTTCCCTAAAGTTGTCTAAGTAAATCAAACAAGTCTCATAGAGTTAGGTGAAACGTAACTTAACCTTAACTCACTTACAATAACTATTTCTCTTCGATCTCATAGCTAATCCCCCCTTGAATTGGCCAATTCGTAAAGGTTACTTAGCTAGTGAAGAGGGAGTGATCGATAACCGATGACGATGAGGCTGCTTAGTGTAATTGCTTGAGCAATCAGCGTCCTTTGCTAATGTACAACAGTGTTAGCTTGAGTAAGACTAGGAACAGAGTGTTAACTCCACAAGGTCTGGGAGCAGAGTGAGTGTGTTTGGCAGGATCTACCTCCCTCATAGAATGGTAGGTTGCCAAATCTTAATTAATTACAGTACTAGATACGGTTAGATTACATCATAATGTGTACAGGGCAAATCTAACAAATTAATCTTATTTTTTACTTAAACTAAAGTTAGACCAAGTATTCCTTTAAACTGTGTAAATATCTTAATTCCACATCTGCTTAACACGAGAATCTTTCCCTACTCACCACATCATTTAACGTGCAGGCGCAGTTTATGTCAGTGGAAAATACCACATAATTACATGTATTTACAATATACAGTTGTCCACGAGGGTTAAATGCAGTAGCATTTAATTTATCTATAACAAGAATTATTAAAGAGAACGTAATTTCTGGGTTATTAAAATCGCTTGAAGAATTAACAATGGTCTCAAGTTTTCCTCTGCCTTTAACCAAGGGCAACTATGATAAAAGTAGAGAGCGCAACCGCTCTGGGGGAAAATATTTCCCACAGAGGTTAAGAAGAGGGGTCAAACTAGACTTACTAAGTATATTGTCTCTGTAATATACCCTGCTTAACTTAAGACTTTCTCTGAAGATAATAAATCAAGATCAACTCCCTGTATTCATCTTTAACTCCTCCTGCTCTTCAATTATCAAAATAACAATAAAAACTCAAGACTCATCTATTACAAGAATTAAGAGTTACACATATCTAAATTAAGGCTACAAAGCTTTTAACATTAAATGGTGGCAGCAGTGCAATCCCATTGGCATTCATCTGTACTGATAATGTCCTGTATTTGTGGAAAAGGCAATGTATTTACGTGACTCCTGATCCAGTGGAATTTGATAGCATCCACTGAGCAAATCTATCATGGAAAATACGTTATTTTCTGGTCAGTACTCTGTAGGACGCCATTTAGCAATGGCATGGGAAACCGGTCTGGGACTGTGTAATTGTTTAGTTTATGGTAATCTACTACCGCACGCATTTCTCCATTTCGTTTGGACACGAAGAATAATGGGGCATTCCACGGGGAGACTGATGGCTCAGTAATTCCAAGTTTTAACATTTCATCGACATACTGGTTTGCAAATGTACGTTGAGATTGTGGGACTTGATAAGCAGGCATGAAAATCGGTGGTGTGTCTGGGTGCGTGTTAATCTTGTGATGAAGCAGGTTAGTACACCCTAATTGTTCTCCAGGTAATGCTACAGTGTCCCTTTTTTTTTTCCAGCAGAGTTAACCTGCCCTGTCCCAACTGATATTCCACCACTGACTCCCCCCAGTCCTGACCAATTTTGGAAAAAATAATTTTTGGCTCAAACCTCCACTTTTGGCCAGAAACATCGAAAATTCAGAGAGAAATCGTTCATCTAGGGTTTAAAATACTGAATACAGGCAGCGGTACTCCTTACTTTACTGTGTTTTCTATCAGGCTGGCTTCAAAGAAAACGAGTTCTGTGAGAGGGTAACTATTCCACACCACTCATAAACGGCATTTATTTATTTATTTGGCACGAATTTATATGTAATACGAGAGTATATTGGTTTTCACACAGTAATATAGGCAAAATAAGCATTGTTTCACTCACCAAATACATCAACATACATGACCTGTTTGGCGACATTACATGATCATCATTTCTAACTGTTTCTTCCTCTAATGCTACGTAAACTTTGTCTTCCACATTGTCATCGATTGGGGAATCACTCTGGCCTTGAATTTCGTACCGTGGCACAACATGTCTTTACTGGCCAGGTCACTGGTAACAGGTGAATTGCTGAGACAATGGTATGCAGGGGGGGGAAGGTCATTCTGGGTAAGGCATCGATCCTGCCTGGCATCTTGTAGAGGAAGATGTCCCGTGTATATGTACCAAAAATCACACGCAAAATATGAAAATTGTGCAGATTAGGGAGCTTGCAATTGCTGAACATTTATATACGTCAACGGGAGTCACAGTGACAAAACTTGTGGACGTATATATACGTCAACGGGAGTCGGCAGGTTAACGAATCAGTTACTTTATCAAATTCACCTGAGTGAATTAAATTCTCATTTATACTTCCTCTATCCATAGATTTTATCTCACTTCTTACTCTAGCTAAAACTATTTCCATCACAGGAGTGGGAAATTTTTCAATATTAACTATACAAGTCCCCTTTTTCAACTGTACTTTCCCATTCATGTGATTAATTAGGAATATCTGAGTTTGGTCTTTGCCATTCATCTGATATAATATGTTTTCTACTAACAATCCTTTTATTTTCCATAATTCTTCCAGGATAATAGCAGTACTATTTTTAATTTGCTGTTTATGTTACTTTTCATGTAGGAGTTAGGTGGTATAACTAAATCATTGGTGAGATGGGCAGGAAAAACTGATGAGACAGTCCCATTACCTGGGTTTCTAGTCCTGGAGGCTGGGGGGGGGGGGTGAGTGGATCTATACACTCATCTGTTTGTGTATGTTTAAGCTTTTAATATTACCAATTCTTTTTGGTTCTGTTTTACTAATCAGTGAGGACTCTGATGGTATTTCTTCTATGAATTCATTATCAAAGTCTATTCCATTCATTTGGGGGAGTAAAGTTATTTTCTATGTTCTCATGCATCTTAAGCCCGGCAACATATCACCTTTTATTGCTAAGTTTTCAACAAAATAAAAAAAAAGAGGCAGAAATTGGTCTTGTAGTCTCTGTAAAACTGTTTAACCGTATCATACCTTTTACTGGAATTTGTTTGCCATCTACTGTGTATATGTCTAAATCAGATTCTGCCAGAAAAGTTACTTTCTTCTTATTTCTAAAAATTCTGTTTATTTCTTATTGTGTTATTAAGTTCACTGGAGAGCCTCTGTCTAATAATAAGGAAAGGTTTTGATCCTCACATACAGCTGGTATCAAGATACACTCACTTCCCAACGTGCCTTCTATGTGAATTTTGTGACTTGCTTTTCTTTACGTTTTTTGTTGTTGTTTTTTTTGTGACTTGGCCTTCCCTCAATTTGAAAATGGAATCTAATTTCTCTACACTCTTGCAATTACTGGTCTAATGCCCTTGGCACCGATGATGCCTACAGCATGGATCAAATCCTTGTGTCTTTTGTTTATATTCTGTTGTTTTGGTAAAGCATTGAATCTTTGTGTGTCCTGGGTTTGCACAATTATAACATAGAATGGACCTATCTCCCTACTGTGGTCTGCGAGATGACTTGCCATATTTAGTGGTGTCTGTGGCGTGAGATCTGCTTGGACTGCGCACAAACTTATGTGACTGCCTGTGGCCAGGTGTGTGAGATCGCTGCCTCAGCCCGTTTGGTTGTTTGTTCAGTCTGTTTTTGGGTCGCAATGGATTTTTTCTCTGTTTTGGGTAGTTGTTGCTGTTTTCACAGCTGAAACTGTTTCAGGTACTCCCATTCTACTAGAATGTGATTGTGTTTCGATCACCCATGCTTTGCTACACTGCATCTCTACCTCGTTCATTAACCCTTTAACCGCGGGTGTCATTCCAGAATGACATTGACAAAACTGGACCAAACCGCGGGTGTCATTCTGGAATGATCGTGAATATTTTGAACACCGCGCGTTTTCCCGGCGCGCAAAGTGTCTCACGCAAGAGTAGCTGTTGAGTTCTTTCACGCCAGCCATCCCACACCTCCCTCCTCCAACCCCGAGGGGGCCCCCCCCCACCCCTGCCCTGACCCGCATCAGTCAGTATCTGTCCAGCTCTGTGCGTGAGAATGGCACTCCGTCCCGACTCATCGTCACTCGCTTCCTCCTCTAAAGTGATTAGTGCTAGTGTTCCCTCTACCTCTACACCGGTAAAGGAACTGCCGACGGCGAGGCAGAAGGGGTTGAGCACTCCTGAAATTAGAACTGAGCTGGACAAAACAGTAAGTACTACTCTTGATTGTGGCAGTGAAAGTGACACACTCACAGCAAGCAGTGACGATTTGGCAGTGATTGGTGGTGAACCATTTTCCATTGATAGTGACAGTGATGAAAGTGATCGTGTTGTTTCCCCCCCACCACCCCCAACTTACTCTGGGAAAGGGAAGGCTCCTATGGGCAAATCTGGTATTGCACGTGGGAAGGGAGTGAAGCGCAGGCTCACGTCTCCCACACCAGGCCCTAGTAAGCATTTCCCATCAATTTCCCGTTCCCCTAGCCCTATTGCCCTCACACCATCATCATCATCTGCCGTGCCCTCTCCTCAGTCTACATCATCTGAGGAGTACGAATTCCCAGAGCCTGCAAAACGAGGGAAGGCAGGCCGTGCAGGCAGGGCAGGCAGGCCTAGAACAAAGGGGATGCGTGGCAGTTGGAGGGCAAAGCTGGGAGATAAGCGAGGAGATAAGCGAGGTGATAAGCGGGGTAGAAAAGGTCAAGTTTCACCACGCACCAGGTCAGAAACCCCCCCGCCTGCCCCCCGCTCAGCTCCCTCACTCTCGCCACCCCCCCACTCACCGCCCCCGCACTCACCCCCCTCCCCGTTGCCTCCTGCCTCACCCCCCTCCCGCTCGCCTCCTGCCTCACCTCCTGCCTCACCCATTGCCTCCACCTCAGCTCCTTCTCACGGGGAAACGAGTGCAATGCAACCTGCCACTGCCACTGGACCACACACAGGGAAAGTGGATGCATTTGTTTGGTCTGACGGTGGAGATTTTCAGCCACACAATCCACCGTTTGATATGACAAATGCTGGAATACAGCCTGCCTTCCCATGCAACGCAGGAGATGACTTTGTTGACTACTTCCTGGCCTTCATGGATGATGAAATCGAGCAGCATGTCAGCGATGAGACCAATAGGTATGCAGCTCAGTGTGCAGCAGAAGGGCTGGGACCTATTGGCTCACCAAAGCAAGTGTCGTGGTTGCCTGTCGGAATCAGAGAGCTGTATGTTTTTTTTGCCCTAATGTTTCTGATGCCCCATATAAAGAGACATGAGTTGGAGGAGTACTGGCTTGTGGATGACATTACTACTATCCCAATATTCGGGAAGTATATGTCACGAGATCGGTTCCGACAGCTGCTTGGATACCTGCACTTCGCTGACAATGCAAACCCGTCCCAAACTGACCCTTTGTGGAAAGTGAGGGATTTTCTCAACAGGATTAGGGATCGATTTATGCGATTTTTCCGGCCTATGCAGAAAGTCGTCATAGACGAATCCCTGGTATTGTTCAGAGGACGTCTCAAATTCATGCAGTACATCCCCAGCAAACGCCACCGCTTTGGGATAAAGTTCTTTGTGCTGTGTGACTGTGAGACGGGGTATATCCTGGATTTTGTCATCTACTCGGCTAGTACAATGGATGTGAACAGGAAAGACCCCCTTGGCTTCTCTGGCTCCGTTGTAAAAGTGCTGATGGAGAGGTATTTTGGTGGTAATCATGTGCTGTACACAGACAATTACTACACAGCACCGAAACTCTCCAAATACCTTGCTGAACACGGCATTGGCACTGTTGGCACTGTACGGAGCTATAGGAAAGAGTGGCCAAGTTTCCCGAAGCATCATCATCATCCAAGGGAGATGTTCACCTGAAGAAGTCAGACAAGCTTCTTGCGATCAGGTGGCATGACAAGAAGGTCGTGAATATGATCAGCACCATCCACAAGGGGGAATTGCAGAGAACTGGGAAGGTCAGCTACAGGACGGGAGAGCCAATCATGAAGCCTGATGCCGTCATTGATTACAATGTCAATATGAGACTAGTTGATAAGTCTGATATGATGATTGGCGAAATCGACTGTCTCAGGAGAAACACCCGATGGTACAGGAAGGCTTGCCTGCACATGCTCGATATGTGCATGCTCAACGCCTTCATTCTCTACAAGACACAAGTCGGGGGCATAAGGCAACCATCACTGGGACAGTTTTCCAAGACTGTCGTGCAGCAGCTACTTGCACGATTTGGTCAGGTGACGGAATTGATCCCGAGGCGACACTCTGACACACAACCTGACCGTCTTGAGTGCCGCAGTTACATGAGCCGGCACCAGCTTGTGAAACTGCCTCTTACAGCAGGCGGCAGGTTGTCACAGGGCCGCTGCAGAGTATGTTCTAACACCACACGGAGGCCTAGGACGAGAAAAATGAGCACACACCAGTGCCTGGAATGCCAAGTCGCTCAATGTGTAACTCCGTGCTTTGCCGAGTACCACTCTCTGAGTAAATACTGAAAGTGACAGTGATATATAGTGATGCGACAGTGACGTGCTTTGCCAATAATTGTATAATGGATAATGTAGTAATAAGGGATATTTTGCCTAGAAAAAAATGTAAATATTGGCCAGTTTAATAAGTGATATTGTAATAAGAGAATCTGCTGCACTTGTGTAATTCTGCGGCACTTGTGTAATTCTGCGGCACTTGTGTAATTCTGTGATGCGCCAGTGACGCAATATAGTAATAAGTGCAGTGTAAATATAATGTATATTGCCCAGATTATATGTAAAATAATATTAGAAGTTAGAAAGAATGAAAAGATCGCATGAAACGTCAGTGAGTGGGTGCCGCCGCAGTGAAGTGAGGCGCAGCCACAGTGAAGAGCGGGTGCAGCCGCAGGGAAGTGCCTTTTACCTACCTCAGTGAACACAGAGTGGGTGTTTATCGTATGTACAGTGTTCATATATGTTTATATTACTATTATGAGAGAGTGGTTGGCATTTGGTACTGGTGTGTGGGGCGTAAAATAGTTATTTCACACCCCTCACTTCTAACGGCTCTCCCCGTCCTGTGAAAGTCAACAAAGTCATGAAACCTACATCAATGGAAAGCTGAAGGTTAGTACTTTCTAATGGTGTCTTATTTTTTTTCTCTAGCTTTATTCTGTGCAGAGTTATTAAGGTTTAAAGGTTTGTTTACATTTGGCTGAAACCCCTGCGGAAGAGGACAGTCAGACCAAAACAATACCCGCGGTTAAAGGGTTAAGTCTAGTAATGACATACCTGGGGTGTACGGGATCGTCTTGGCAATTTTGAGGTTCCTACACAGGGCAGCTACATAACCAGTGATGTCTGCGACAAACTCTGGCGACATTTTTCCATCTTGTGACATCCAGTTTGAGTTCTCTAAAGTAGCTAATAATGTTCTTTTAATAGTGGAGACATCAGCAGTTATTTAGCTGAGCACATGATTTGTAATGTGCTCCCTTAAAAAATCTACAATCTTATGTAATTCTGGGATTATACCTGGCAAAAAGTTCATACCTCCAGAAAATTTCTTTAAAATTTCAGTTTTAAACTCATCATATATCTTAGCTCGGAGAAACATATCAGACTTCAGCAAATCTCTGCTGGGCATCTTTCCTGATTAATCCATGAGGAAAATATTGCAATTTCCTCTTGTTCATTAGTTACATGTCTCTTTACGAAGAGTTATTCACACTGGTTAATCAAAGATATTACATGAATGCGATCTTTTACTGTGCCTGTGAATTTTGGAATGTTTTTATCCTCATGATAAACGTAAACATGAGGTGGGGATGTTTGATCTGTAGTATTGCTTGCATTATTCATTTTGACTGGTTGCTTTGTTTAATGTAACTTGGACTTGTTTATTGTTGTGTGAGGGAATAGTGGAATAGGTTTTCCCTGAGCGATGAACTCTGTTAAGCAAATTTTCATTGATATGCAAGTCAGAGACAAAGTCCTCACTCGCTACATCAGAAGGTTTCCCAGTCATCATCATTATCATCTAGAAATGAGGTATTTGTTTCTTTGTCTCTAGTTTGCAGTGAATTTTGTAGAATGGGTGTGTTGCCCTGTTGTTCTCCTTATTGTGTGTCTGCAGTGGCCGCTAACAGTGTATCATCTGTTACTAACATGGGTGGAGGTGAAAATATTCCGGTCATATCACTCAGCTAAAATGAACTCATGTTGCTAGGGTATGGTGTTATGAAATACGCGTCTTTTATTTTTATCGTAATGGAACAGATGATTAAATGAGTTGTAATAAATGAGATAATAAGTGTTTAAATGTATATATAAAAATAAGCAAAGGAGGTGATTGTACCTTAGTTAAAGCACTGAGAAGAAATTAGTAAAGTATTATTACACCCGCTTGACACAGATGAAGTCACTTAGAAAGGCGTGTTGATAGCAGATGTTGATCTCGGATAATTCTAGGGTTGTGTTGATGGACGATATTACTCTGGAAATTTCATGGCTTGATGATCTCAGTGTTGACTGCAGTGCGAATTAATCTCAGTGATAGAAAACCTCACCATACAACGTCCAACTCCCACTCAATAGCTGCTGGAAATAAATCAGTATGAGTAGGAGTTGTGAATAAGAATGAGTAACAAGCAGTGGGTGAGAGGTGCCTGGTGTCAGTCACATGTTGATTGACGCGTCGTCGTCTCAGCAAACACGCATGGTAACGTCGACTTCCCACACTCTGGTAGCTGTGGTGAGTAAATGAATAGCGATGAGTAACCTGAGTGAGGAAAGGTGAGTAAGACGAGTTGTAAATGTTGACTCTGAATTATGCTGCCGTTGGCTTTTGACCTTGTGCACTCCTGTCGTCAGCTCGCTGAGGGCAGAGGGTGGTTGGAGAGGGTGGAGGTCTGGTGGTTATTGCTGTGTTCTTGCTTTTCGTTTGCTTTTTGTGTAGCAATTGTTGATAGATGTAGGTCGTTGGTTCATCGTAGAATTTAAATTTATGAGGCGTCGTGGGGCTATAATTGTAGTGTTGTTTGACTTATATCTTGATAATGTAGACCCAACTGTTGACTCGTAGACTCGTAAATTTGTAGGGCTTGTGTTCCCTCACTCGTAACTCGTCAATTATATAGGTCTTGTAATATGTTAATCTTGAGATTTTGGTTTTAGTTACTGTGCTAGTCGAAGGCAGGAGAAGTTAAAGATGAATACAGGAAGTTGATCTTGATTTTATTATCTTCAAGGAACGTCTGAGTTGAGCAGTGTATATATTACACAGGAACGTAATTTACTAGCTAAGTCTCCTCGAACCCCTCTTCTTATTTCCTCTTTCCACGACCTTTCGCTTCTATGGCTAGCCCACTTCTGATCTCTAATCCCTGCATTCTTGTTAAGCAGGGCTCGTGTCACGTGGGCTACACTGTCATTGGAAGATTCTAGAACCCTGTATGTCTGTGTGTATGTAGTGCTTTCGGTGCCCACTGCCATACTGTTGAAAAATTCTTGCTGAACTCATTTCCTTTGGTCGATTCTCACTTCCTATTACCACACCTTGGTTGGTGCTTCTATCTACCTATCTATCTATCTACCTATCTGTCTATCATGCTATGAGTTGTATTATTATATGGAGTCCTGACACTCACACACCCCATCTACTCCAGCATTAGTACCACATCTACCCACAAACTCAATATACTCCAGCATTAGTACCACACCTACCCACACACCCAACCTACTCCAGCGTTTATACCACACCTACCCATACACACCAAACCTACTCCAGTGTTAGTACCACACCTACCCACACTCGCCCCATCTGCTACACCTACCCACACACACCCAACCTACTCCAGCATTAGTACCATACCTATCCACACACACCCAACCTACTCCAGTGTTAGTACCACACCTACCCAGCCTACTCTGGCGTTAGTACCACACCTACCCACACACACCCCATCTACCGCACCTACTCACACACACCCAACCGGATGTCAATTCAACCCCTCGTGAACTCAACCCCAGTCAACCCAACCCTGGTCAACTCAACCCCAGTCAACGCAACCCAGTCAGCTCAACCCATGGTCAACTCAACTCATGGTCAATTCAACCCATGGTCAACTCAACCCAAGTCATCTCAACCTGTCGTCAGCTCAACCCATGGTCAACTCATCCTATGGTCAACTCAAACCATTTTCAACTCAAACTATAGTCAGCTGTACCCCAGTCAGCTCAATCCATGGCCAACTCAACCCCAGTCAACCCAACCCTAGTCAACTCAACCTACGGTCAACTTTTTTTTTTTTTTTATAAATAACAGAACAAAGGAAGGAAAAACAAATGGGTAAAAAAAAGTAATCCATACACCAGGTTACTGGTGTCCTCTGTTCATAAAATATCTGTAACAATTAGACTTGAACAGTTGTGGGTTGAAATTTGGAGGAAAACAACTCTGGGGAAGCGAGTTCCAGAGAGATGCAGTTCGGGGAATGAAAGAATTCTGATAGGCAGAAGTTCTGCAATATGGTTGAGTGACATTCCAGTCATGAGCGCTACCAGATGCCCGTGTAGCACGAGGGAAGGCATAGAGAGGTGGCACCATGGACGCAACTTCGTCTGAGCATTTGCCAAAAAAATATCTGTAAAATAATGCAAGGGAGGCAACATTCCTTCTTACTTGCAGGGGAGGTAGTTTATATGTAATGGCAGGGTTGTTAATGATTCTAACAGCTTTATTCTGAATTTTGTCTAGTTGTCTTAATGCAACCTCTCCACAACCATTCCACAAGGGTGAGCAATATTCAAGCTGAGAGCGCACATGACTCTTATAAATTATAGCTAACTGCTCATCGGCGAAGAAGTTACGGACTCTGTACAATAATCCAAGTTTCTTTGAGGCGGTTTTAGCAAGTGATCTGACATGAGAGGTTCAGCTCAAGGCACTGTTAAGTGAGACACCAAGAATTTCAATACTTTTGGAGATGGGAATATTAGTAGCACTGAAGGTAATGTATGAATCTGGCAATATCGTCTATTAGTAAACTGTATATATTTAGTTTTACTAGCATTAAAAGAGACAAGGTTGTTTTGTCCCCATTCACTGATTGTAGATAGATCTTGATTTATGGAGATGGCTGTACTGAGTTAAGAGGTAGAAATATTAGACTTTGTAAATGGATGTCCGAGTGTGAATGAACTATGTAGTGTTGAGTCATCTGCATATGAGTGAATGGAATTATGAGTGACAGATAAGAGATCATTAATATGAACCAGATAACTGAACCCAAGTCAGCTCATTCCCAGTCAACTCAACCCATGTAAATTCAACCCCGGTCAACTCAACCCATGATGAACTCATCCCCTCATACTGCGTTCCTTATATCGAACATGTGTTTGATCTAAAATATTTTTTTGTAATATTAAGCACTCAACATGCTCAAACCCAAATATTTACTTAATACGAAAAATAGGATGAAAAGTAGCAAAGTGAAGTAAGCAAAAAATCCATTCTGGTGTTCCTAGTTGCGAAAACAACATCAGCACCGTTTACTTGTCCAAATACAGCATGAAATTTTCTCATTAAGAAGAGTTCTCCTTTGTGGATGTAATGAGTTTTTATAGCCATATTTAATGCATACACCATTTTTAGTATTCCCGAAAGGGTCTGAATTTTGGTTGCCCATCAACCTTTCAAAATGGATGTGCGCATGGCTTTAAGTAATTTCCAAAATAATTTTCATTATCTTGCTTTGATTTTCGGAATGACTGTACATGATTAAAACGAACATTATTCATACAGATTTATATGGATTAGAACTCTGTGTTAAAAACATTAGTTTTGTAGCTGATGCACAAATTTATCAACGACACAATTTTCTTTTTCAGTCATGTTTGAAATGCTTCATGCTGTGGGTATGAGGTTTCTCTGACGTCATTCCTCCAACAAGATGTTGTCAACATGAGTTTGTTGTAGATATTTGTTCCCATGTGGTAGCCCCATAAGGTTAATAATGTCCCTCCATTAGAGTCCATGAACACTAAGGTTAGAGCTGACTCTTCGTTTTTTTAAAAGGATCCAATAATTCATTTGCAGGAGAGTACAAAAATAATTCATATTAAGTAAAGTAATTTTCTTAGAGCATCTGCTCATATGAAGTAATGATAAATGCTTTTGCAAGTAATAACATGGCAACAGACTCACTGTGAAAAGAAATCTCTAGCAATCCCTGCAGATCAAGGCTCGAGCTAACCCATTGTGTTCTTGGCCCTTCTACTTCCTTAAAAAAAAAAAAAAAAAAAAAAAAAAAAAAGGTCCGCCAAGCACTTCGACTCCACGTGTCGCAGGACAGGAGCTGGTAAGAACCAGTGCAGGGAGAGTGCCACTATCACAAAAATTATTATAGGTCAAACTTTTGTTCGATATTTGGAGCACAGTATGAGAGGTTGAGTTTATCATGGGTTGAACTGACCGGGATTGGGTTGACTGGGGTTCAGTTAACCGTAGGTTGAGCTGACTTTGGTTCGGATGATTGCAGTTGAGCTGACTGGGGCTAGGTTGACTGGAGATGGGTTGACTGGGGTTGGGTTGACTGGGGTTGAGTTGACCTTGGGTTGAGTTGACTGGGGATGAATTGACCATGGGTTGAATTGACCATGGGTTGAATTGACCATGGGTTGAGTTGACTGGGGTTGAGTTGACCATGGGTTGAGTTGACTGGGGTTGAGTTGACCATGGGTTGAGTTGACTGGGGTTGAGTTGACTGGGGTTGAGTTGACCATGGGTTGAATTGGCTGTGGGTTGAGTTGACTGGGGCTGAGTTGCCCATGGGTTGAGTTGACCATGAATTGAGTTGACTGGGGTTGGATTGACCAGGACTGAGTTAACCAGGGTTGAGTTGACTGGGATTGAGTTCACCAAGGGTTGAACTGACTGACAACGAAGAAGACAACAATAATTACAGAAATAAATTAAGGTCTCATAACAACAAACATAAGTGCAACTGTTCCTAGAATGGCTACAGTACAGTATTTACACGATGTAGATATCGATTCAAACTCCTTCTATAAGTGTTTCAAGCAAGATATTGTTCTCCATGAGCCAACCGTAACGCACATCATCACTATGATCGACCACAGCATGACTGGATTAGGGAATTAGTATTAACAGATTTTTCTTCAGTAGGTAACAATGAGGGGACTTATGCCCTGGATTCTCCTCTACATAGCATGAGTATATGCTCACTTAGACCCTTAACATACTGTATAATACGGCAAGGATGCCTCATAGCTCCAAGAGCCACGACGTCAATCGTAAAAGTTGTCATGAGTACTGAGATCAGTTTGGATTATTTGTACGAATTACCCACTTATCTGGAGAACATTGCCAAACCACTGAGAACCGTTGACTTTATGATAGGAGGCTATGTTTCAGAAGCTCATAACACAAAGGAAGTAACTGAAATCGTTAAGTTAGCAAAGTGTAAGATAGAAGAGGCTAAGTCAATTATGTTCATCATGGTCCAAGATCTACTATCTCATGGAACGGAGGCATTGAGTGACACGAACAACATCACACGTACTCGCCAAAGAAGCGGTTTGTTGACCTGGGTGGTGCAATTCTGGGAACATCTCTTAATTGGCTACAGAGGAAGACCTTCAAGAAATAAACAACAAATTTAATAAAATAGCTCAGGTACTACAATATCAAAATAAGTTCGTTGCCGGCCAAAACTCACCAATGAAGACAATCATGAAAAACATAAAAGAGGCAGAAATTATAACTTACCAAAGTTTGCACAAAATAAATGTCATGCAAGAAAACGTAAAACTTTTCCAACACTTCTCACTCATCACGGAACATATGAACGCAATTATTCTCCAGCTAGATAACACTAGATTTCGTTACAGGGCACTTATGCAAGGAACTGCAAATTCTGGTAATGGCAGGATCACAAGTGACCTACTTCCAGTTCATGAGCTACGTCAGATAATTAGTCAAGACATACATAAACATGGTTTGAAGCCTTTGTTCCGGGGTAGAGATATCATGTTCTATTATCCATATTTGGAAGCAACACTAACACCAACATCAGTAGTAATTCATGTACCATCCATAACTGACGACCTGTTCATAGTGTATCAAATCTACCCCTTCCCTTCTAAGCATAATGACAGTGTGGTCATCATCAACATCGACACAGACACCGAACTCATCATGGTCTCCAAGAGAAGGAACACTGTCACTTTCGCCAGTGAATCAATGATTGAACGAAAATGTTGAACATCCTTAAATGCTGTTCACCGTTGTCCTGCGTACATCTTCACGTTTCAGCCTACTGGAACAGTCCCTTGTGAAATGGCTATCATAAGAAATCACGACATTCATCACCATTGCAACTTCACATTTGCTCCAGATAAACCTATACACCAACATCACATTGGACACTCACAGTTTTTTTTCATTTCACTCATAACATCAGTTTACATAATTTGTCCAGATATACCACCATCTCATACTTCAGCACCAGGATTATTCATAGGACCAGACTACTGTGCAGTACTTACACCGTCCATGTCCACTTTATCTACCACGAATCTCAATGCCATCCTCAATCATACACAAAAATATGTCCACCCTTTACCTAAGATGGATTTAAACATGAGCACAAGTATTAAGTTGACTTCACCTAAGTTTGAAACTATGCAACTAATCAATGAAATAATGAAGCCCTGGGAAGATCTGAGTTTGAGTATGTTCATCCCATATTATGTGTATAGTCCAGCACCTACTGTCTTTATAATCTTCTCTATTGTATTTGCAGTAGTGCTGTTTGCAATGCACAGATTGCATGCAAGAATTGCAAACTTGGAGTCAGTATTTACTGGAGGAAAGGTGAATATTCAAGTGAGAACCCCTGAATAAAATGTACATATTTTGCATATGGTATTAATTTTATTTTTAAAAAATTGGGATGACATGATATAAAAGTACCTAATTCTTATACCAGTATCATTATACCTATATAAAATACAAACTTATTAATAGCTCTTACTATAATCTTGACTTTGAACTTAATTTTTGCATATATGTATATGTCTGTTATACATACACATTTTACAATATGTTATACAATAGTTCAATTTAACTATAGAGCATTGGTTCAAATATGTATACAATTTGTTTAAAATGTATTATGTTCTAGAATATTATAAGGTCAATACAATTTTATCATAAATATTGTCTATACAGTATTTTAATCAATATTATGTTTTAATATATTAGAGTATGTCAATGATGAATGTTGTTGGAGGATCGCCAGCTGGCGTGACCGAGCAATATCAGGACTCCATATTATAAAAATACAAATCATAATAGATAGGAACACAAATATGTAGTCTTAAAGGTAGTCAAGCTAGGTGGGAAAGGAAATGTGTTTGCGATTTCAGTGGGAGAGGAAATATGTCAGCAAGAGTTAACCAAAGGAATGCCAGAGGGCACTGGAAGCACTACATACACACAGACACACACAAGCTTCTAGAACCCATGCCTATGGGTTATACACGTGACACAAGCCCTCCTAGAGAAGTCAGCAAGGATTAGAGAGTCAGAAGGGGGCTAGCTATAGAACCGAAAGGTTGTAGAGAGAGGGAAAGAGAAAAGGGGTCTAACGAGACAATCTGTCTAACGAGACACTGGGACTCTGTATGTCACTCGTGTGTGAGAGACTTTAGTTAATATTTCCAAGACAAATAAAGTTATAAATAGTTCCATACTAATCTTTACCTCTCATGTCATTGCATGAGAAAGGGAACTAAGATTATCTACTTAAAAACTCACTCAAGTATAACTGCCTCTCATCCAAAAGTAACTTATGCATAACTGATCTACAAAACACACTACAAGAAGCTACGAAGTTCTGCAAATGGAACGTCCCAAATAATTACATGTATTTACAATATAGTTGTCCATGAGGGTTAAACGCAGTAGCATTAAATTTGTTAATAATAAAAATTATTAAAGAGAATGTAATGTCTGGGTCATAAAAACCACTTGAATAGTTATTAACAATCTCCAAGTTTTCCTCTGCTTCTAACCAGGGACAACTATATTAAAGTAAAGAACGCAGCCACTCTGGGGGAAAATATTTCCCACAGTTTCGGGGCCGGGGGAAAAATGATACACAGTATCATGCAATGTGACCCTTACCAGGAGTTCTCTCCATAGGTCTCAAAAACCCTGTACTGCAGCCCTTCTAGGTCGCGCATCATGACCTGTTTGGTCTCCACCATCGCCTGTATCTGGGGTAGCTGCTAACTCAAGGGGTACCAGCTTATCAATAGTTTTTATGCTGGTATGTCCCCTACATTTTATTTTTATGAGTCTTAGCACCCCCTCTGAATGTGGGTGTGTGTGAAGAACACTTTAGCTAATGGCCACTGGGATCTTGGTTGTTCTGTTTTTACTAAGACCACATCTGTGTTCATAACAGATTTGTTATTGGCAGCCTGAGCCCCATAAAATCTTTCTCGTAGGCTCAAAACATATTCTTCGCTCCAATGTCTATTCCAAGTATCCAATACCCTTTTCAGACATTGATATCCTTCCTGCAGATGTTGTCCTAATTCATTATTTTCTATGGTAGGATCATCTACTTCTTCCTGGATATCCATACAAGGCACTGGATGGAACTTCCTGCCATATAACATATGAGCCAGTGTCAGTGCCTCAATCGAAATGCTAGTGTCATCTAAATAGGTTAGGGGTCTCATTAATCCTAGTTTCAATTTCAGTTATCACTGTTCTTAACTCTTCTCTTGTGATCTTAGTTCTGTGTAAGGTTTTTCTTAGGCAGTTCTTCACAATACCAACCATTCGTTCGGAAAATCCATTTTGCCATGGTGCTCTTGGAGCTATGAACAGTCAGGTACAATTTTAAGTTCCCAGCGCCGACTTAACCTTTGGGTCATTCATTATATTTAAAAGTAGAGGTGCTGCGCCAACAAAATTGCTTCCGTTGTCTCTTATTAATTTATTAGGACTAGACCTTCTAGCGGCAAATCTTTGAAATACGTTCAGGAATGTCTCTGAACTCAGATCTTCTGCCATTTCTAGATGGACTGCCCTTGTGTAGGTATAAGTAAACAGACATATATAAACCTTATGGGGAATTCCCTCACCCGTAACAGTTACAGCCCCTGTGTAATCAACTCCAGTTACTTTGAAGGGCTGACTTACATTTACCCTATCCCTTGGTAAGGCAGGTGGTCCTGGATAATCATATGGTCGTTGTTCATAACTCCTACATGTAATACAACCTTTGAGATATTTCTTTATGACCTGTCTACCTTTAGGGATCCAATACCTTTCCCGGATTTGGGCTAAAGTCTGCAGCACACCTCCGAGAAGAGTCAAATCATGGGCCTCCTTTACAATTAACTGTACAAAATATCCACTCCTGAGCAATAATATGGGATGTTTAGTTTGGAGAGGCAAATCAGCCTTTATTATTTGGCCCCGGCATCTAATTAGACCTTTTCCGTCTAAGAGCAAGCCTAAATCTCTCATCAGCTTATTCTTGTTCCCAGTGCCTTGGGCTAAAAGGTCATATATATCTCCGCAATAATTCCTTTGTATCCTTTTCAGCCAATATTCCATGGGATCTAACCTCTGAAACCCCACTTTCATATTCAAATATTCAACAACTAATTTGCTAGTGTTAATAAGTTGTCTTATTGATGAGAATCTACTAATGTCAATTACTTATGGCGCAGGTACTACAGGATCCAAGTTTCCAACCTCAGCAGTAATATACTGTTTCTGCTTATGCCAGTCTTTAGTGAGTAACCATTTAGGACCTTTAAACCACAAGTTATCTTTGATCAGTCTGTTTATAGTCGAACCTCCCGAAAGCAGATCTGCTGGATTTTGTTTAAAGGATACATGCATGGATTTTAATTTGGAAGACAGCTCTTTAATATTCTTCACTCTACTGCGGATGAAAGGAATTTTACTGTCATCCTTTTCTATCCAGTAAAGACAAATCTCACTGTCAGTCCACATATAGATATCCGCAAACTGAGTATCAAGAGTAGTGGTCAAATACCTGGCCAGTTTAGTTCCTACTTCTATGGAAGCCAATTCCATTTGAGGTAGGGTTCTTCCTTTAATTGGTGCAACTCTGGGTTTGGACATAATAATCTTACTATCCTCTCCTGTTGCGTAGTAAGCTATTCCTCCATATGCCATTTGAGAAGTATCATAAAATATGTAAGTGTGACTTCTCATTACTATTTATTTTCTTGGGTATGCATATGCTTGATGTGATTTCAAACTCCATTCTAATCTGTTCCCATTATTCCACGTATGTCTCACCTAATTCTGTGTCCCAGACTAGCTTTTCCCGCCAAGCCTCCGGCACTAAACATTTGCCCCTAAAAACGATAGGACTGACCAAATCTAATAGGTCAAATAACATGGAGACCTGACTTAACAAGGATCTCCTGGTGAGAATGACATCAGAAAACTTAAATGCATGCCTTTTAGTAGTTTCTCTTGTAGATTTAGCTTCTCCTTCCTCAGTAGAATTTTTGATGTATAGCACACGTTCAATCCATTCACTACGACTATGTATCCCAGGAGAATTTAATTGG
>NC_137034.1:19056553-19299053 GCF_032717465.1 Coenobita brevimanus
TCATGTTAATCATAATCACATGTCTCCCCCAGTATCCCTGCTTGTCGTACGAGGCGACTAAAAGGGTTGGTGGTGGGTTAGTGCCCCACCCCGTAAAAAGAACTAACTAAAAAAGCGAACAAAGCGCCTCGGACCCGGACGGACCATACGTTGACGACTAAGGAACGGACGAAGGACATTCTTAGGGTGGGAACGTGGAATGTGAGAGGAGTAGATGATGAAGTGAAAGAGAGAGAGATTGTTCAGGTGCTTGATGATGCAAAAGTGGATATATGTGGATTGACTGAAACTAAATGGAAAGATGAAAGGGTGAGAGAATGGGAATATGGTTTAGGTATATGTGCGAGAGTCAATGAAAATGAGAGGGCAAGAGAGGGAGTATGTCTGATGATAAGCAAGAAGTGGAAGGAGAATATAAGAGAGTATGGAACAGTGGGTGCAAGGATTGTATGGGTGAGGATGAAAGTAGGTATACAAGCGTGGGCGATTGTATGTGTGTATGCCCCGACAGAGGATCGAGTGGCAAGAGTGAAAGATGAGTTTTGGGCGAGTGTAGAAGCGTGTATGGACAAGTTTGAGAGGAGCGAGAGAGTGCTGTTGATTGGAGACATGAATGGCAAAGTTGGGAATGTACGAGTGGATGGAGTGGTTGGTCAGTGGGGTGTGCCAGCTGACGTAGATAGGAATGGAAGTGCTTTGGTGGACATCTGTCCTTGTAAGGGGTTGGCAATAGCCAACACTTACTTTCGGCATAAGATGATCCACCGGTATACATGGAGAGTAATGAGAAGGATGGATGGTTAACTTGTTGAATGAAAGGCAATGATAGACTACGTGTGTGTGGATGATCGAATGAGAAGACAAGTGTTGGATGCAAGAGTGTGGAGAGGGTGGGAGAATGGAGTCTCAGACCATCACTTAGTGATGGCCAA
Organism: Coenobita brevimanus; assembly: GCF_032717465.1. Taxonomy (NCBI): domain Eukaryota; kingdom Metazoa; phylum Arthropoda; class Malacostraca; order Decapoda; family Coenobitidae; genus Coenobita; species Coenobita brevimanus. The sequence goes on from NC_137034.1 coordinate 19,057,486, forward strand.
GGTAGAGCTGCAAAGAAAGTGGTTGAGGAGACAAAGGGGAAGACAGGAGGAAGCAACTCCTGTGAGTAGAGTGGAGAAATTGCAAGATAGTGAGAAAATGACAGAGTATAAGAGCATAGTGGAAGAAAGACTGGGAAGGTATGAGCTAGAGCAGATGAAAGGGGTGGAAGACGTATGTAAGATATTCACGGAAGACATAGGCGCAGTGTGTGAGGCAGATTGTGGAGTGAGTAGGAGATGCAAGGGTGTGCAAGGGACAGCATGGTGGAATGATGAGGTCAAACGAGCTGTGGAACAAAAGAAGAAGGCATATAGTGAATGGTTAGCGAGTAGAGGTAGAGGAGAAGATGAGAGAGAGAAGAGAGAGGTATATATGAGCAGGAGAAGGGAGGTTAAGAGACTGGTGAAGGAGAGTAAAAAGAAAGTGGATGAGGAGTTTGGGAGGAATCTGAGTGTGAAATGGAGGGAGAGTAAGAAATTGTTTTGGAAGGAGGTAAAGAAAGTAAGGCAGTGTGAAAGTGGAAATAGTAGGGGAGTGAAAGATAGGAATAATAGATTGTTGGTGGAGAAGCGAGAGAAACTGAGGAGATGGAAGGAGCACTGAGGATTTGTTGAATGTGGAGAGTGAAAGCAGTGCGAGTATAAGTGGTTGGGGAATGGCTGGGAGAAGAAGAGATGAGAGGAGGGAGGAAGAGATCAGTAGGGCGGAAGTAGTGGAAGCGATGAAGAATATTAAGTTGGGAAAGGCCCCAGGAATTGATGGAGTGTGTGGTGAAATGCTTAGGTATGGGGGTGAGATTGTTGTGGAGTGGATATGGAAGTTGTGTAGATTGGCTTGGGAAGAGGGAAGGGTTCCAGAGGACTGGAAATCAGGTATAATTGTTCCTTTATACAAAGGAAAAGGAGAGAGAGAAGTATGTGGTAACCATAGGGGTATTTGCCTACTTAGTGTGACTGGTAAAATATATGGTAGAATACTCATTGATAGGGTTAGGCATATGACAGAGGAGCTAGTTGGAGAAGAACAAGGGGGATTTAGGAAGGGATAAGTGTGTGTAGATCAGATATTTGTTCTAAGATGTTTAGTGGAGAAGTATCTAGAGAAGAGAAGGAAAGTGTATGCTGCCTTCATGGACTTGGAGAAAGCTTATGACAGAATAGATAGGCAAGGTATGTGGAAGGTATTAAGAATAAATGGACTGGAGGGGAAATTGTTGAGTGCTGTGAAGAGTATGTACGAGGGAGCTAGGGTTACGGTGCGAGTGGATGGTGAGCTGAGTGAGTTCTTTGATCTCAATGTGGGACTGAAACAGGGTTGTGTGATGTCTCCATGGCTGTTTAATATATACATGGATGGGGTTGTAAAGGAGGTGCAGGGTAGGGCAGTGGATGTGGGGGTGGCTCTAATGAATGAGGGTGAGATTTGGAAGCTTCCAGTGTTGCTGTTTGCTGATGATACAGTACTGTTGAGTGAAGATGAATGGGAGTTGCAAGGTTTGGTGAATGAATTTGGGACAGTGTGTAGGAGGAGGAATCTGAAAGTTAATGTAAACAAAAGTAAAGTTATGGTGTTTGAGAGGAATGAAATCACAGAGTGTGCAGTGAGGTTGGATGGTGAGGATATGGAGAATGTGAGTGCATTCAAGTACTTGGGTAGTGTGATGAGTAAGGATGGAACTTTGGGGGATGAAGTGAGTGAAATGGTACAGCAGGGAAGGAAAGTTGTTGGTACACTGAAAGCAGTGATGAGAAATAGGGAGGTGGTATGGAAGTTAAGAAGTCACTGCATGACAGTACTGTGATCCCTACCCTGACGTATGGAAGCGAGGCGTGGACCTTGGAAGAGGGGAACAAGTCAAGAGTGAGAGCAGTGGAAATGAGTTACTTGAGAGGAGCATGTGGAGTGACGTGGAGGGACAGGTTGACGAATGAAGAAGTGAAGGAACGCTGTGGGGTAGATGTGGATGTGGTTGAGAAGATTAGGAGAAATACACTGAGGTGGTTTGGACATGTGAAGAGAATGGAGAATGAAAGACTGACTAAGAGGGTGTATGTAGGTGAGGTGGAGGGAGGGATAGGGAGAGGTAGACTGAGGATGAGGTGGAGGGATGGAGTTGAGAGGTATATGAGGGATGGGGGGGTGAGTTGGGGGGAGGGTAGTCAAATGGTGGGTGACAGAGCGACTTGGAGGCGTTTTGTCTGCGGCCACCCTTTGCGGGATTAGGGCGTCGGGTTATAGATAGATAGATAGATAGACATATGCAGAATTACAAGGTGAGAATATTCATTTTTTCTTGTTTTCTATTTTACTTTATTCGGTTATTTCCAGAATTACTTATATATTTGGCGACTTACTAAATGAGATTACATTTCTTTTTCTTTGTTTTGTCGTTTTACTCATATATTTTGAAGAATTGCGAGGTGAGATTGCATTTATTTTTTTCTATTTTTTTTCTTTACTCATATATTTGCTAAATTACAAGGTAAGAAAATATACAGCTAGACAGACAGACAGAATGGATGGAAGACAGGATACGGGATAGACATAAGACGAGATTGACACATGGATTGGGACATACAGCCTATTCTTACTCATTGGTGGAAAATTGGACAGACAGGCTGGAAAGCAAGTATGGAGAGTTATGGAAGATAAGTCTAGGATAGGCAGACGAATAGATAGGAAAAGGGACCATCAAATCACACAGACAGAAAAAAGGAAAGACAGACAGGCAGATAGAAAGCCAAAAGAATATACAGACACGCAGACAGGCAGCTATTGTAGACAGGAAAGGAGTACTGAAACAAAGCTGATACAAAAACACAATAAAGCGGTAGATTGAACTGACAGACAGACAGAGAGACAGCTGGATAGAAAAACATGGAGTGAAGGGATAGAATAGACGGGACAAGACATACACATGGGCTGGGCTAGTAAATTCAATCCAGCCCGACAATAAAGCACACAAGCAGGCTGCAAAATTTGCAGGTGGGACCACTTGGCGAAATGGAATAGCCTTAACTAGCACACGTGAGAGAGAGAGAGAGAGAGAGAGAACATAAAGCTTTAATAAGAAGCGTAAAAATACAAGTACGCTGAGCCTGCAACCAGAAATACACTTATATCTTTTTGTGTATGTATGTTCTGTTCTTCCCTCGATGTCTGTATCAGAGAGAATGGAAAATAATAACAATTAACTCTCTTTCCTCTACATCCAACTAATTTTTCTTGCTCTATTTCTGACAGGGTACCCGCGTCCAGTGGTGCGGTGGGTGACGGGCGAGGACGATGATGGCAGGTCATGGCAACAACAGGTCCTGCCCCGCGTCACCTCCCCTGGTGACAAGCACCCCGTGGCAGTGGTCAGCGTCAACCTCCACCTCACGTCACTAGCCAGGCAGGACAACGGCCGTCAGATCCAGTGCATAGCCTCTAACACCAACCTTACCCACCATCACTCCAAGGTCCTCACCATACATATGTACTGCAAGTACCTGATCTATACTGTTATAACCCACAGTTCACTTACACTGTTACTTATTTGCTCCATTTGGCATCTTTCGTCTGTTACCCAGAGTCATCGAAGATCATGATTATCGATGTCTCGTGAGTTTATAAAATCTCCGGTGCCTGATGCCCACGTTTATTTATATGTATTTTCCTTATAAAATGTTAGGTAGATAGATTTATGTGTGAATTAGAAGCCACCTCACGATGGGATCTCACCATATGCGTAGCCGGGAATTTTTCCTTGGCACATAATTTTGCACCTCCATTTCTGATTTGATGCAAATTCAGGATGTAAAACACGCACAAACAATGCTAGCCAGCCAGCCTCACAACTGAAAACATTACCACTCCGCTCGCTTTGCAATGCGGGTAGTAAGTGAGCGCAGTGGTAATGTTCTCAGTTGTGAGGGTGGCTGGCTGGCTTTGTGTGTATGAAAACAAGATATCTCATGAACAGCTTGAGCTATCAACATGATACTTTCAGGGTACCAAGATATGGCCAAAATCTTGGAAGAGTTCGAAAATGGGCATGTGGGAAATATTTTTCCCCAGATCAGTTGCGCTCTTTACTTTAAAATAGTTGTCCCTGGTTAGAAGCAGAGGAAAACCTGGAGATCATTAATAACTATTCAAGCGGTTTTTATAACCCAGAAATTACGTTCTCTTTAATAATGCTTATTATTAATAAATTAAATGCTACTGTGTTTAACCCTCGTGGACAACTATATTGTAAATACATGTAATTACTTGGGAAGTTCCGTTGACCTAAACTGCGTCTTCGTGGTAGATGACGTGTTCTGAGGATGAAAAGCCCTCATATAAAAAACAGATGTATGTTTAAAACATTTTCATAGATAAAGGGAATATTTGGTTTGGCTTTAGTTTAATTAAAACTAAGATTAATTAGTTAGATTCACCTGTATATATCATGATGTAATCTAACTGTATCTAGCACTGTAATTAAATAATAGCTGCCACCTTTACAATTGTATGAGCAACTAGAGGCTCGCCATGTTGACTCACTCTGCTCTTAGACAAGGTTCAAGCAGCACGTTGTAAATACACACCTCAAAGACGCTTGGCAGCCCAGGCAACAAACCTAAATATCAGGCTCGTCGTCATCTGCTGTCTGACTCTTTCTAGCTAAGTATCCTTTACGAATTGGCCAATTCAATGGGGAATTAGCTAGGAGATAGGAGAATAGTAATTAGGTGAGTTAGAGTATCAGTTACAGTATACCTAAACCTCCTAAGAGACGTGTGAATTTACTTATGGACATATTTTTTGGTGTCCTATGACTGAGGACCTACATTTTGTTTACTAGAATCTCTTTCCTACATTTTTTGGTGTCCTACGAGTAAGGATACTGACTTGTATAAATAAATTTCTGACATATTTTGGTGCCCTGAAGAGTGAGGAAAGCAGATGTCTGCAGAAACACTGAATGTGTTTATGGCTGCATTCGTTGGGCATAGCCTACTACCACGTTCGGTACAAGTGGATGACGTGGAAATACGTACATGCCGCGCTCCAGGTGGAAGTTCCTTTTCCGACGATGGAAGGCTAAATGCGGTATTAGATTGGGAGCATGACTGCAATATCCTTTTCCTGGGAGCAAATGATATTGATGAAGATGTGGAAGTTAATGAGATTGTGGAAAACATTCTAGCCGTGGTAGGAGCCATAGAAGGTTCATGTAAATCCTCGGTAACCATAACCCTTCTTGAACCTAGAAACCAACCATATGGTTCTCCAGTTTGCTATGGGACGTATAAATTAGCAGAGCTGTCAACAGAAAGTTGCAACGAATTAGGAAGGGAAAGGATTTTATCCACTTTAATGTAAAGCCCTTCCCAGTAATATTAAAAGCCGAAAGTATCCATTGGCATCATCATGGCAGAGAAGCAGTTCTGCAGAAATTTCTAAATTATGCAGAACTGTTTAGAGGTAGGTTGCCAAGACACGATAATAACAACCTCAGAGACACACGCCGCAACCATAGGAGATAAATATTTCTGAGCTCAGGGAACATGGGTATTTTGGAAATTGAGTGTGGGGATAAGATATAACCCTAGAGGTTTAACAATCCAGGATGATATGTTTGATATTGTGGACCTAATCCCTACACTCTTCAAAACTGAAATTAATTAGATAATTACTAAGCTGGGGTAAATTGTGGTTGAAGTTAATGGTTAAATTATTAAATTAGAAATCAGTCAACATGTCTGTTTCCTTGTTGCGGAGATCTTCTAGTAGTAAGGCAGAAGGGTAACGAGAGCCAAAAAAAGATTGCAAACAATCGTTAGACGAAATACCTCTGTCCAGGGAGAAATTAAATAGTCTCCTGAATATATTGAAAGTCCGATGGACTAAGTATGAAGAACGTTATGTAAATTTAGAAGTGGCCATAGTAAAAGCTGATGATAAAGATCTAGAGTCGGAAACTACTAAATTTGAAGATAATTAGAATATTTAACCGTAGTGAAGTCGTGAGTCAAAATTGGCTGAGACTACCGTGGAAATAAAAGCTGTGGAACAGCGGAGTAAGGCTGTACTACCACAAATTACACTTCCGGAGTTTGATGGGAAGCAAAATGAGAAATCCTTTTGGGATCAATTCATATACTTAGTTCATGATAGAACAGATCTCCCTAATGTGAGCAAACTCACATATCTATTAGGACAGCTCAAGGGAATGCCTTACAAACTGATAAAAAAAATTTCCAGTGGAAGAAAACAATTATGAGGTGGCCTTGACTATCCTTAGACAAAACTACGAAGACAGGGAGCACGTTATTACCCAATTACTGAAGGCTCTACTTTAATTATCCATACCTAAACACGATTTTTGATTCCTTGCAAAATTTTAGAATTGCAATGAGTTGTAATTTAAAGACTTTAGGTACTTACAAAGATAGTAAGGCATCAGATTGGGTGCTTTCTAGAATTATGTCCTTAAAGCTTCTACCAAAAACCAAGGATGCCTTGTATGGTAGGTACCAAGAGGGTAATTTCTCCTGCAAATAGATTGAGGAAGGCTTGATGCAACTCTGTAAACATTTGCAAGGAACAGTAAAACTATGCTGAGAGTAAACAGAAGACTGAAATAAAGAAAAAAAAACACTAACCAACTGGTTGGAAAACCTAAGTCAGAGAAGGCTAAGTATGTGCCGAAAGAAGAGATAGGTACTTTCCTTAGCTCCTTAAAAGCTGAGGATGAAATATTAAAGACGAGGAATAGACAAGCTGATGAAATTAAGGAAGTAAAACCTTCCATGGTGAAGGACAGGAAAGTTTATATATTTTGTGGTGAACAACTTTCCAGTGCATCATATCAACATTATCCTGATTATGCTTCTTGAGTAGGAAAGCTTCAGGAACTGGGGTGTTGTATAATACATATGAATTCCGAACACACTTCTGCAGACTGCAAGACAAAATCAAGTCGTTGTTTTAAATGCCAAAAGGATCATCATAGTGCTTTATGCCCAAGGATGAAAAATGACGTTCCTAAACCTGCAAGTGTCAATATGACAATTGCAAAGGGAAATACTGCAGCAATAATGCCAGCTGCAGTTCCAATAGCAGATGAGAAGGTGGTGATTGAGACTAAAAACCTGTTATTATGTACTCTTTTCGATATGGGTGCTCAAAAAACCTTCACTTCTGCAGATATTGTGAAGAAATTAAAGTTACCTATTATTGGCAAGGTAAATCTAGCCATTACAGGATTCTTAAAAACTAAGGAAGCTCAGTCTTTTGATTTAGTTAGACCTGTAATAGGATACAACTAGGCAAATATAAAAATGCCGTATAACAGCAGCAGTACTGGATAATATGGAGACAAGTATAATTAAAAGGACTGAAGGAAACCTCTGATCATCTACAAAGCTCAGAGATAAAGTTGGCTAAACGGAATGTAGAATCAGATACTGTAGGTCCCACAAAAATGATAATTGGTTCTGATTACTGTGGAAGATTCCTACATAGGACTTTCAAGAAAAATAAAGTAAAGTTGTTCAAGAGTTCAGGAGGTAACCTTATTATGGGTCAGTTGCCTTTTCCAAAACAAGTTAAAGGAAAGGCCAAACTAGTAGACTCAGTCATTGTTACCCCCTAACAGTCATTGATGGTAGCTAGAAATGGTGCAGAATTAGAACCTACTCAGATAAATGACTTGTTGGATGAAAATATTGAACTTGTACACAAATTGTGGGACCTAGAGTGTGTAGGAATACACTCTGAGGAACCAACCCCTGAAGATAAAATAACTTTGGATTTGTACAGTCAGTCTGTGGAATTTAAGGATGGACAGTATTTGGTAGGATTACCATGGAAACAAACAAAACCATTTCCGAGTTACCAACAAATTAACAAGCAGATAAGGTTCAGTTAAATTCTCTTCTACGAAAGCTGAGAGATAATCCAGAACATCTAACAATAGAAGATAATATTATAAGGGATCAATTGAAGAATAAATTTATAGAGGTTGAATTCCCTGTTAACTACAACGAAGCACATTATTTGCCACATCATGCTGTAAGCAAGGATTCAGTAACTACTTCCATAAGGATAGTTTTCAATTGTAGTAGTAATGCGTCCAAGGGATCACCTAGCTTGAACGATTGCCTATACTCTGGACCTACACTAACAGAGAAGCTAGGGAATGTGTTACTAAGATTTAGAGAGAAACCTTACGCTTACACAGCAGACATTAGTAAGGCTTTTCTCAGAATAGGACTGAGAGAGTAGGACATGAAATTTGAAAAATTCCTCCGGCCTCATGATCCTCATAATTAGGATAGTCCATTGAAGACTTACTGTTTCCGATCGGTGCTCTTTGGCTCTTGTGCTAGTCCTTTCCTACTTTGCAACACTTTAAAGCATCATTTTGAAGATGCCAAATTCACTGCTTTTGAGGAATACAATACAGGAGGACTATCCAAATAATGACATTCCCAAAATTCAAAATGTGTTGGGTTTTAACTGGGATACAATCGCTGATGAAGTAAGTTTGAAACCAGTTAACAAGCTCATTTAAAAACTAAGATTTTTCACATTATTCCCAATAGGTACGGATTTTGGGGTACCGAAATTATCAAGAACATTTTCAATTAAAAATATGGTTATTATTACTGCCACTGCAGAGGTTGTGAATCGTACCGTATTTAAGCAGATACATGTAATATTCAGTCACATTCTTTTGACTCATCATATATACTAAAGAATCTAATAACTATGCAATTATGACGTGGCACATAGACAAGAATGATAGAATACGAATAGATAGTCTGAATGCTTATTGTCAACATTTCTGTATACTGTAAACATTACTGCATTCTTCTGTAATTACAAAATAATGTAACTCTTATGCCTCGGTCCACCCACTAATGAAACTCATTTATTTAATGTTGACCTGATATGTAGAAAAGAATGATAAAATAAGATTACATTGTTTATAAGTTTATTATCAACATATCAGCTACAGTTTTCTTCACGGGAACACGTCCCACACTGGCAACAAAACTGGAGTAAGAATAAAAAGCACATGGAGCAGTAGTGGAAATTTATCCCATACCCACACCCGTGCCTCAAGATTAAGCCCACATACTGTATATTTTTTTTATGTCCGACCCTGGGCACAGGCTCAAAACCCCTTCTCTGAGGCCCAACAGTCCTCCTACATACCATTCACCTTCATATGTCGCCACTCCGGCACTAACACCTACCATCCACATTGATACTTGCTTGGGCTGTCTCATGCTGGACTGGCGTATTGGAATTAGTGGGGGTGTTTTTACAACATGTCAGCAGGTCTTTTGATAAATCAGTAAAGTCTACTTTAACGTAATCCCCATCCTTAAACTGTCCCCTGCTCCAGCCGGGAATCGAACTTGCATCCATTGGTACAGCAGCTCACCTTTCTACCGACTCAGCCATAGCCTTCCCCAAAAGCATCCTTAATATTCAACAGACGATAAACAAATAACTCACTGTATTTTCCTTCAGTATGTTCTCCCTCTACAAACATTCACGTCTTTTACGTCGGTATTCTCGTCAGGTAAGGAGGTTCCCTACCACAATTTCCTTTGCGATTTATTTGCAAAGTACCCATTTACGAGTATGTCCAATTTTCTGTTTCTTATATCTTTTTAATGTTATCATAGACTGCATGAATTACATACATGCATATAATAACGGAGCAAAATCAGAAATAAACAGGTAAGGAAGAGGTGTTAGTTGTAAGTTTCCTAACCGCACATTTGACTAAAAATAATAATAATAGTGATAAATAAACGATCACTCATTGCAGAAAATAGATTTGCAATTTTCGCATTTCATTTTACTGACATCTTATATTCTTTTTTTTAAGTTTAATGTAGATATCTCGTGGTAAAAAAAATTAAAAACAAAAAAATTGGTAATAAAAAGGTTTCCAAGTCTTTCACTTTGAGACTTCTTCTCTGAGCCGAATGTAAATAAGTAAATAAATAAAATATTAATAAAATAATCAATCAATCAATCAATCATTCATTTCCTGTGGCACCCCACGGGATGCATAGGGCCTCAGTGAACTCTCTCCACCAATATTTGTCTCTTGCCATCTCCTTCACTTCCCACCAACACTCCTCTCCTACTTCTTTTTTCATTGTCCTCAACCAGGTTTCCCTCGGCCTACCTCTACCTCTTCTTCCTCTAGCAGTCCACTCTGGCATATCCTGTATTAAACTACCTTCTTTTCTGCATATGTGCCCCAGCCACTTCCAGCGAGACAGTCTCACATATTCATTAACTGGTTCCACTCTCGTAATATCCCTTACTCTTGCATTTGTAACTCTGTCTTGCCACTTTACCCCAAGAATCCTTTTCAATATTTTATTCTCAAATCCTAATACTTTCTGATCTGTTGCAATTGTAGTGTACCATGACTCATGCCCGTAAATTAAAATTGGTCTAACCATAGACTTGTAAATTTTCACTTTAGTATGTACCGAAAGCATATTATTATTCCAAACAGATTTCAACATTCCAACAGCTCGCCAAGCCTGTCTAATCCTCTCCTCAGCTTCATTTTTTAATGATCCATTAGATGATATAATCGTTCCAAGATATTTAAAGTTTCTACATTCTTCACCACATTATTCCCAATTACACAATCGATTTGGTTCTCCACGTTCATATTCATAATTTCGGTCTTTCCACAATTTATTACCAATCCCACTTTTTCTCCTTCCTCCACCAGACAATCAAGCAACCTCTGCATCTCGTAAATACTTCCGTAAATCAGTACAGTATCATCAGCATAGTCCAAATCCATCAGCTTCTTATTTTCTTTCCAGTTAATTCCTGCACCTGTTCTCCTTACAGCCTTTTTCATAACATAATCCATACCCAAAACAAACAACAATGGCGAAAGAACTCCTCCTTGAATCACTCCTGACCTAACTTGAAATGGATCACTCAAAGAACCACCCACCATAACTTTACAAAAAGTACCTTCATGCAGGCTTCTAATAATATTTACAAACTTTTCTGGTATACCATAGAATCTCATAATTTTCAACATAGCTCCACGTGAAACACTATCAAACGCCTTTTCAAAATCCACAAAACACATACTAAGTGGCATTTTCATCTCATTAGCTTGTTGCATTAGATGCGTTACAATAAAAATCTGATCATTACAACCTCGACCCTTTCTAAATCCTGCTTGTTCTTCTCTTAAAATTTTATCAATTACTGGCTGTATTCTCTTCAACAAGATTTTGGAAAATACTTTTGCAACTACAGGTGTCAAAGTTATCCCCCTCCAATTGCCACACACACTTAAATCTCCCTTTTTTGGTATTTTTATAATCACTTCATTTTTCCACTCATCTGAAATTCCACCATTATCACAAGCCACATTAAAGTTTCAAAAGCGCATTCATCAACTCGTCATTTTCCACCTTAAGCATTTCAGGGAGTATTCCATCCTCTCCTGGGGCCTTAAAATTCTTTAACTCCTTTATAGATTTTGCTACCTCTTCCAAAGTTATATCCCATGTTTCTATCTGCAAATCTCTCTCGGCTGGCAAAATGTCCTCTTCAGCTGGGATTGGTCAATTTAGAACAGATTCAAAGTGCTCTTTCCACCTTCCTTTTATATCCAAATCTTTAGTCATCAAATTACCATTTCTGTCTCGTACAGGTATTTCCTTCCTTCTCTTTTCAGTCCCAGTTAACTCCTTTATGGCCTGATACGCTGCTCTTGTGCTCTAACCGTCGTTTTTACTTAATTTAATTTCTGTCTCTGTCGCCTTTTCATCATATAGCCTCCTCTTATCACGTCTAACGAGTCTTTTTACTTCAGAATGTAAACTCCAGCACTTTGCTCTAAGTACTTCAACTACCTGGCCATCAACATGTTCTTGACTTCTTAACTTAGCCTCTTTCCTTTTCTGAATTGCATTCCATGTTTCATCTGACATCCACTTTTCCTTCTCACTTTTTCCTTTTTCTTAGCACTTTCATGTAAATAAAGTAAAAATAAATAAATGTATAGAAAATAAAATAGATATAACAGCTAAATAAAATAATAAAATCGCTTGGCGGGAGTAAGACCAGCAACAAAATATTAATAAAATATTAATACAGTAACATAAAGTAAAAATAAATAAATATATAGAAAATAAAATAAATATAACAGCTAAATAAAATAATAAAATCGCCTGGCGGGAGTAAGACCAGCAACAAAATATTAATAAAATATTAATAAAATAATGTAAAAATAAATATATTGAAAATAAAATAAATATAACAACTAAATAAAATAATAAAATCGCCTGGCGGGAGTAAGATCAGCAACACACCTGTCCTCGTAGCGAAAGGGTTAATCATAATCACCGTATTCGGCCATTGTCCAGTATTCTCGTCGATTCAGGAAGCTCCCTATCACCTCTTTTTTAAATTGATTTACTCTGCGTACAGTACCTTGCCGTCCTCATCAGTGTTACTTCAGTCATTCTAATATCATCATACTCTGCATAAATAACGTAGGAAACGATATTATCTCGCAGAAGCCAAAAATAAAGTGGTAAGGAAGAGGTGTTGGGGAGCTTCCTAAATGCCGAATATACGAGTCATTGGCCGGTATTCTCGTCGGTTGGGGAAGCTACGAAACACTTTTTCCTCTGCGATTTATTTTTAACATATGGCTAGTTAATATCTTTTTACATGTTACTTATGTAATGTGAGGAAATATTAGAAAAATTTACATAACGCACACAAAGGTGTGAGCGGAATAGAAGTAAATCGCTTAGAAAAAGGTGTTAGGGAGCTTCTTCACCTGACGAGGGCACGAGTCACTGGGCGTTATTCTCGTACGGTTAGGGAGCTTGCTAACACCTTTTCCTTACCGGGTTGTTTCTGATTCTGATCCGCTACTATATTCTTGTGTGTTATTCATGCAGTCTACATCGACATTAAAATTATATACAAAAAAGAGAATGTTAATAAGTATGAAGGGGGAAACCTGTACTGTACACAGGAAAAATCATCTGGTAAATTACCAATATGCTAGGAATCGAACCAAGGACTCTCAGATGAGAGCCAGGCAGCATACCACTACACCACGACCAGGTCGTGGTGTAGTGGTATGCTGCCTGGCTCTCATCTGAGAGTCCTTGGTTCGATTCCTAGCATATTGGTAATTTACCAGATGTTAATAAGTAGTTAGGAAAAAAAAAAAAACGGCAAGGAAAAGGTGCTGGGGGCTTCCTTACCTGAGGCGAATATGAGTCGTTATCTCACCTGTAGAAAGGCTTGGTGGAGTGCCCTTTGTACCACAGTATAAGGCTGGGTCTGTCTCCTGACAGGGCAAGATCGCAGGGCAGCCGGGCCTTGTGTCCTGCCAGGTTGATGCGGGACACAGTGATGGTGGCTGTGGGGCAAGACAGAGAGGTTAGGCAGGACAGGTTGTAGGCATGGCAGGTGGTAGGCAGGACAGGAAGCAATCAGGTGGTAGGCAGGGTAAATGGGACCCAAGACAGGTGGTAGGCAGAACAGGTGGAAGGCAGGGAGGTGGTAGGCAGGAAAGGTGGTAGGCAGGAGAAGGGGAAGGAATGACAGGTGGTGGGCTAGGACTGGTGGTAGGTAGGGGGGGTGGTAGGCAGGACAGGCAGTAGGCAGGACAAGTGGAAGGCAGGCCAGGTGGTAGGCAGGGTAGATGATAAACAGGACTGGTGAGAGGCAGGACAGGTGGTAGCTGGGTGGATGGTAGGCAGGCCGGGTGGTAGGCAGGCTGGGTGGTAGGCAGGGTAAGTGTTAAGCAGATAGGTTGTAGCAAGACATTTTATAGTAGAACAGATGGAAGGCAGGGAAGGTGTAGGAGGACAGGTGGTAGGTAGAAAAACAAGAACACAAAAATATCTCTCTCAGTGATTCATTGCAAAACCATTAGTCTTTAGTATATATTCAATTTGGATATCCAGTGGACGTCATTTGTAAAATATACTGGCTGGTGGTGTGGGGGTGGAACAAGACGGACTGGTGTTAGCAGGGTTTGAATAATAATAATAATAATAATAATAATCTATCTATCTATCTATCTATTGCCAGACGCCTCAATCCCGTTCGGGGTGGCCACAAACAAATCGCCTCCACATCGCCCTGTCCCCCGCCATTTTACTGCCCTGCTCCCAACTCACACCCCCCTCTCTCATATACCTCTCCACCCCATCCCTCTATCTCATCCTCAGTTTAACCCTCCCTCTCCCCCCCTCCACCTCACTCACATACACTCTCTTCGTCAGTCTTTAACCCTCCATCCTCTCCACATGGCCAAACCACCTCAGTGTATTCATCCTCCTAATAGTAATAATAATAATAATATTAATAATAAAACAATACGATACCACCCAAACTGGGCCCTTCCCCTGAGTAGGCAAATAATATGGGAGTGACTCCGATATTGAATATAGTAATTTTCTTCCTTCACATATAACAGTAATGAATTTAAAAGAAAGGTGATAACTAAAAACAGTATACACACACACACAGAAAAAAAAAAAAATTTTCATCTGAATTCTTCTAGGATTAATAAACTGCTAAATTCAAAATGCTAGAAATAAAAACTTACATTAAATGAGGAGCAACACACACACACACACACACACACACAAGCGAGACAATAACCTATCCGTGCTTTCGCGTGCTGTTGTGTAACAAGAACGAAAAAAAAAAAGACAAATGTGCAATAATAAATTCAACAATAACAATAACACAAAACACCAGAAGAAACAGCAGTAACAGCAATAACAACAACCACACCATTAACAAGCTTCTCTCCGCGTCATCCAGTTTATCCTGTATTAATTTCATCAGACGTGACGCACAGGAACAAATCCATTAAGTCCACAGAGACAGCCAGACTAAATTTTCACTACAACATCCGCCGCTGACGTGTCTTTCAAAACCACTAGTTAATAAATTCAATTTGGATGGGATTTGAATTTGGGGGCATCACATTTTTATTTAATTTGTTTTCAATTATTTATTTATTTATTTATTTATTTAAGAGGATGGGTGTCAGTTGTTTCTTTATTTTGTTTTCAGAACTCTATAATATTTAAGTCATGCTACATACAGGGAAAAATGTTACCCAGACGATCAAGTTTTCTATGGAATAATTGGTTTTAAAATATTGGGTTTTCAGGTTTCTACGTACAGTAAATCAGGCTTAGTATCACACACACACACACACACACACACACACACACACACACACACACACACACACACACACACACGCAAACCACATTCAACCCCATCTCCCCTCCCCTTCGTTATTTCCCATGCACTCTCTTACACATACACACACACACACACACACACACACACACACACACACACACACACACACACACACAAAGAAAGAGAGAGAGAGTCACCAGGTATTTGACTGGTTAATAATCCTCATACTTTTTGCTGGCTTCCCATTTGTTACACTGAATGGGGAAACTTCTGCATCAGTGGCTCCTACCCCACCCCCATCTCTCTCTCTCTCTCTCTCTCTCTCTCTCTCTCTCAGGGAAGGTTATGGACCACAGGAAGAGTGCAACTTCAGCCCGTAGTCCACTGGGAGTCGGTGCACATTCAGATGAGCCTAAGGTTGCAGCTGCTACAATATTCAAAAGCAAAATTACTATCAATCTATCTATTGCCAGACGCCTCAATCCCGTTTGGGGTGGCCACAAACAAATCGCCTTCAAGTCGCCCTGTCCCCCGCCATTTCACTGCCTTGCTCCCAACTCACACCCCCCTCTCTCATATACCTCTCCACCCCATCCCTCCATCTCATCCTCGGCCTCCCCCTCCCTCTTCCCCCCTCCACCTCATTCACATACACTCTCTTCGTCAGTCTTTCACCCTCCATCCTCTCCACATGGCCAAACCACCTCAGTGTGTTCCTCATAACGCTTCCTATCACATCCACATCCACACCACAACGCTCCTTTATATCCTCATTCGTCAGCCTGTCTCTCCATGTGACTCCACAGGCTCCTCTTAAATAACTCATTTCCACTGCTCTCACTCTTGACTTGTGTCCTTCCAACAACGTCCAAGCTTCACTTCCATACGTTAGAGTTGGTATCACAATACTGTCATGTAGTAACTTTTTCACTTCCATGCTCACTTCCCTGTTTCTTATCACTGCTTTCAAAGAACCAGCAACCTTTCTTCCCTGCTGTACCCTTTCAAGCACTTCACCCT
Organism: Coenobita brevimanus; assembly: GCF_032717465.1. Classification (NCBI taxonomy): domain Eukaryota; kingdom Metazoa; phylum Arthropoda; class Malacostraca; order Decapoda; family Coenobitidae; genus Coenobita; species Coenobita brevimanus. Next base: position 19,073,747 of record NC_137034.1, read on the forward strand.
CCAAACCTCCATCCTTACTCATCGCACTGCCCAAGTACTTAAACGTACTCACATTTTCCAATTCCTCACCATCCAACCCCGCTGTATATTCACTGACTTCACCTCTCTCAAAGACCATCACTTTACTCTTCCCTACATTCACCTTTAGATTCCGTTTCTAACACACTCTCCCAAACTCATCCACCAAGCCTTGCAGCTCCCCTTCGTCTTCACTCAACAATACAGTATCATCTGCAAACAACAGTCCAGGGAGCTTCCAAACACTATCCTCTTTCACCAGGGCCACTCCAACATCCACTACCCTACCTTCTACCTCTTTTATTACCCCATCCATGTACAGATTGAACAACCATGGAGACATGACACATCCCTGTTTCAACCTAACTTTCAAAGAGAAAAATTCACTTAGTTCACCATCCACACGCACTGCAGCCTTCACACCATTGTACATACTCTTCACAGCATTCAACAACTTCCCATCTACTCCATATATTCTTAACACTTTCCACAATCCTTGTCTATCCACTCTGTCATATGGTTTCTCCAAATCCATGAAAGCCGCATACAACTCTTTTCCTTCTCTAGAAACTTTTCCACTAAAGATCTAAGAATGAATATCTGATCTACACAACCTCTTCCCTTCCTAAAGCCTCCCTGTTCTTCTCCAACTAATTTCTCTGTTCTTTCTCTAACTCTGTCAATAAGTATCCTACCATACACTTTTCCTATTATACTAAGAAGACAAATGCCCCTATGATTACCACACACTTCTTTTTCCCCTTTTCCTTTGTACAAGGGAATAATTATACCTGACTTCCAATCCTCCGGGACTCTACCTTCCTCTCAGGCCAATCTGCACATCTTACACATCCATTCTACTACTATCTCTCCCCCATGCTTCAGCATTTCACCACACACTCCATCAATTCCTGGGGCTTTCCCCGATTTAACTTTCTTCATTGCTTCCACAACTTCTATCCTACTGATTTCTTCCTGTCTTCTCACCTCCCTCCTTCTCCCAGCCATTCCCCAGCCACTTATACTCGCATTACTTCCATCCTCTACGTTCAACAATTCCTTAAAGTGTTCTCTCCATCTGCTCACTTTTTCTCCCTTCTCCACTAGTAATCTACCATTTTTATCTTTCACTCCCCTGCTAACTTCACTTCCACCCTGTCTTACTCTTTTCATCTCTTTCCAGAACATTTTCTTACAGTACCTCCACTTTACACTCAAATTCCTTCCAAATTCCTCATCCACTCTCTTCTTACTCTCTCTTACTAATCTTTTCACCTCTCTCTTTCTTTCTACATATAACTCTCTCTTCCGCCTCTCAACTTCTTCCACGCCCCAGTTTCTCATCCATTCATTGTATGCTTTCTTCTTTTGTGCCACAGCCTGTCTCACCTCTTCAGTCCACCACGCTGTTCCTTGCACCCCCCTCCGTCTTCTCTTCCTTCCACACACCACATCACATGCTGCACATATTTCTTCTGTAAATATCCTACACACACCTTCCACGTCTCTCATCTGCTCCAATTCATATTTGCCCAATCGTTCCTCCACTTCTCACTTATACTCTGCCTTTTTCTCATCCTCTTGTAACCTTTCCACTCTCCTTGCAACTACTCCTTCCTCTCATTTTTCATTTCTTCTATTCCTCCATCTTACTTGAATCCTAATTCTGGTCACCACCAAGTAGTGGTCAGAAAGTCCACTCCCCCAACCTCTATAAGCTCTTGCATCCATTACACATCTTCGCATCCTTTCATCCACCCACACATAATCTGTTGTGTTCCAAAAGGAAAACATCACATAATGTGATGCTCTCACACCTTTTAGACACGCAGCGGCGAGGTGGCCACGAGGCCTCGCTGTTTGCGGTGTATAATCAACCTCATGGAATATTATTATTATTATTATTATTATTATTATTATTATTATTATTATTATTGTTACTCTTATCATTACCATCATCATTATTATTATTATTATCATTATTGTTATTATTATTATTATTAATTATTATTATTATTATTATTAATTATTATCATTATTATTAATTATTATTATTATTATTATTATTATTATCATCATCATTATTATTATTATCATTATTATCATTATTATTCTATCTATCTATCTATTGCCAGACGCCTGAATCCCATATGGGGTGGCCAAAAACAAATCCCCTCCACGTCGCCCTATCCCCCGCCATTTTACTGCCCTGCTCCCAGCTCACATCCTCTTCTCTCATATACCTCTCCACTCCATCCCTCCATCTCATCCTTAGCGTCCCCTTCCCTCTCTCTCCCTCCACCTCACTCACATACACTCCTCGTCAGTCTCTCACTCTCCATCCTCTCCACATGGCCAAACCACCTGAATGTGTTTCTCCTAACGCTTCCTATCACATCCACATCCACACCACAACGCTCCTTCACATCCTCATTTGTCAGTCTGTCTCTCCATGTGACTCCACATGCTTCTCTCAAATAACTCATTTCCACTGCTCTCACTCTTGACTTGTGTCCCTCCAACAAGGTCCAAGTTTCACTTCCATAAGTTAGAGCTGGTATCACAATACTGTCATGCAGCGACTTTATTACTTCCATGCTCACTTCCCTGTTTCTTATTACAGGTTTCAGGGAAAAAGCAACCTTTCTTCTTTGTTGTACCCTTTCAAGCACTTCACCCTCTAAACTTCCATCCTTACTCATCACGCTACCCAAGTACTGAAATGCGCTCACTTTTTCCATTTCCTCATCATCCAGCAACACTGTACCTCCAGTGACTTCATTTCTCTCCTAGAGCATAAATTTACATTTTCATACATTAACCTTTAGTTTCTGTTCATTACACACTTTTCCAAAATCATTCACCAGGCCTTGAAGTTCCCTTCTGACTTCAGTTAACAATACAGTATCATCTGCAAACAACAGTAGAGGGAGTTTCCAAACACTGCCCTCTTTCATTAAAGCCACTCCATTATCCATTGTGCTATCTTGTATCTCTTTTATAACCCCATCCATATATAGACTGAACAGCTATTGAGACATGACATCCCTTTTTGAATCCACCATTCAGGTAGAAAAATTCACCCCATTCTCCGTCCTCACGCAAAAAAGTCTTAGCCCCTTTTTACATACTGTTCACGGCATTCGACAGCTTTCCATTTTCTCCATATATTCTCAATAAATCCCCATTCCTAGTCCATCCACCCTGTCAGTTGCTTTCTCCAAATCCATGAAGGCTGCATACAGATTCTTTCCCTTCTCAAGAAACTTTTCCAGTAAGGACCTAAGAATGAATACCAGATCAACACAACCTCCTCCCTTCGTAAAACTTCCCTGTTCTTCACCAATTAATTTCTCTGCTATTTCCCTAACCCTGTCAATAAGTATCCTACCATATACTTTTCGTATTACACTAAGAAGATAAATGTCCTGTGATTAACACAACTTGTTGTTCCTCTTTTCTTTTGTACGGAGAACAATTATACGTGACTTCCAATCCTCTGGGATTCTACCTTCCTTCCAGGCCAGTTTGCACAGCTTCCATAACAATTCTACTACTATCCCTCCTCCATGCTTCAGCATTTCAGCACGCACTTGATAATTTGTTGTTGTTGTTGATGTTATTATTATTATTATTATTATTATAACAACAACAACAACAATAAGAAGAAAAAGAAGAAGAAGAAAAATGAAATAAGAATTTGAATTATAATGAGTAATATATATAGGCTACATGGGTTTTTGGATTAGGGTAAGATTGAGCGGTCAAGTGAGTGAAGAGGTCAAGTGAGTGAAGGGGTCAAGTGAGTGAAGGGGTCAAGTGAGTGAAGGGGTCAAGTGAGTGAGGGGTTAGTGAGTGAAGGGGTCAAGTGAGTGAAGGGGTCAGGTGAGTGAGGGGTCAAAGTGAGTGAGGGGTCAAGTGAGTGAAGGGGTCAACTGAGTGAAGGGGTCAGGTGAGTGAGGGGTCAAAGTGAGTGAGGGGTCAAAGTGAGTGAGGGGTCAAGTGAGTGAGGGGTCAAGTGAGTAAGGGGTCAAGTGAGTGAGGAGTCAAGTGTGGGGTCAAGTGAGTGAGGGGTCAAGTGAGTGAAGGGGTCAAGTGAGTGAGAGGTCAAGTGAGTGAGGGGTCAAGTGAGTGAAGGGATCAAGTGAGTGAGGGGTCAAGTGAGTGATGGTTCAAGTGAGTGAGGGGTCAAGTGTGAGGTCAAGAGAGTGACGGATCAAGTGAGTGAAGGGGTCAAGTGAGTGAAGGAGTCAAGTGAGTGGTCAAGTAAGTGAGGGGTTAAGTGAGTGTGGGATCAAGTGTGGGGTCAAGTGAGTGAAGGGTTCAAGTGAGTGAAGGGTTCAAGTGAGTGAAGGGTTCAAGTGAGTGAAGGGTTCAAGTGAGTGAAGGGTTCAAGTGAGTGAAGGGGTCAAGTGAGTGGTCAAGTGAGTGAGGGGTCAAGTGAGTAAGGGGTCAAGTGAGTAAGGGGTCAAGTGAGTAAGGGGTCAAGTGAGTGAGGGGTCAAGTGAGTAAGGGGTCAAGTGAGTGAGGGGTCAAGTGTAGGGTCAAATGAGTGAGGGGTCAAGTAAGTGAGTGAAGGGGTCAAGTGAGTGAACGGTCAAGTGTGCAGTCAAGTGAGTGAGGGGTCAAGTGAGGGGTCAAGTGAGTCAGGGGTCAAGTGCGGGGTCAAGTGAGTGAGGGGTCAAGTGAGTAAGACGTCAAGTGAGTAAGACGTCAAGTGAGTCAGGGGTCAAGTAAGGGGTCAAGTGAGTCATGGGTCAAGTGCGGGGTCAAGTGAGTGAAGGGGTCAAGTGAGTGAAGGGGTCAAGTGAATAAAGAGGTCAGGTGAGTGAAGGGATCAGGTGAGTGAAGGGATCAGGTGAGTGAAGGGATCAGGTGAGTGAAGGGATCAGGTGAGTGAAGGGATCAGGTGAGGGGTAAAGTGAGTGATCAGGTGAGTGAAGAGGTCAAGTAAGTGAAGGGCTCAAGTTAGTGAAGGGGTCAGGTGAGTGAGGAGTGAAGTGAGTGAGGGGATGTGAATGTTCAAGTGAGTGAGGGGTCAAGTGAGTGAGGGGGCAGGTGGGCGAGGGGTCAAGTGAGTGAGCGGTCAAGTGAGTGAGCGGTCAAGTGAGTGAGTGGTCAAGTGAGGTGTCAAGTGAGTGAACGGGTCAAGTGAGTGAGGGGTAAAGTGAGTGAAGGGTAAAGTGAGTGAGGGGTAAAGTGAGTGAGGGGTCAAGTGAGTGAGGGGTCAAGTGAGTGAGGGGTCAAGTGAGTGAAGGGGTCAAGTGAGGGGTCAAGTGAGTGAAGGGGTCAAGTGAGGGGTCAAGTGAGTGAAGGGGTCAAGTGAGTGAAGGGGTCAAGTGAGTGAAGGGGTCAAGTGAGGGGTCAAGTGAGTGAAGGGGTCAAGTGAGTGAAGGGGTCAAGTGAGTGAAGGGGTCAAGTGAGCGAAGGGTCAAGTGAAGGGTCAAGTAAGTGAGGGGTCAAGTGAGTGGTCAAGTAAGGGTATAATAGATAGGTGTAAAATAGAGAAGGCAAGAAGAGTTGACAGAAGGAAAACAGGGGAAAGGGTGACAGAGCGAGCGGAAGGGAGAGGAGAGGAGGGAAGGGAAGAGTGGAGATGAAAGGAAGGGAATGTAGAGGAGAGGAGAAGGGGCGAGAAAAGTGGGAAAGGAAGGAGGGAAAAAGAAAGGAGATGAGATGAGAAGAGAGGAAAGGGAGGAGAGGGAATTGAAAAGAGAAAATAATATGAGGGAGAGGAGAGTGGGGGCAGAGGCAGCTTACACTGAAGAGGGGGAGAGAGGAATACGGGAGAGGAGGGAATAACAGATGAAGAGGGAAAAGATAGAGAAAGGACTGTGAAGTAGTAGAGGAGATAAGGATCGGAAGGAAAGTAGAAGGGACGAGAGGAAGAGGAAAGAGGAGGAGAAATAGAGAGGAGAGGAGAGGAGAGGAGAGGAGAGGGGAGGTGAGAAGAAGAAAGGAGGTAGAGGAGGGGAGGAAGGGGAAGGATATTTCTAGTTCTCTAGTTCTCTACTCCACCCCCCCCCTCTATCTCTGGCTCTAATGTCTCTCTCTCTCTCTCTCTCTCTCTCTCTCTCACTCACTCACTCACCCACAGCATCGAGTCAGGGCCCGGAATGGGATATTTGGAGAGACTGATTGCGTGGAAGTTGACACCAAATATCTTTCGCGTATTTTGTCTTTCTGTTCCCCCCCATTCCTCTCTCTCTCTCTCTCTCTCTCTCTCTCTCTGCCTGCCTGCCTACCAACCTACCTACCTATCATTCTATATCTATCCATATTTCTATCTATCCTCGTCCTCTTCATGAAGCGATCCCCCTGTGTTGCGGGGACGGCCCGGTCAGCGTTATCAATGTCTATCCTGCATCATTTATACAGTTCCTACCCTCAGTGCCACACCCACGCCCACACCAGGACACTGAGCCGTCCCAAAAGTCTGCCCACACCGAGAGAGAGAGAGAGAGAGAGAGAGAGAGAGAGAGACAGACAGACAGACAGAGAGAGAGAGAGAGAGAGAGAGAGTTACAAATGGAGTGAGTGTGAGTGGGAAAGTCATGAAATCTTCCTCCCTCCTCACACAAATCCACATCACAATCCCATATACACAAATCAGGCAATCACTCTTACTCCTTATGATATGAGTGTGAGTGGGAAAGTCATGAAATCTTCTTCCTGTACTGTCACCTCTGCGATCCAGACTTTTACATGGTCAAAGGGGGCAGAAAACAAGTCACTATTGATGACCAATGTGTGCTGGAACGGTCGGGAACTCAGATTGATGGAGACTCTCTCCCATTAGCGGCCTCTTCAGTTGCGTTTATTATATTTCAAGAGGCCAAGTTAAGAGTGGTAGCATGCCAAAATGACGGGGCCAGTCTCCAACTAGGCCAACCCAAGCCCGACCTTCGCAGTTTCCCAGAATGCTTCTAAGTTGCACATTAACAAACTACTAGGTAAGCTCTATACCATCAGTTCTCAAGGGTTATACAAACAATAAAGCTCGAGTGGGAGGAAAAGGTGTATTAACAAGACCAAAAGGTAGAAATCTTCCCCAGCTACTTGCTTTACAGATCAAACCTAAATCAGTTGGCACATTGTTCGAAAAATATATCTCTATATGGTCCTAATATCAATTCCACAGAACTTAGCTCCTCTGTCCAAGTCCAATATGTTTCTTCATAATCGTCCCTCTGAGCACAATTTTCACTGGTCCAGTCCTCTGCCACTCCCGACCTTAACTTCCGCACTGGGACCTTGACTCACGCACTGGGACTTCGACCTCCACGCCTGGATTTGGGCTCTCTCACTGGTACTTAGACCTCCACACTTGGACTTGGACTCACTCACTGGTGCTTAGACCTCCGCACTGGGACCCGCTAGAAGTTAATATGTATAATGAATAACTATTCTCTCCAATGCAAGTAATCCCTTCATATGATCAGGAAGGTCTCATAATAAAGAAACATGAGTTACAACACTCGGCATCTCAAGCAATAACAGAATAACACATGGCACTACAGACACATAGGTCTGCTCAAAATGATACTTATTGTAGGGATAACATGGAAGAAAAAGTACTATAACAAAACAGTAAGCATGAATAACTGTAACTCTAACCATGAAAATCATCACTGCATCAATATCATTGTGCCTCACAAAGTAACTACATGAACATTAACTCACAACATAGCCCTAATAAGTACTGAATTGCAAAGTCATTTCAACACAATAATAAATAATTCACAGTCTCCGAGCACCTAATACTTGGCCTACAAAAATCACACATTTATCTGAGGCTCAGACAGAACTAGATAGCATTCTTGTATTCCAGTTACTAAATAATAATACTATACAGTACAGTACAAATATATGGGAAATACCTCACTATCCAGCTCAAAAATGTAGGGGATGTGAGCGGGAACACAGGACATGCTTCTTCAAAGGCTAATGGCGTCTCCGTTACACTTCCTGAGGAATGACAACACTTGATTCTACCAGAGTCTGTTTCTTAATTTCGTCACTATTATCACTCGTGGGATATCACTATTCGCGCCTCAACATATCAAACATCATTAATATCAAATTACTTACAGAATTCCTTGGAGGGGGGGGAGGGAAAATGACGATAGTACCGACCATCTGCCACCTATCACGGCCAGTGAGCGAGTCAGACACACCAAAACTGCGCGATGCAAAGGGGAGGAGGGGGATGAAGGCATACGTAATTTAACATTTTTATTATTACAGACTCGTGATAGACTCAATGTGATGTCCTTCCCCTTACAATCGATTACCCGAAAAAAATGACATTCTCTAGTTACAATAATTACTCACCAACACCTCTCTCTTTATACTCTTACACCGAAAAACAATAAAAATCATCGTGCTTTGCATCACTTTGCCAACGTGTACAATATGTTGGATTATGTGACCAAAGGCACATGTTCCCATCCACTCGAGATTTTATATTATAAAGAGACTTAATACTAGTAAATTACAGTAGGAAAAATAATGACTTAGCAACTAGATAACTTATCTATGTTCTGGTAACGTCTACATGGCAACAACTATGTCCCGGCCACACTCTCTCACTAAACCGAACTTTTGGTCATATAAAGTGAACTAGATACAGCTCATTATCACTTCCGGGCACTACACTCCTTCCTCACACACAAATCCACATCACAACCCCATATACACAAATCAGGCAATCACTCTTACTCCTTATGCTAATGCTGGAACTCTGATGCAATAACGTAAATACTGTATAAGAAGGGAAGTATTTATGTCATTTTGCTTTTCGTAATACAATATAAACTGTACTTACTGTTAATTACTTCTTATGATGTCCGTCTCTTAATTACTACTGTTATGCTAAGATTTTCAGTTTAAGTTAGGTTAGGTTAGTTTTTTTTTTTTTTTTTTAATAACAGAACTGAGGAAGGAAAAACAAGAGAGTAAAAAAAAAAAATAATCCATACACCAGATTACTGGTGTCCTCTGTTCATAAAATATCTGTAACAGTTAGACTTGAACAGCTGTGGGTTGAAATTACGTTTTAGTTTGTAAGCAGAGGGAGTGGCGGTGGCGAAGACTAGGAGAAGAAGCAACACACTGGTCACCCTCGCGCTCCAATTCCACCTCAGACTCCATCTCAAGGTCAACCTCCATCTCCGCCAAGATGAACTTGGCCAGGGACAGGACGCTCAATGCCGTCCTTTTTAGGATGGCCAGCTTTCTTCTTGCACACTCAGTTTGGTGGGTAGACTTTTGCTCACATCAGCACCACTAACCTCCTCACATCTCGACTTTTTTGTGCCTTTTGCTCGTCTAGTTCTCCGGGACGTTTGGGGACAGGTTAACGAGGAAGACAAGGAAGTAGGGAGATCAGATGTGGGTGGAAGTGTGGTACGGTGGGTGGAGACAGTGAGTGTAGGGATAAAGGGACATGTTATCGTGTCTTGAGGAGAGATTTGGGGACTGTCTGAGCATCAGCTTTGTAGTGGGCATAATTTAGGACATGATTCTGAGCAAGGAATGTCCGGGTACTGGCAGGATGAGAATGAGCTAAGATCTGTAGCTTCGACAGAGGAGATCAGACAGGCATGATTCTTGAACTGTAGATGAGGGACTGTTTGTGAGGTTGAACTGTGTTTGGGTTGAGGTGTCTGGGGAGAAGCATGTTGTGAGAGACTGTATGTTTGTGCATCTGGGTTGTGAGGAACTACACAAGTTAGGGGCAGTGGGAGAATGTATGATTGTGAGGTCAGATAATGACAAATATCAAAATTCTGAGGTTGTGGTAGGATGCGTATTTGTGGGGTTGGACTGTGAGTTGGGATGGGATGCAGTGGGGGGCAGTAGTGAGAGTGGAAGTGTCATGGAGTGTGTCTGGGTCTGGTGGAGCAGGTTGGGGAAGATGAGAGTGTGGCCTGGTGTGAAAAATGTGAGGTTGGGAAGATGACAGGAAAGTAGGAGCGTGATGGGGGACAGCTTTTTTGTAATTCTGGGTGTCTGAGCTGAACGAGGGGTATGTCTGGTGAATGCAAATAATAGTTTGATCTGGGAAATAACCTGGTCTTTTCTGGTGCACATGATCATATAGAATGCACGAGCACAATGGATCCCTGGTGAGCACTGTGGCAGCAGGGTGGGCTACTGTATGATGGTGGTGGTAGTGGTGGTGGTCGTACAATCCTTGGCGCTATTACCATGCTGGAAGTTACCATCTTGGCAGCACAGTGGGTTCCTGCCCAGCACTGTGGCATCAGGGTGGGTTATGGTGGTGGTGGTGGTACTATAATTAGCACTGTTACCAAGCTGGCAGGTTCCCCCAGGCAGGCGGCATGATATGCAGCTTCAGGTTCCTGCAAGGAGCATGTGGGTACTGAGGCCAACATTAATGATCACTCTGATACTCATACCCCAATCGTTTATCTTATTAACCTGCCAAGCATCACGCACATCACGCAGCCATTGTTTACCATGACTTCTCTGCATTTTTAATGATTAATGCTTTGTTTTCTACTTTGGTTTTGACAGGTCAGTATATTTTTTTGTCTTAGAGGTTTACAGAAAGAAAACGCATAATTACTCCTCATTTTAAGATGTGGCAAAAGTGGCTATTCTCTTTTTACATCTAATAGGATGCATTTTTTTTTTGGGGGGGGGCAACTTAATGAGTTAATTGAAGAACTTCAAAGGAAGCAAAAATATGTAACATTTTCCCAGTAACTTTACCTCAAGGTATAACAAAGACGGTTACGGAATCAGTCCTGGTTTCACACACCGTCCACGTTAGCTACAGTAAAGTCTTGGGACGTCTGTCGTAGGAGGTCTGTCACACTCGAATCTGGAAGATAAATCGTGTTAACCCGCTGCGTCCCAACAGATTTTTCACCAATGCCCCCCCCCCCCAATCCCAGCAGATTTGAGAAAAGTTTTTTTTTTTTTTTTGGCTAAAACCTCCGCTTTTTATGAGAAACATCGAAAATTCAAAGAGAAAGTGCTCAGTTGAGTTTAGAAATATGGTAGAAGTAAGAGTGCCTTTACCTTTTTACCGTGTTCTCTCAGGCCAGGCTCAAGAGAAAACGTTTTCTATGACAGGGATAGCTATTTCAAACCATTCATAACTGGTTAGATATTTATTTATTTGGTACGAATTTATATGTAGTACAAGAGTATATTGGTTTTTAACCCGCCCCATCCCGACGTTTTCTGGGCAGTGGTACGCCCCAGTCCCGACATTTTTGGACCTTTTATTTTTTGGCTCAAACATCCGCTTTTGGTGAGAAACATCGAAAATTCATAGAGAAATCGCTCACCTGAGGTTTAAAATACTCAATTTAGGTACGAGTACTTCCTTATCTGACTGGGTTTTCTAACAGGCTGGCACCAAAGAAAACGAGTTCTATGGAAGGGTAACTATTTTATCCACTCATAAACAGTATTTATTTATTTACTTGGTACGAATTTATATGTAGTACAAGAGTATATTGGTTTTCAAACAGTAATATAGGCATTATAAGCATTGTTTCACTCACTAACTCATCACCATTCATGACCTTTTTTTCCCACATTACCTGATCATCATTTCTGACTGTTTCTTCCTCTAATGCTATGTAAACTTTGTCCTCCACATTGTCATCGATTGGTGAATCACTCTGGCCCTGAATGTCTTTATTGGCCAGGTCACTGGTAACAGGTGAATTGCTGAGACAATGGCGTGCAGGGGGGGGAGAGGTTATGTGGTGTAAGGCATTGTCCCTGCTTGGCATCTTGTAGAGGAATAGAGGAAGGTGTCCTGAGTATACTTACCAAAAATCACTCGCGAAATGGCTCACGAAAATAGAAAATTGTGCAAATTAGGGACCTTGCAATGTTGCCGCGTTAATTCACGTCGCCGGGACATGAATGCACATCATGTGCGGACGTTAGTTCATGTCTCCGGGACGGCGCTGGTTAAACAATAATATAGGCGATATAAGCGTTGTTCACTCACAAAAAACATCAACATATGGTACCTTCTTTCACGACGTTACTGCCTCATCACTTCTGTTTGCTTCTTCCTCTGGCTTATTTCTTCCTTTGTCCTCCACCTCAGGAATCACTTTCGCCTTGAATTTCATCATTGGAGAGACCGTGGTGTGTCATGTCTTTTTTGGCCGGGTCACTGCTAACAGGTGAGTTGCCGAGAAAATGGCATGTGAGGAGGGAGGGGGGGAGGGTGGGGCCAGGCATTATCCCTGCCTGGCACTGGGTAGAGGAAGGTCTCCCACATATGCCTACCAAAATCACCTGTGAAACTGAAAAATGTGCAAATGACGGACCTCACAATTGCATAACATATGGATATGTCGTCAGGTGTCACCATGACAAAACATGGTGACATATCCATGCAACGTCGGGACGCAGCGAGATGATAATTCCTCTATCGTATATAAGGTGGTCCATATATAACGTTCCTCTTGCACTCCACAGGGCAATTTCTCACGGCTCAGTCAGCATTGCCAATATCCACCCAGCATCATATATTCATTTCCACCTCCACATTCAATCCAACACCAGCATCCCGAGTCATCCCTGAGGCAAATCAGGCCATAAGGTATCGCTAGATGAGGTTCTAGAGAAGTATAATTTACAGACGACCCTGGACTTCATGCATGCACAAAAACATAATATTCTCCCGAGCTTCCTTTATTCTCCTTCACTTCACCATCCCCATTCATTCGTTCGTTTCTTCTTTCTGTCCTTCCTTCCATTTTTCTTTTCTTTCTTTTTCTTTCTTTCTCTCCAGTCTTTATGAACCCCTTGATTCCGATGGCGTAATTTTAATGTAGCTCTTGTTACCTCCAGGTGATTTATTTCAATTTACGAAAACCCTGTATTAATGGAAGGATGAATGGAGCCAATACTAATTAGAGAAAAGGTATGTCCACACATCCCCTTGACAATTTGCGGGCAACACTGTTGGCAGCATGTTCAAATACAGGATGGCAACATATTTTGGACTGCTGTTCGCTAACAAGTTAGGATGAAGTTGACAACATGTTGGTAACAGAGGTGAAGCAAAGAATGCATCCACACATGGCAGGTTATTGTCCAGAAGAAAATCGGCCAGTGAGGACGCCATACTGGCAGCTGCAGTGGTGGCAATATTATGTGACAGTGGACACAAGACACAGCATCATCAAAGATTCTGGATGCGTCCGTCACTGCAACAGAGAAACCGTACAGAAGAGGAGAGTATCATACATACTATTAGATGCGATGACATCGGTTTCTGTGCAGACCAGCAACGGACCACCGGAACGTTCTACAACTTCCTGAGGATGTCAGGGTCAGATTTTGAGTTCCTGATACAGAAGGTTGGACCACACATCTGTAAATTGGTCTCGACCAGGAGGAAGACTATATTTGTTACAGACCGTCTGGGTGTGACATTATGATATCAGGGGACAGGAGATTCCTATATAAGTCTCGGGTATCTGTTCAACATGTCGAAGCACTCCATCAGTGAGATAGTGCCCGAAGTGTGCAGTGCACTCGTCTATGAACTCAGCCAGTATGTTAAGGTAGGCCTAATGTAGTGTGGTATGAATGGTTTCCCAGATACTCAGGCCTAAGGTCCATCCACATTACACATGATGAAAAACATGCCAACAAATGTGATAACAGCAGATTGCTTGGTACTAACCCTTTGTGGGCCAGGAGTTACCAAGTTACATGGAAGGCCAATGGGGTCCCGACGGACCCCAAACCTTAATGGTGTATTTCTGCCATATCCATAAATTTATATCTACTAGACGTTGTGCATATGTTGCCCAGGACACGACATCGTGGAACCAACCCACCAAGTGTCCCTTTTTTTTTTAAATTATCTTTTTAACATTTTTTTTTTCATTTTATCACAATTTTATTAATGTTTGTGTGTGGAAGTACTGATTCTATACTTATTTGAATGTCTGATGGTCAGTATTCTTGGAACAGGTTCTCAAAATAATAAGTTCATGAGTAAAGTAAATTAGCATGATCATAAAATAAAACCGTCCCTATAATGTTCAAATTTGGTAAACAATTTCTTGTTTTATCCTTTTGATTAGCATCTTCTGTATTACCACCACCACTTGCATTTTCAGAATTATCATCAGCACTCACAGGAGACTCAATACTACTCACACTAATTTCACCGTCCGATCGTTCAAGCACTTCATAATCATCAGCATCAGAGACAGATAAATCACCATCTGAACAATTTTCTTCTTCTTGGTCACCTTCTGCTAACGCCATTGAGGCATAAAACTTTGCTACTGGTATTGACAGTGTCCAAATGTTTATAATCTGAAGTATCTGAAGAAAATATATTTAAAAAATTAGTTACTCGAAAGGCCAGGTGGGGTCCTGGCAGACCCCACTGACATTTATTGTAATGTCACTCCTTAATCGTGCGAGATTTTTTGCTCAAATTATATGAGGATATTAAATAATCATCTACAATAAAAGTCATGAGAAGCAAGGCTGTGAGAGTAAAAAATGGCTTAATGGCAACATTTTAAAAACATGCTGGGGTCCGCAGGGACCCCATTTGCCCACAAAGGGTTAATGAGCCTGAAGACATTACCATGTCTCCGGAACCATGTGGGGAATATCAAAATACATCATACTACTACCCTTTATAGTGGTTGTTAATACAGACACAGGATGGTGCAGCCCCCAGTAATACTATAGGTCAGTAGTAATACAGTTGTGGTTGGACTCACAAATATTATGGCCATATAGATCCATCAACTGCAGCAATTGATGTACATGGGGAAGATGTGCTTAAATAGTGGCGATGGTGTTCGGGAGAGTATTCATAGTGACCCTGCTCAGCATAATTACGTATGCTATGTATCTTATGTTGAACTGTGAACCATGCATGTTCTGTTTTTAGTCCCCGTAACATGAATGAAGTGAAATCTGCAAATGCCTGGTGCTCTTCCCTATCATTACATCTGTTTTGAAAGGTTTTCATAACACTGTATGCTCCTGTACCATAATCTCATTATTGGGTTTCCTCTTGTGGAATGTACCATCGCCAGATGCGGCAGGAGTAGAGTCAGTCACATCATTGGGTGACACCTGTGGTTCATGAACGTCGCCAGTCTGGTTACCAGATGTCATACCCTGGCCCTCTACACACGTGTCAGCATAGTTATATGTAGGTGGCTGATAACCCATGCTCTGGAAGTAATGAGCACATATGCTACATTACATGACATATGAGTATTGAATTTATGAAAGATCTGTGGCTATTAAGAACTATATAAAAATAATTTGGATTAACATTTGGGATATTAGGGAGCAAAGACCTACATATGGATGAAGCAAAGAGACACCACCTTTGACAATGGTACACAGTATCATGTAACGCCTATGTCAATGAACAATGTTTACCAGTGAAGTCCTGCATCACATCAGTCGATGATACATACTACGTATTGTGGTATTTAACAAAGGGACATCAGTTGCTGGCATTTTTTGGTGACAATCATATACTGTATATATATATTGTTACGACACGGAGGGGCTAAAGGACTATCTGATAGCCTGTAAAGTGCGCAACGGAAATTTTAGAATACCAAGTGGCGGTTAGCCACACCAAGTCGTAAGCTTAAATGGGGGAAAATGGTGATAAAGTGTAAAACATACCAATGACCAAAAGGAGGAATGAAATAGGCAATTAAAAATACTTAAATTAATTTACTTAAACACTAACTTAAAGCTACAAGAACAAAAACAAACAGGTTCAAACAGGATTGCCAAACTAGCTCTTGCAGAAGTTATCCTAAGGTTCCGAATGTCAACAATAAAGATAAGCCAGCACAAACTAGCCCTTGGGTTATAAAACCTCTGGGGACTTGCAATACAGACCTGGCATAAAAATAAAGACTTAACACTAATATAATATGACATTAGCTAGGGCAATAAGTGATTCTAAATCAATAATTCTTAAATAATAGCAATATCAAAAGAACCTATTAAATCTATCATGTGCTGACAATAAACTAACATACGTATGTCAGATAAACTACTATATTATAATAATATCCCCAGAACAGAGCAGTCCAACACACCGGTCTAGCTCAAGCCGTTAACTAACTCAGGAAGTCCCAGCCCGGCTTATATTAACTCGGGAAAGCAAGAACGGTAACTCAGAGAAGCAAGAAACGCAACTCAATGAAGCTGGAGGGCAGAACAGAAACTCAAGGTTGAAACCGTGAGCAAATACAGGAAGCTGGTTCGAAACAGCTCTTAAACTATCGACACACAGCTGGGCCAGACTGTTTCCTACGATCTGATGTTTATAAACTCTCTTCACAGAATGCTAAACATGGTACTGAAGAATGAATATTAAAGATTCTGAATATTACATATGAATATAAGCAATGTATATCTGCCACACGTAACACGCCCACACCTAAGAAAGAATTTTCCTGATGGAAAATTCGTTCTCAAGAGCGCGACAGGCAATCGGCAATCACGTTATCAACCCCCTTGATATGCTCTATGTTCAAGTTATACTCTTGCAGAAAGAGGCTCCAGCGTGTTAGCTTCTGATTTTTACATTTTAACTGGTTTAGAAACTTTAAGGGGTGATGATCGGTGTAAACAGTGACTGCCGGCCCAAAAGCAGGAATATAAACAGAAAAATTCTGCAGGGCAAGGATCAGGGCAAGTAGTTCCTTTTCAACAACTGAATAATTGCATCGAGCCTTAGAGAACTTTTTACTGAAATAACAGACAGGATGTTCTATGCCCAGATCATCGTCCTGTATAAGTACAGCTCCTGCTCCTACATTGCTGGCATCAACGGCCAGTTTGAAAGGCCTTGAAAAATTAGGAGCAAGCATCACAGGGTGACAACTTAAAATTCCCTTTACAGAATTAAAAGCACTTTTACAATCCTCAGTCCAACAGAATTTCTTCTCTTTCTTTAACAAATCTGTCAGAGGGGCCACAACACTTGAAAAGTTCTTAATAAACCGTCGGTAATATCCAACAGTGCCCAAGAACCTTCGAAGCTCACGCCTGGTTTTCGGTGCTGCAAAGTTCTTAATTGCCTCCACCTTTGAAGAAGGGGGACAAACACGACCGTGACCAACCATGTAGCCAAGGTACTGAACTTGAGCCTGAACAAATTCACATTTCTTTAAGTTAGCTACAAGGCGAGCTTCTGAGAGCCTTGAAAGTAACATTTTTAATTGTTTTAGGTGATCTTCCCAAGTATCACTGAACACTACTACATCATCCAAGTACACCACACAGTTTGGAAGCCCAGTAACAACTCTGTTCATAAGTCTTTGAAAGGTAGCGGGGGCATTTTTCATCCCATAAGGCATCACATTACAACAATAAGTTTGACCATCTGCCACAAAACACGAAACTTCTTTCGCTCGCTCCGTCAAGGGAACTTGCCAGAAACCCTTCTTAAGATCCAGTTTAGTAATGTAGTGGGATGAACCAATGCAGTCAACACAATCTTCCAGTCGAGGCAGGGGATAGGTATCGGTCCTAGTCAGGGCATCGACTCTGCGGCAGTCGATGCAAAATCTCGCTGTCCCGTCAGGCTTGGGCTGCAGTGTCACAGGGGAGCTCCACGGGCTCACACACGGGGAGACAAGACCATTGTCCAGCATGTACTTCAGCTCCTGGCGGAGGACTCCTAAGCGCTTGCGGCAGACACGATAAGGTGGCAGCTTAACGGGGAGTGTGTCACCCACGTCAACATCATGCTCAATCCAGGTAGTCCGTCCAGGGGAGCTACCAAATACATCCTTAAATGAAGAAAGAAGTGTTAATAATTGTTGTGACTGATCGTGTGGCAAATGTGAAACCTTTTCAGCAAGGGAAAAGCCGGCCTCAGCATTGTTTTGCCAGGCACTTGCAGTATCGAAGTCAAAGTCCTCCTCATTTTGTTCCTGGGTTACCAAACCGCCGGGAACCTCTTCAATCTGTTCAAGTGAGACTAGATGCACATGTACAGGGGCATCTGGAGTACGGTAATATGGTTTCAGCATGTTAACATGGCAAAGTTGATGTTTCTTACGTCTGTCTGGTGTCTGCACTAAGTAATCAGTACTACCCACTTTACGCACCACTGGATAAGGGCCACAAAACTTAGCAGCAAGAGGCTGTCCTTGAAGAGGCAATAGCACTAACACTTCATCACCAACCTTAAATTCTCGTAAACGAGCTTTCTTGTCATACCACCTCTTCATACTGGTTTGGGCCTGTTTCAAGTTCTCTCTAGCCACTTGTAAGCATTTAGAGATCCTGTTCTTGAAGTCACTAACAAACTCAAGTACATTATGGCTCATGGTGGAATCACTAGACCAAGCCTCTTTAATGATGGACAATGGGCCTCTTACCTTGTGGGCAAATACTGGCTCATTTGGGGAGAAACCCAAACTCTCTTGAGGAACCTCACGGGTGGCAGACAGGAGGAATGGCACTCCTCTATCCCAGTCCTTTGAGTGTTCCATGCAATACTTCCGAAGCATCGTCTTAAGGGTCTGGTGGGATCTCTCTAGGGCACCCTGGCTCTCAGGATGGTATGCACTGCTCTTCTCATGCACAATACCAAGTTGGGCCATGGACTGCTGGAAGGCATTTGAAAGAAAATTAGACCCTATCAGACTGAATCTCCCTTGGCAACCCAAACTTAGTGAAGTAATCAAGCAATGCCCGAACAACTGTTCTAGCCTTCGGGGAACGAACAGGGATAGCCTCAGGGTATCTAGTGGAAGAGTCAATTATAGTTAGTAGGTACTTATTACCAGAGGATGTAGGAGGCAGGGGTCCCACCATATCAACTATAATACGAGTAAATGGAGGGTCAAAGGCAGGAATGGGAATGAGAGGCGACTTAGCTATGGGTTGATTAGGCTTCCCCACCATTTGGCAAGTATGGCAGCATCGCACAAACTGGGCCACATCTGCTGCCATATGCGGCCAGTAGAACTCTGCACGCAGCCGCTCTAGTGTCTTCCTAACACCCATATGGCCTGAAAACTGAGTACAGTGAGCCAACTCCAATAGCTCCTTCCTACAAGCACTGGGCACAACAATCTGATGACAATCCCACATTCCGTCATCAACATCAACATACGGGGGACGCCATCGCCTCCACAATACTCCATCCTTCACATAAAAGCAACCACCTTTTTCAACATCGCAATCCTCCTCTGCAACTAACCTCAGCTTCTGGATCTCTGGATCACCTGCCTGCATCTCCTTCAATCTCTCAACACTCACCTCCTCGACAGGAACAGAAGTATCATCTGGTAAATTCATGAACGTATCTTCCAAGGAATAGGAATCGTTGGAGTTTTTCTCATTGGTGTCTTTGGGCGCCGTCTCTGGGCTAGTTTCCACTATGGCCGAAGGATCACCAGACTCCCCTTCACTAAGTGACATGTCTCTGCTCTGCTCTGTCCGTGCCATAGATCTGGTCACAGCGCATGCTGGAAATACATCTACATCATCTTTATTAACCTGTGGGGGATCATCAGGCACAGGTATCTCAGACAGTACAGGGGCAATACACTTGTTCTCACCTGCCAAGTCATTTCCCAGTAGCAGGTCAACACCTTCAAGAGGAAGAGAGTCAACTAGTCCAAGGCGCGCTTGTCCCTCAAACAGGTTACATTTCAAGTCACCAGTGACCACAGGGATTACCTTCGCGCCAGTAACTCCTTGAATCATCACAAACTCTTTAGTTGGGACTTTAGTTTCAGGGCTTACCCACAACGAAAGTGAAGCTCCAGTGTCACGCAGAATCTTCACAGGAAATTCTGCTCCGTTCAACAATACCATGCCAGAAAACAAATATGGAGCAAAAGAAGAAGCAGGGGCAGAACTGCTAACTGCCGCCTGGACAATGTCTCCAGAAATTGAAGTGGCATCAGGAACGGGTGAGGGCATACCACCTCCCGCCTGCAATTCGACAGTGGGCTCCATATCCCCAATCACTGAAACAACAGGCTGAGAGGGGGAAGAAACAGAAGACTCTCCAGCCACCTTTTGGCCTGAAGGGCAAACTGGAGTCACCACTGGTCCACCTCGAACAAGGTTGACTGGCTTAGACGGAACATTCTTCTTGAAACACTTTTCAACACTGTGACCTAGACGCTTGCAAAAAGTACAAAAGTGATAAGGGCGCCTGAAAGAAGCAGAGGAGATATTAGAGGGCACAGAAGAGGGATTAGGTTTGGAATTAACAGCTAGGTCTGGCTTACCCGAGTGTTGGTTACTCTGCTGTGGGGTATACTTCTTAGAGGAGAAATTCCTAGAGAATTCCTTAGGTTTATTCCCATATCTATGCAAGACAATCATCAATAATGACAGCTGCTTCAGACACTGTATTAATTTGCTTGTCTGATAAATGAATCCTTAATTCACTGTCTAATTTATCCATGAAATTCTCAAGGATTACAATATCCCTTAACCTAGTACAGCTTGGGTTATTGCAATCTGCCACATTTGCACTTCTAATCCACATTTGGAAAGTGTCAGTCACATGCCTAGCAAACTCCAAGTAAGACTCCTGGGGGAGTTTCTTAGCATTCCTAAACCGCTGACGGTATGCCTCAGGTCTTAATTCATAAGCACGTAAAACTGAGCTCTTCAAAACTTCATAATCTGAGCATTCTTGAAAACTTAATCTGTCAAACACTCTGATGGCCTTGCCTTTAAGCACAGTATGAACTAGGGTAGGCCATCGGTCTTTAGGCCACTTATTTCCAGTAGCAATTTTTTCAAAACGTGAGAAGAACTCCAAAACAAGGTTCTCGTCAAAAGGAGGTACCAATTTAGTGGCATCAGTAGTACTGAAACCTGAGAAGGAATGGGAAGAATTTATCTGGCCTTCGGAGGATCTCATACAATATTCATGCTCAAGTTTCATTTGTTCTAACTTCATCTGTTCTATCTTTGCCTGCTGCTCTAACTTCGTCTGTTCTATCTTTGCCTGTTGCTCTAACATTGCCTGTTCTAACTTTGCTTGCTCTCTAGCTCGCTCCATCTTTGCCTGCTCTATCTCTAGCTTCATTTGCTCCATCTGAACCTCGTGTTCCCATTTAGCCTGCACCAACCTGATATCCTGCAAAAATCGATTAGAGACAGGGGAACCCCGATCTTCTGATCTAGGATGAGGGGATTCAGGCTCTGACTCTACAACACCCTCAACCACAGGTGACAAATTTACACGTGCATGGGCATCCGTTTCCACGACTGCTTAAGCTCGGTACACCAGCAAGTAAATGTACAGCTCTCAGGGACTATGACAGCTTACACAATCTTTCTTAAACCCTACAAAACCTAGTATTGACAATCCTGGCGAGGTCGCCACTTTGTTACGACACGGAGGGGCTAAAGGACTATCTGATAGCCTGTAAAGTGCGCAACGGAAATTTTAGAATACCAAGTGGCGGTTAGCCACACCAAGTCGTAAGCTTAAATGGGGGAAAATGGTGATAAAGTGTAAAACATACCAATGACCAAAAGGAGGAATGAAATAGGCAATTAAAAACACTTAAATTAATTTACTTAAACACTAACTTAAAGCTACAAGAACAAAAACAAACAGGTTCAAACAGGATTGCCAAACTAGCTCTTGCAGAAGTTATCCTAAGGTTCCGAATGTCAACAATAAAGATAAGCCAGCACATAAACCAGCCCTTGGGTTATAAAACCTCTGGGGACTTGCAATACAGACCTGGCATAAAAATAAAGACTTAACACTAATATAATATGACATTAGCTAGGGCAATAAGTGATTCTAAATCAATAATTCTTATAAATAATAGCAATATCAAAAGAACCTATTAAATCTATCATGTGCTGACAATAAACTAACATACGTATGGCAAATAAACTACTATATTATAATAATATCCCCAGAACATAGCAGTCCAACACACCGGTCTAGCTCAAGCCGTTAACTAACTCAGGAAGTCCCAGCCCGGCTTATATTAACTCGGGAAAGCAAGAAGGGTAACTCAGAGAAGCAAGAAACGCAACTCAATGAAGCTGGAGGGCAGAACAGAAACTCAAGGTTGAAACCGTGAGCAAATACAGGAAGCTGGTTCGAAACAGCTCTTAAACTATCGACACACAGCTGGGCCAGACTGTTTCCTACGATCTGATGTTTATAAACTCTTCACAGAATGCTAAACATGGTACTAAAGAATGAATATTAAAGATTCTGAATATTACATATGGATATAAGCAATGTATATCTGCCACACGTAACAATACATATATATATATATATATATATATATATATATATATATATATATATATATATATATATATATATATATATATATATATATATATATATATATATATATAATATAATATAATATAATATATATATATATATATATATATATATATATATATATATATATATATATATATATATATAATGTATATATATATATATATATATATATATATATAGAGTATATATTTATATATAAAGTACATATATATATATATGTGTGTGTGTGTGTGTGTGTGTGTGTGTGTGTGTGTGTGTGTGTGTGTGTGTGTATCAAAACATACATGAAACCCAGCCTCATATGTATCATGTGGCTTGCCCTTCTTGACAAGGACAAGCTGTCGAATGCAAACCATGACGTCTTGTATACGTCCTCAGCTCCATCACCTGATTTCCATTCCTTCATCTTCTTGACCTCCCTGCACATATGGGCCATCAAGGCCTTCATTTTTCTTTCCACCTCGGCTCGCTCCACTCCCATTGCTGCTGATGTTGTCCCCCACGCATCTGCCTTCTTTATATTGTTTTTATAGTATCACTGGACGTTGCATCCCATAATACGAGCTGTGTCTGGCAAGGTCGATGAGGAGTATCGTTTGGTCCCACGTCCATTCCACTGTCACCTCTCCATCCTTTACTCCCCACTGAGTCGTTTGTGTGTCTGCTGAACCAGGAACGTGTTTGCTAGCACGAAGCCTTGTCAACACCACTGCTGCCAACACGTTTGCAGCTAGTGTTACCAACCTGTCCTGGACACTGCTGTTGTTAACATGTTAACAGCTTGTTCGTGATTGTGTTGTTAACTTCTTGCCAGCAAAATTTCCTGACAACAAGTTAACAACACAATAATGTTCGAGGGCATGTGTGGATGCACCTAAAGTCTCACTCAACAAAAAATCGTTTAGGGGTATCCAGAAAAAAAAAGAATACTCAATATAAATATCCCTAGACAGAAGGTTTTGATTCTTATACAAAACAATCCAGTGAGGCCCTTCAGGACAATCACAAATCTAAATTTTTCACATCCACCCGGGCTTATGACAATTCAGGTAGATTTTCAGTCAAGTTCAGCTCCAAGCGGGTCAATTCAGAGCCTTTACGTCCAGTCTGGCTCAGATAATCAGTTTATTTTCAGTCTTGATTGGCATTACTCACAGAGGAGGGAAAAGAATGCTATCTGGCAGACTTCATGGGTGGTGGTCGGGGGGAAGGAGGGGGCAGCATACTCGAGTAGGGAGGAGGTGGTGGTGGTGATGGTGGTGGTGAGGGAGGAAGGGAGGGGGCAATATACTCATTTAACCCCTACACCGCGGGCATGTTTACTAATGTTTTGCGTGTCCTGCGGGGTTATTCGGGCTCCGACAGACTCTCAAAAAATATTTGCCAAAAATCAGTTATTAGTCCTAGAATATTAAGATTAAATATGCTTATGGCACATACCTTCAACTTTCTCCTGGAATGTTTGTTGAGCCTTCGTCAGTTACCGTAGGACTTTTGGAGACCTCTGAAGTTGGGTAACGAAGTCTCCACTTTACACTTCCCGACAACCCGTAATTTGATTACCACAGCCAGATATTAACACTATAAGCACTACTCTATCATTATCAAGTTGTTTGGGATCCATACTCCAAAAAAAAAAACCACTGTGAAAGCAATGGAAATTACGAGCGCGTCTGACCGTCACACTTGCGCTAGTTCGCTCATGGTACTCTGTCATTTATTATTCATAAAACCCCCTCACACTTTATATTTCTATTACTATATCACACTTATATATATCTGGAGTCTTTCTCCATAAATTTCCTTCAGTAGTATTAGTTTATTGTCACTGAAGTCATTCAATTTTGCATTCAGTAAAATACGTAGAGAGCCACGGATTCAGTTTCACTGTTATAACATAAAATATTTGTACTCATATTCTCTTATTACTAATTACTTACATTACTATTTACATTTTATATTCTATTTTCAATATTTACCCTTCTATTTTACTTACACTATGTTATTCACTGTCACTTTCAGTAAGATAAAACTATAATACACTGTTCAATCATATGTACTGAACATCCATTGCTTTCACTTGCTATTTACACATAATTTACACATTATTTCCACATTATTTCCACATTATTCTCCTTTCACACTTGCACTGTTAGAACTGCTTCTAGCTGTGGTAATCAAAGAAGCAGGTAACACAGAGGGGAACCTGGCATTCAGCGCACTGCCAAGAGGTGCGTTTGTGCTCAGATGTGCGACGGGTGGTATGTGCACACACCTGACACCTGCGAATCGCAGCCTTCCTTTTCTCTGTGGCAGGCATTAGCTCCAGTCTGTGCCGATCCATATACTCCCTCTGCTCAAGTCGGTCGGGAAGTGTTACTGGATGGCGCCTTGGAGTTGCTGCTGTCACCCTACCATATCTTTCCAGCAGCTGCTGGACACAAGTCCTGGCGAACAACCTCAGGGAGAAGGACTTGGGTGGCTTGACCTTCATCTTGTACAGGATGAAGGCGTTCAGCATCGTCATATCTATGAGATGCAGAAAAACTTTCCTGTACCACCTAGTATTCTTCCTGAGGCAGTCGATCTCACCAATCATCATGTCGGACTTGTCCACCAGCCACATGTTGATACTGTAGTCCAACACAGCATCAGGTTTCATCACAGGTTCGCCTGTCCTACGTTCGACCTTCCCACTGTCTCTCATCTTCCCCTTATGTACGGTGGTGAGCATGTGCACGACCCTCTTGTCATGCCACCGTATTGCCAGCATCTTCTCAGACTTGTGTAGGTGCATGTCTCCTCACTGCGAGGTTCCTGCCTCTGTGAATTTAGGGAAGTGGGCACGATTACTTTTGACAGTGCCGCAGGAGCCAATGCCATGCTCAGAAAGGTATTTGGCAAGTTTCGGTGCTGTATAATAGTTGTCTGTATACAGCACATGATTCCCACCAAAATACTTTTCAAGGAGCACTTTCACTACACAGCCTGAGAAGCCAAGGGGGGGTGTTTTATCCAGATCGACAGTGCTGGCTGAATAAATGACGAAGTCAAGGATGTACCCCGTCTTACAGTCGCGCAGTACAAAGAACTTAATTCCAAAGCAATGGCGTTTGCTTGGAATGTACTTAACAAACCGAAGACGTCCTGTGAACAAAACCAAGGATTCGTCAATGACAATCTTCTGAAAGGGGTGGAAGAATGACATAAACTTATCCTTCATTCTGCTCAGAATCTCCCGGATCTTCCAGAGTGGGTCGGTTTGGGAAGGTACATCGTTGTTGGCAAAGTGCAGGTTTCCCATGATGTTCCGGAAGCGATCTCTGGCCATGTACTTATTGAAGGTGGGTGAGGGTAGTAAGGGGTCCATGGACCAGTATTCTTCCAACTCATGCTTCTTGGAGTGTGGCATGAGAAGAATGAGGGCAAAGAACACATACAGCTCCTGCACTCCCAGCATGGACCACTGTTGCATCTTGGCTGCACCTGTACCACTTGCAGCACGTTGTGATTCATACCTGTTGGTCTCATCACATATGTGCTGCATGACTTCGTCATCTAGGAAGGCCAAAAGGTAGTCCACACACTCAGCATTATCGTCAATAGTGAAGTCAGGCTGAACTCCTGAGGAGCTCTCATCAAACACTAAATGTTCAGGCACAAAATCTGACCCTTCCGTCCACGCGAAGGCGTCCAGGATTCCCTGTCGTGGCGGTGTAGGGTGGGTGGTGGTGGTGGGTGGCTGTGAGGCAGATTTATCAGGTTTAAGGTCACTCACACTGACCCTGGGTTGCCGTACAGCACTAGCAGCCCTTACCCTACTACCAACTCTACTTTTACAAGTCCTTGATTTACCTCTTCCTCTATGGCCTGCCTTCACTGTTGATGCTGGTGGTGACTCCGACGACGAAGACTCCGGAGATAACTCAGCCGACGATGAGGAAGAAATGAGTGAAGTGGGGCTTGGGGAACGGGGAGGTGAATCAACTCGGGACTCATGGCGGGATGGGTCACGCGGGGGCATTGTTCTGGGGCTAACACGCCTCCTTTTCACTCCCTTCCCAAATTCCTTGCCTTGCTTCACTAACGGCTCCATTCCCTTGGAGCTAGGGACTACTTCCAACACTGAAGCACTCGTACTAGCACTTTCTGGCATGATTACCTCACCCGGCTCATCACACGATTCACCCGAATCATCAGAATCACTATCCATCATCACCATGGACAATTCTGCTAGTTCATGTGCCACTGCATAGTCACTAAGTCCTTTCCTGCTTCCCTCACTACTTTTCTTGGGGGTAGAGGTCACGGGGCCCTTTGCAATGGGCGCAGAAGAGGCAGAAATGGCGAGGCGCGAGTGCGACATGGTTTGACCACAGCGGAGGACAAGGAATTAAATGCCGCGGCTTATCTGAGAAGGCAAGGGTTGACAATAACACTGAGGCTGACTGCTGCTAACTTACATGCTAATTTTTTATAGGTAGAAAATCTCAGCAATACATAAAGAAATAGGTAGTTCCAGGTGAATGTAAATGTCACTTAGGCTTCTCCTTTCCTTTCTGATATATATTTTTATTACAGACATCGATTACAAGGCATAATTCAAAGGGGAAATTACCGTGGTAATGTAGTGAATGAATGCATGTGAGGTGTTGTCAGGTGATAATTAGCCAATTCCTGGTGTATAACACTATCACTTACCTTATTTTTTTTTGGTTTATATTATTTTGTATAAATATAGGGCATAGGGCTTATTTCAATGGATGAAATCTGTGGAAAAATCCGGGGGAAATTTGCTTAGCGCAGCGCGGCGTGGGAGGTGAGAGGACAGGGTAATGGAGGGCAGGTAGGGAGTGGAGTCACGAAGGGGGTAAAATTGCTAAAATGTCAACAATGGATGGGAGTACAGATGAGATTTGGAGTGCTGACTAGTGTTGGACATTGACAGTACTGATAGATGATACAAGCCACCACTTGAGAGCCCGGGATAATTCAAAATAACAGAATCACAAAAGTGACGCCCCGCGGTATGATCCATTGTGGCTGAGAGTCACGAAAGTGACGCCCTGCGATTAAGGGGTTAAGATGGTGGTGGTGACAGTGGTGGTGGTGGATCAGTGATGTGCAGTATACTCGGTTAAGGTGGTGGTGGTGGTGGTGGATCAGGGATGGGCAGTATACTCAGTTACGGTGGTGGTGGTAGTGATGGTGGTGGATCAGGGATGGGCAGTATACTCGGTTAAGGTGGTGGTGGTGGTGGTGGTGGATCAGGGTTGGGCAGTATACTCGGTTAAGGTGGTGGTGGTGGTGGTGGATCAGGGATGGGCAGTATACTCGGTTAAGGTGGTGGTGGTGGTGGTGGTGGTGGATCAGGGATGGGCAGCATACTCGGTAAAGGTGGTGGTGGTGGTGGATCAGGGATGGGCAGTATTCTCTGTTAAGGTGATGGTGATGGTGGTGGTGGTGGTGGATCAGGGATGGGCAGTATACTCGGTTAGGTGGTGGTGGTGGTGCAGCAGGGATGGGCAGTATACTCGGTTAAGGTGGTGGTGGTGGTTGTGTTGGTGGTGGTGAAGGGGCAGGGATGGATGGTTAAGGTAGTAGTGGTGGGGGGGGAGGAGGAATGGGCATTATACTCGGTGATGGTAGTGGTGGTGGGGGAGGTGAGCAGGAACAGGCAGTATACTCGATCACGGTGGTGGTGGTGGTGGTGAAGCAGGTTTGGACTACTCTGTTAAGGTGGTGGTGGTGGTAGTGGTGGTGGGGCAGGGATGGTCATTATAGGTTAAGGTGGTGGTGATGGTGGTGGGGGGCAGGGACGGGCAATATACTCAGTTAACCCGCTGCGTCGCGTTGATGTACATATGCGCCTGAACGTTTTGTCACTGTGACTCCCGTTGATGTTTATAAATGCGCTGCAATTGCAAGGTCCATCATTTGTACATTCTTCAAATTTTGCACATGATTTTTGGTACATATACACAGAACACCTTCCTCTACCCGAGGCCAGGTGGGGACAATGCCTTACCCTGCATGACCTACCCCTCCCCCCCGCACGCCATTGCCTCGGCAACCCACCTGTTACCAATGACCTGGCTAGTAAAGACCTGTCGCTCCATGATACGAAATTCAAGGCGAGAGTGATTCCCCAATCGATTGCAATGTGGAGGACAAAGTTTATGTGGCATTAGAGGAAGAAATGATCAGAAATGATGAGCAGGTAACGTCGCCAGAAAAGGTGTGGTATGTTGATGTGTTTGGTGAGTGAAACAACGCTTATATTGCCTATAGTACTGTGTGAAAACCAATATACTTTTACACTACTTATAAATTCGTACCAAACAAATAAATATTTACCTATTCTGAGTGATTTGGAATCGTTACCCCTCCCACAAAAAACGTCTTCTCTGGAGCCGGGCTCGATAGAAAACGGTGCCAGATGAGGGTAGTGTCACCTGTACCGACATTTCTAAGCTCAGGTGAGCAATTTCTCTCTGAATTTTCGATGTTTCTCATAAAAAGCGGAGGTTTGAGCCAAAAAATAAAATTTCGAAAATCTGCCGGGATTGTGGGAGGTCATTGGTGAAAAATCTGCCGGGATGGGGCGAGTTAAGGTGGGGGGGGGGACAGGGACGGGCAATACACTCGGTTAAGGTGGTGGTGTGTGGGGGGGGCAAGGATGGGCAATATACTCAGTTAAGGTGGTGGTGGTGGGGCAGGAAGAGACAGTATACTCGGTTAAGGAGGTGGTGATGTTGGGGCAGGAAGTCAGTATACCCTTGGGTGGTATGGACTCGGCGAAGAATAAACTCTTACCCTGATAATGTATTAACAATACATAGTTCGTTGTTAACAGGTAAATCACAGTTCAGTGCAATGCACACACACACACACACACACACACACACACACACACACACACACACACACACACAGACTGGATGAAACTACTAGACCGAACAGAAAAAGGCACATCATCATATCATCATCATAGCAGTAGTAGCAGCAGCAGTAGTAGTTGTAGTAGTAGTAGTACTAGTAGTAGTAGTAGTTGTAGTTGTTGTTGTTGTTGTTGTTGTAATAAGGTTCAAAAAATAAGACATGGATGCACAATAAAAGCAAGAGAACTATCAACAGATTACACACTGACTTTTACCACATATCCCTTCACTTTTCATCCAAGCCTTAAAAAATGAGGAAAAAGATATAGGGCAAAAAAAAAAAAAAAAAAAAAAAAGGATATGGATGACATTAGGGGTCAAAGGTAACAACTGTTAAAAACAAATGAGGTCAGCTGTCATAACGATAAACTATTACGTGACAAAATTGTATTTAACGTTGGAAAAGTAGGTCGCTGGTTGAACGGTACAGAATTAGACTACCTCATAGGTATATAGGTAGGTAGGTAGGTAGGTAGGCAGTTATCGTGCTAGGCAGGAAGGTTAGTAGATAGATGGGTAGACAGTTACCATGCTAGGTAGGTAGGTAGGTAGATAGGTAGATAGTTATCATGGAAGGCAGGTAGGTTAGTAGGTAGGTAGGTAGACAGATATGCTAGGTAGGTTGGTAGGTAGTAAACAGTTATGTGCTAGGCAAGTTGGTTAGTAAGTAGGTAGGTAGAGGTATGCAAGGTTGGTAGGTAGTAAGGTAAACAGTTATCATGCTACGTAGGTTGGTCGGAAGGTAGGTAGGTAGACAGTTATCCTGATAGGTAGGTAGGTAGGTAGGCAGACAGTTATCATGCTGGGTAGGTAGGCTGGTGAGTAGATTTGACGGTAGTGTGTGCTGCACTTACAGTAGGTAGGTAGGTAAGACTGCAATATGGATAAGTACAAAATACGTACTCCGAACAAACGTAGATATCCATTCACGTACCTGTCTATCTGTCTGTCTGTTTATCTGTCTGTCTATCTATCCATATCTATAGAAAGGTACTAGAATGGATACAAAGAAATATAAATACAAAGTTAGACAAACAGCCAGAAAGACAAACAGAGAGAGGTAAGTAGATACATAAATAAATAGAAAAGGCAGATAGAGTAAAGTATGGACAAATGAGCACTGACATACAGATATACACTGACAAGTCAAAAGATGCCAGATGGGTAAAACAGTAACACACACACACATACACACATCCGCTCGCTGGTGCAGTGGTAACGTACTCGCCTGCCGACTGGTGGACGGGAGTTCGCGGCTCGCTCAGGTTGCGAAAAGTTTCACTGATGAAGTGGGTGGTTACTGTCCCCCTTGAGCAAGGGGACGGGTGTGTGTGTGTGTGTGTGTGTGTGTGTGTGAAGGTCACAGCCTTGCCCTTAGATCGGAATATATGAGCTCTCAGCTCCCTTCCAGGAGGGTAAAAAGCTGACAATCACGACCATCAAGTGATCCTGACCGACTCGGTGAACTACACACACACACACACACATCAGTCGAGAGGAGAAATATTGAGTAGAATAAAAAAAAAATCAACTGAGGGATTTCTGTGCAAATGGCTTAGGTCTCTGTAGGTCATCTAAAGGAGTCCTATGAAGGCCGGTGTAACTATCCTGGATGCTCCAAAGGGGGATACAAAGGGTTCATTTCAATTTGATCAGTCAGTAACTCAGTGACAAAGGCATTTCTAGGGTCCGGCAATCAAGGAGCATAAGACCGTGCGAATTAAACTAACTCAAGTCGACTGTTTGGCGAATATTTGCCAGCTCCTCCTCCTAGATGGTATGACAAAATTTAAAGAATAAGGTAAGGATAGCAAAGAAGAAAGTGCGTACTGAAGTCACTTTAACTAGGCATAAGGTTGCCATCTCTCCATCTTGCATGTTGAACTATAACAAGAGATTAATTCTGGAATATGGGGCCAGATACGAGCAAATGCTTGTGGAAGGATGCAGAGCCGTAGCACTGTGTTTTTCTGCCACAGAGCTATATGAAAAATACTGCAAAAGGACGAAATTACCCACCAAGTTAATGTAAAAGAACTATAGTAACGGAAACAAGAGATAAATGAAGCAATTAACGTGGTATCAGATAATCAATAGAAAGCGATATTTCTTAATAATAAAAGGAATGGGAAGGACCAGAATGAGAACTTTGGAATGATAGTACTGTAACCGATGGCGCTGTAGTCAGAGGTTTATTTAATTGTAAGCCCAGTAGACTACATGCTTAACGTAACCCTCCTAGGCCCGTATTCTCGTTGAGTAAGTAATCTCCCTAACATCTCTTACTTAGTTATTTAGTTTTAGACATCGCTGGCCAGTATCCATTTGTAAGTTATTTATACATAGTACTGGCATATTGAAAGTATTTACGTAAAAGAGGAGGGCAATAAAGTGTAATAAACAAAGGAAATCGATCAGGAAAAGGTGTTAAGGAGCTATTTAACCCCTTAAGTCCTAATCACGTCAATTGATGCGATTTGAGTTTTATGTCAAAACGCCTAATCGCATCAATTGAACGCGGCCTGTAAAAAACTGTGGAGCGCTTGCTCCACCCCAATTATGATGTACATGGCTTCAGGCCAATGAGAACTCGCCCCTGATGTGGCGTGAGGGGTGATCGGACCAACCCAGGCAGTGGGGGGGCACCCTCCTCTTGGCTGCCTCCATGCCACCCTCTACTCCACTCCCTCACGCCCTCCTTGTCCCCCATCACTCTCCCACCCCTCCATGCCACTGCATCTCTCCTCCCACAACAACCTGCATCCCTTCCCACCCTCTCTTGCTCCTCCTCCCTCCCTGCTAGACTCGTCCCCCCCCCCCAAACCCCACCCCATCTCTCCCTCCTTGTCCCTCACTACCCTTCCAACCCCCAACAGGCTCCTGAGTGTCATGCCTGATGTACGTACCTGTTTCATATTATTTCTACTTCTTCCCATATTTTTACACCTCACTCTGTTCATTTCTCACTTCGTACCTACGTACGTATTTGGAGAATGCTGTATGCTGTACTACATACGACGCATCTTATTATTACTGTTTTTTTTTTTTTTTTCATTCTCCCTACCTGCCCAGATTAGCACCACTGAGTAGTGTCCGTCTGTGTTAGTTTTCGAAAGACTGTGAGGCCTTGTAGGGCTAATCCCCGCACCTGTTTCATCTCCCCACACATACAAACACACCTGTTTTCATGGCTGGTGTGATAAATTCCAATGAAATGGAGAGTTTCTACAAGCGAATTTGGTTGTTTGCCAAAAATGTAATGATAAGTGTGATGAAGTGTAATGATAATGTGATAATTGTAATGGTAAGTATGATAAATGTGTAACGAGAAGCTGGGACAGTAAAAAGACAAATCGGAAACAAATTATTGCTTTTTTCTATTCTCATGCATGCATTTATAGCATTATTCAACTTTATTTTGATGTCCTTGATGGTTATAAATATTGAATGCGTCTGTGTTAGTTTTGGAATGACTATGAGGCCTTGTAGGGCTACTCCCCACACCTGTTTTATCTCCCCACACCTACATAAACACCTGTTTTTATGGCTGGTATGATAAATCCCATTGAAATGGAGGGTTTCCACAAGAGAATTTGGTTGCCAAAATTTTTCTCCCCAAGTACCACCAAGGCCTTGTAGGCCTACT
Source organism: Coenobita brevimanus (assembly GCF_032717465.1). NCBI lineage: Eukaryota > Metazoa > Arthropoda > Malacostraca > Decapoda > Coenobitidae > Coenobita > Coenobita brevimanus. The sequence goes on from NC_137034.1 coordinate 19,106,682, forward strand.
CCCCACACTAGTTATCTCCCCACACCTACAGGCACACCTGTTTTCATGGTAGATGTTACAGAACACAATGAAGTGCTTTCTTTTCATGCGAAAAGCTGGTTATTTCCAACCACCGTACCTATAGGCCTTCTCTCCACAGCCTACTTTATCTCCCCACAGTCTGGTAATCTCCCCACACCTACATACAGCTGTTTTCATGGTTGGTGTGACAGAACACTTTGAAATGACCTGTTTCAATAAGAAAAATATGTAGTTATCACAATTTTCATGTTTTCGAGTATTTTCGAGGGGTAACTATCATAAACTTTTTTAGAACTTTGACGCGCGATTTTGCGGGAACCATTAGGCCTACAGGGGTACGGATTGCGTTAATAGGTGTGTAAATTCTTCCTCTTTAGCCAGAATACAATCAATTTGCCCTTTGTGAAAGTCGCAAAAACACCCTCGAATTGCGGTTGTGGGAGGTACCCTGCCTGAAATAATTGCGGTCTTAAGGGGTTAATCGACAAGAATACGGCCTTGGAGTCCCCCATTCTCCTTTTGAGGGATTGGGAGGTAGTTAAGGGACGTCTGTATAACCAGGCTGTTGAACCACCTGGACCACCACATGAAGGCGTCCCGCTCCACAACCCTGAGAAATGGAATGGACTGGAATGGGAACTACTGGAATGGGATGGCGTGTCGGGTGGAGAGGGAAGCAGAGGCAGTCAGTGGACAAGGGTGGTAATGGACAGGTGGAAGCCAGGTGGTGAGACCTCCACAGCTCTCTCTCTCTCACTCTCTCTCTCTCTCTCTCTTCAACTTGGGCCCTTCAACAGGCAAGGATCCCTCTCACGCCACCTCTCTCCCTCTCTCCCCCTTCTCTTCTCTCTTTCTCTCCTCTTCACCTTCATTTGTCTTATGACTCATATCTATATTTTAGTTTCTTGCCTCTCCCTTCTCTGTTTTGTCTCTTTTTTTTCTCTATTGGTCCTCACCATATTATTATTCTCTCTCTCTCTCTCTCTCTCTCTCTCTCTCTCATCTCCTAGTCCATTCTTTACCCTCCTTATTCTATCCACGTTTCCTCCTGATATTTTTCTTCACCCTTCCGCCTCTTCCTCCGTTCCTTCATCGTCCTTCATCTCTCCTCCCTCTCCTTCTCCAGTTCCTTACCTACCGTCCTCCTGACCACTTTCCTCCTACGAATACTTTTTTTTTTTATTTGTATCATGACCTTAACGAGTCTAATGATGGCAATTTGAACAGGTACTGACGTTGTGTGTGTGTGTGTGTGTGTGTGTGTGTGTGTGTGTGTGTGTGTGTGTGGAGTTTCTTGATGTCAGGGTGCGCCAGGAAATGAGGGTAAGCCAGGAAATGGAAATAGGGACAGGCTGGAGAAAAGCAAGTGAGTGAGGCAGGTAGGGTGAGGCAGACATGGTGAGACAGGCAGGGTGAGGTAGGCAATGTGAGGCAAGGAGGGTGAGGCAGTAAGCGTGAGGCGGGCAGGGTGAGGCAGGAAGGGTGAGGTAGGAAGGGTAAGGCAGAGTGTGGAAGGGTGGGTGAGGCAGTGAGGGTGAGGCAGAGAGGATGAGGCAGGGTGGGAGAGGCAGGGAAAGTGAGGCAGGCAAGGTAACGCAGTATATCAGAGGGTGAGGCAGAGTGTCAGAAGGTGAGGCAATGTGTCAGAGGGTGAGGCAGTGTGTCAGAGGGTGAGGCAGTATGTCAGAGGGTGAGGCAGTGTGTCAGAAGGTGTGGCAGTGTGCCAAAGGGTGAGGCAATGTGTCAGAGGATGTGGCAGTGTGTCAGAGGGTGTGGCAGTGTCAGAGGGTGAGGCAGTGTGTCAGAGGGTGAGGCAGTATCAGAGGGTGAGGCAGTGTGTCAGAGCGTCATGCAGTGTGTCAGAGTGTGGCAGTGTAGCAGAAGGTGATGCAGTGTGTCAGATGGTGTGGCAGTGTGCCAGTGTGTCAGAGGGTGAGGCAGTGTGTCAGAGGGTGAGGCAGTGTGTCAGAGGGTGAGGCAGTGTGTCAGAGGGTGAGAGAGTGTGTCAGAGGGTGAGGCAGTGTGTCAGAGGGTGAGGCAGTGTGTCAAAAGGTGTGGCAGTGTGTCAGAGGGTGAGGCAGTGTGTCAGAGGGTGAGGCAGTGTGTCAGAGGGTGAGCAGTGTCAGAGGGTGAGGCAGTGTGTCAGAGAGTGAGGCGGTGTGTCAAAGGGTGAGGCAGTGTGTCAGAGAGTGAGGCAGTGTGTCAGAGAGTGTGGCAGTGTGTCAGAAGGTGAGCCAGAGTGTCAGAGGGTGTGGCAGTGTGCCACTGTGTCAAAGGGTGAGGCAGTGTGTCAGAGGGTGAGGCAGTATGTCAGAGGGTGAGGCAGAATGTCAGAGGGTGAGGCAGTGTGTCAGAGGGTGAGGCAGTATGTCAGAGGGTGAGGGAGTGTGTCAGAGGCTGAGGCAGTGTGTCAGAGGGCGAAGGGGCATGTCAGAGGGTGTGGCAGTGTGTCAGAGGGTGAGGCAATGCGTCAGAGGGTGTGGCAGTGTGTCAGAGGGTGAGGCAGTGTGTCAGAGGGTGAGGCAGTGTGTCAGAAAATGTGGCAGTGTGGCAGAGGGTGAGGCAATGTCAGAGGGTGTGGCAGTGTGTCAGAGAGTGAGGCAGTGTGTCAGAGGGTGAGGAAGTGTGTCAGAGGGTGAGGCAATGTGTCAGAGAGTTAGGCAATGTCAAAGGGTGAGGCAGTTTTGTGTCAGAGGGTGAGACAGTGTGTCAGAGTGTTAGGCAGTGTGTCAGAGGGTGAGTTAGTGTGTCAGAGGGTGAGGCAGGGTGTCAGAGTGTTAGGCAGTGTGTCAGAGGGTGAGTTAGTGTGTCAGAGGGTGAGGCAGTGTCAGAGGGTGAGGTAGTGTCAGATGATAACAAAGGGATCAGAGGATATATATAATCTGAGGTCCGGTCACAGAGAATGAGGCAGGAGGCAGATAACAAGCAGAGACAAGTAGATGTAACAGGATAAGGAAGAGATAACGGCGAGGCAAGGTTAAGGAAGGAAATCAGGGTGAGGCAGGGATGAAGGTAAGGCAGAAGTGAAGCAGGATGGCATGGATGAGGCAGGTGGTATGTGGGAGGCAGAGGGAGATGAGAGGTAGAAGGGAGGTGATGTGAGGGCGAGGCAGAGGATAGGCAGGGTGATGGGGTGATGCAGGGTTGAGGCAGCGAACAGAAGGTGAGGCAGGGTAACGATTGTAAGACAGGGTGAGAAGTGAGAGTTAGACAGTGGTAGAGCGGGCTGAGGCGGGGTGACCATCAAGGGTAAGGCAGAAGGGTGGCAGGGTGAGGCGGGGTGGTCAGTAAGGGTAAGGAAGATGGATTGCAGGGTGAAGCAGAGTGACCAGTATGGGTACGGCAAAAAGGTGGCAGGGTGAGGCAGGGTGACCAGTAAGGGTAAGGCAAATAGATGGCAGGGTGAGGCAGGGTGACCAGTAATGGTAAGGCAAATAAGTGGCACGGTGAGGCACGGTTTACATGTGGTGGCCGCCTGACACAACTTACTCCTCTGTTTATCTTTTTATTCCATGCCCATCTTCAGTGTCAATCTTTCTTCTGTCCTTCGCCTGCTCCCTATTTCCCCTTCTGCTTTCGCGCTTGATTCTGTGTCTTATTTTACCGTTCCCTTCATTTTGTTTGTTCCGTGCCTCCCCTTCGTCTTCTTCGCCTGACTTTGTGAATTTATGTTTGTATTCCTTATCTCACCAATTTTACCCATCTTTCTGTTTTTCTTCACCTTCTCTCTCCCTCTCTCTCTCTCTCTCTCTGTTCGTCTTCATCTTTCCTTCTCTACCTCTCTACCTCTTCTTCTATCTCCTCCTCTTCCTCTACTCGTCATCGTTGTCCTCCTTCTTCTTTGCCTTCTGTGTCTCAACCATCCAATGTCTGTGTGTCCCCTATCAGTATCCTCTTTTCCTTCCTTGTTCTTTTCCATTCCTTCACTTGTCCTTTACGTCGTCTCTGTTTCATTTTTACCACTTCCTCCTCATTTTCTTCCTCATTTAAAATCCACACTAGCTTCGTTTTCTTTGGCTCGTATTTTCGTCAGATAAGGAGGCCCCCTAACACCTCTTCCTTAGCGATTTATTTTGGGATATGACTGGTTTACATACATTTAATCGTTATCTGTGCAGAATTTGGAGATACTAGAAGGATTTGTGTAACACAGAAGAGGACAGGAAGGTGTAATAAGGAAAATGAATCGCATAGGAAAAGATGTTAACAGGACCGTATTTCTGGGAGAGCTAGGGGGCTATAGCCCCCTCAAATTTTCTGTATATTAATTTTCAAAACTTCATCTAAGATCGAGGGCTTACAAGGCTGAACTTACAAAAAAAAAAAAAAAATGAAGAAAACCTTGGAGTAGTTTTGTTGAAAATTCGAACAATTCTACATGTGTTTGATCGAATATTTCTAAATTTGATCCAAAGTGATCATAAACTTAATCATAATAGTACTTAGTTATTGATTATTTTATCATTTCCAAAAGAATAACGGCAGGAAGGTATATTTCAACCTGGGGTGGGATACTGGCACATATTTATCATTCAATCCCTGTCGTAACTTAAATCTCTTTCAGTAGGAAGAACTAGAGACATGGGGTTACTACAAACTCTCATTTCCTTACTCTTCTTGCACAATACACATACAGTATAACCTACGATAATTTTTCCCTCGTAGCAGAGATTTGCTTTTTATAGGAGAAACAGAAGACATGGAAGACTTGGCCCTCTCCTTTTCTTGTCCTTCCTGCCAAAAACAGGTGCAGGTTAGGACAGAGAATCGTTGGGTATTATGTTCAAGTATCCCAGCCCTGAATTCTACCGCAGGCATGAAAGAACAGTCTTGGTAAAGGTGCAGCATAGTGCAACTATAATGTAAAATGGCCAAATTATTAAACTAATTTACAGTTTGAACCGAAAGTTCAGACTGGCAGGATGTGAAACCTTTTATTTAAACACCCACCTCCATCATTACACATACATGCTTAATTAGACATCAAGTTCTAGGTAAAATCAAACTGGAAAATATCGGATGATCTGCAAACTTAAGCACTTCAATTTAATTTTAAGTTTGTTGAACGGAGGTATATACATTTTTTCTAGCCCCCCAAAGTTCTGTTGAAAATTACGGGCCTGAAGCTTCCACGGCTGAATAATACCAAGGGCGCCACCATTCACATATTCGATGTAGTATTGCCTTCAGATGACCAGGCTCTAAGTGAGAAGTCAAATAATGCGCTATTGCTCATGAAAACATTTTACGTTGGGTCGTAACCAAATCACTAACACATTGACGCCTGGTGGTCTAGTGGGTTAAAGTCGCTCAGCACTGATGCGGCCAATTAGAGTTACCGAGGACAGGGTGGTGCATATATAACGTTGCACTTCCACTCCTCAGGCCATTTCTCGTGTGTTGTGGGGACGGCTCCGTTAGTGTTATCAGTACCTACCCTGCATCAATAATTCCCTACTGTCACTGCCACAACCACGCCCACAGCAGCTGATTAAACCATCCCCGCAACACACAAGCTGTTGCCACGTGAGTTTACAGTGAAGATAATCACCTCTTGTAAGACATTATAGGTTGCCATAGACTGCTTTCCTTATGATCAGAACAGTCTGGTCATCACCAACACCATTTTTCAACTCAAGAATAAACATAAACCGACATGGATACACCCACGATCTAGACAATGGCACCTAATTGACTATGCAACTGTAAGACAGTAGGATCGAAGAGAAGTTCTTATAACCTGAGCCATGGGAAGTGCTCAACCCTCCACGGACCACAACCATATAGTCACCAAACTGCAGTTAGTCATCTGCCCACAAATACGCCGCAGACCATCCATCAAGAAACCATACTTTACTAGCTAAAAGGATGTGGCAACTTGTAGCACTTTCTGCAGTGCTATTACAGAAAATCTTTCTCACTTTTCACCACTTGACCCAAACAACATTGCAACAAACCTAGATGCAGAATGGCTAAACATTAAGACAATGCTCTAAAGCACTCCTGAAGAAACACTAGACTTCTCCACTCGCTGCCATGAGGCCTGGTTTGATGAAAATGCTGAGGGCAAAATATGACCTTGCAATGAAGAACAGAGCACATAACAACTAGTTGACTCATCCTAGTTCCTTAACCCTAAAAACTGAATTCCAGAATCTCAGAAGTGAACCCAGAGAAAACTGCGTGGCATGGAAGAGAAATGATGGACTGAGCAAGCAAAAGAGCTGCAAAGACTGCCTGATATTAACGACCATCATGGGTTCTCCAAGTCAATTAAAACCTTGTATGGACCAATGTAACTCAACATAAACCCTGTTCGATCAACTGAAGGAGACCTCTTGAAAGACATGCAAGTAATCCTAGAGAGATGGACACAATGCTTCACCACTTTACTGAATCAAAGAAACCCGGTGGAGCATAATATCTTTGATAACATCCTAGAACCCCTCAAATGGCAGATCTCGATGTCCCACCTACACTTGCAGAAACTGTTCAGGTCATCTGATCTATAAAAAAATAACAAAATCCCTGGCCTATATGGCATAACATCTGAACTGACGAAAGAGGATGGCCAGTTACTTCACCAGTGCCTCCATAATCTCATACTGACTGTGTGGAACCAAGAACAAAGTCCATCTGAATGGCTTACCTCTGATATTGTAACCATGTACAGGAAGAAAGAGACCAAACAGCTTGTGACAACAGCAGAGGCACCTCCCTCGTTTTGAATGTTAGTAAGATACTAGCCTAAATAATGTTATCCAGACTGACAAAATATTTGAGTAGTCAACACTCCCTGAAACACAATGTGGATTTTGGAAAGAACAAAGTACCTGTGATATCATGTTTGTTGCCTGAGAGACACAAGTGAAAAACCACAAGCAGAGCTGTGACTTGTATATCGCATTCATCGATCTTGCAGAAGCATTTTACACTGTCAACAGAGAACTTTTACGGAATGTTCTTTCAAAATTTGGAGTTCCAAACAATTTTCTTACTATTCTGAATATTCTGCATGACAACATGAATTCTCGATGTCTGTAGGTGGGAGCAAATTAGAACTCTTCAATGTGGATGTGGACATATAGCAAGGATGTGTCCCGGCTCCTGTCTTGTTGAACATTTATCTCACTGCAGTAACCCTTTTAAGACAGCAGCAAATGAACCCTGATGATGAAATAAATATTCAGTTCCATCTAGATGGTATCTTATCTAATGTCAGACGTCCTCAAGCACAATCGCAGACTAAAATAGCTCATTTCTAAGAGCTGCAATATGCTGATGACTATGATGTCTTGTACATACCCCAGAACCCTTACAACCGTCTCTCGCCATCATTTCCAACATAATGTACTGTATATCATGCAATAGGTCTCCAAATAAATTTCAATAAAACAGAAGTAATGTCGCACAACAGCAACGCAGCAGAGTTTCTTGCATTACAGATAAATGGCATAAATGTATAACAGGTGGAGAATTTTACGTACCTTGGAAGTGTGCTCACAGATCAATATGACACTGAAGCAGAAGTCCTTGCACGAACCAATCATGCCTTGGTCTCTTTTGGGTGTCTCAGATGCAGAGTCTTTGAAAACACCAACTTGAGAATTGAGACAAAGGTACAGTATCAGTTTATACAGTTGTATCCCTCTCCACCTTCTTATACGGTGCTGATTTCTGGACTACCTACCAGTGTCACATCAAACAGCTTGAGTCTTTTCACATCCGATGTTTACGGTGCAACCTAGGACTTACATGGGAAGATAAAGTCCTTAACTCACAAATTCTTCACCGGGCAAAGTCGACCAGTAGAGAAACCATGGTGGCTAAAAAACAGCTTAGATGGGTTGGACATGTTTTCTCCATCTTTTAGGACGGCCTTCCCTGCCAGGTTCTATGTGGCCAACTCCCTGCGGCACGTTGCAGCCCAGGGGGACAGAAGAAGAAATATAAAGATCATATATGGACAACCCTGAAGAAATGCAACATCATACCAAAAGATCTTGAAACCAATGCCCCTGACAGAGCCCTCAGCAGTGAGGGAACCATTCATCTAGAGCACCGTTTCTTAACCTTTTCCGACCTCAGCACCCCCCTTGTAATAAGGTCTCAGTTCAGCACCCCTCTACATCTGGTTACTGGGACTGCAGTTGCTACACTACCGCAGGGTTAAGGTAAAGTGAAGTACTGCCTGACAGTTTATTTTATAGTGTCCAAAAAAAAAAAATCAAGGATGCCAATACTAAGCAAATCCAGTAAGAAAAAATATAATGCAGCATTTTCCAGCACCCCCTAAAATTGATTTCAGCACCCCCTGGGGGTGCTAGCACCCCAGGTTAAGAAAAGCTGATCTAGAGGAAGCTCGGAACCTGGCCAGAGAAGAACATAGGCGGAGGCACAACCAAAACAGAGTTTTCCCAGCAAACCCGGCCTTGACATGCCAACTATGTGGCAAAGTTTGAGGATCAAGAATTGGTTTGCACAGTCACACATGTTGGCACCAAAGACTGAGAAATACACCACCATAGTGAGTAAAGTAGCCGTCGTCTTCTGTAGTAGAAGGACAACGTTAAGTAAGTGTGTATCTGTTCATACTTATCATCATCATCACCCGGACCTCCTTTCCCACCCTATGGCAGGGTGAGGTGTATGGATTCCGTCAGGGATGCTCCACTGGTGATCTTCTCACTTACCTTTCAGACTCCTGGTCATCCTCCTTTTGGGACTTTGGCGAAAGCTTTGCCATTGCACTTGACATCTCTAAGGCTTTCGATCGAGTCTGGCATAAATCTTTAAATTCCAAACAACCCTTCTATCTGTGCCTTCATCTCTAGCTTCCTTTCTGGTCGTTCTATAGCCGCTGTTGTAGATGGCCATCGTTCTTCTCAATCTATCAACAGTGGTGTTCTTCAGGGCTCTTTCCTTTTACCAGCTCTCTTCCTTTTATTCATCAATGACCTTCTAAGCTGTACATCTAACCCTATCCACTCATACACTGATAACTCCACCCTTCATCTTCCCGTTTGGTTCCTGCATTTACTTCAACAGGCAAGGGTTGAGGCTATGGCACACCTAATGTGTGACTTGGCTCGTATCTCTGACTGGGGTAAAAATAATCTGGTTGTTTTTAATGCATCAAAGACTAAGTTTTTACACCTATCAACCAGACAAAATCTTCCACAGGAGTACCCACTAATGTTTAATAATATTCAGTTTAATCCTGCATCATCCTTGAACATGCTTGGGGTTTCATTTTCTCGGGATTTATCTTGGAAAGATCACATTACATCTCTTGTTAAATCTGCTTCCAAGAGATTAGGTGTGCTAAGCCGACTCCATCCCTCCTTTACCCCTGCACAATTGTTGATTCTATACAGGGGTTTTATCCACCCTTGTGTGGAGTACAATTCTCATGTGTGGGGAGGCTCCCAACATACAGCTCTTCTCAATAGGGTGGAGTCAATGGATTTTCGTCTCATTAACTCTCCACCTCTTACTGACTCCCTTCATCCTTTGTCTCTTCGCCGCACTGTTGCATCTTAATCTCTTTTCTATTGCTACTTCAGTGGTCACTGCTCCTCTGAACTGTCTGCATGCATTTCTCCACCTCTACGATGGGCGCGTAGCTCCAGACTAGCAGCAAACTCTCATCCCTTTTCTGTCCAACTCTCTAATGCAAGAGTTAGCCGTTACTCCAAGTCCTTCATTTATGCAACAGGTTAGCTCTTGAACTGTGTCCCTCTGTCTGTATTTCCTGCTTCCTATGATCTCCAGACTTTCAAAAGCAGTGTGTCCAGGCATCTAGAAATGATCGGATCTTGAATTTGGCTCTCTCTTGTATTTTGTTTTTCTCTTGGAAGGAACAATAATAGCAGGCCCATGGCCTTTGGTTCCTTCTTCCTCGAATAAAAAAAAAAAAAAAATGTCCAGACAGCCCAAATTTGTCCAATCCAATGGGCCACTCACTCATCATTCAAGCACCCCGGAATGCTGACTCTATTGGATACGCCAAAAACATTCACCACGTTCTGTAGCTTTAGATAAACGTATCTGATTGAGTCAATCCGGACGCTGCCACGTTAAAAAGGGGTGCCAAATCCCTGATCATGCACTTCTTCTCACAACATTCATCCAGCCAGCTAGATCTCTTGTCAGTTCCCTAGCCTTACCGACTTCCAAACCTCTCTTCCTCACACACTCATCCACCATACCTCTCCACCTTCTCCTTGGCCTACCTCGCCTCCTCCCTCCTTCAATTTCGCTCAGGTATACCTTTTTCACCACTCTATTGTTATCCATTCTCTCCACATGACCATACCATTTCAATACACTTTCTTCGATTCTGGTGTCCACGGACTTCCTCACTCCACTTCTTTCACGAATCACATTATTTTGTATCCTATCCACCCTCTGTACTCCACATACATTCCTCAGCAGTCCCATCTCCTCTGCTCTCACTCTTGACTTTTCATTTTCCTGCCATACCATAGTTTCACAGCCATATCTTAAAATTGGCACTAACACTTCTTCATGTAAGCCTCGTGCAGCTGCAACACTCAAGCCTCTGTTTCTTATCAAGGCCTTCATTGTACCAGCTACCTTTCTTCCTTGTGTCACTCTACTTTCAACTTCTTTTGCACATTTTCCTCTCTTTTCTATCACTGTACCCATGTACTTGAAGTCTCTCACCAATTCCAGTCTCTCGCCATTCACCGTAACATCGCACTGGGAGTCACCTTCTCTCTCAATAACCATCACTTTATTCTTTTCTACAGTTACCCTCAAGGCACGACGCTCGCAGACATCAGCAGAACTCTGCACTAGCCTACCAAGTTCTTGTTCGGTATTTGCAAGCAGTACTGCATCATCAGCATATAACGAATTTGAGATATTCCATCCATCACCATTCATTACCAACGCCATCCCTCTCTCCATTACACGTGTTTTTACTTCTCTCATCACCCCCATCCATATATATATTGAACAACCATGAGGACATCACACAACCTTGTCGCACGCCCACACCGATCGTGAACCCATTCACTTAGATGCCCATTAACCATTACACATGCTTCACTACCATCATAAAAACTCTTGACGGCACCTAGCAGCTTACCATCTACACCGTACATCTGCAGAACTTTCCACAATCCCTCTCTGTCCACTTTGTCGTATGCTTTTCCAGATCCAAGAATGCCATAAACACCTTATGGTCCTTCTCACAAGCCCAATTCTTTATTAATACTTTGCCACACGGCCGTGGCCTTTCCATATTTCCTATTGAGAGTAGTCTTTCACATTTTACCTGTTATACGTAACAGATTGCCACAGGTCATGTTTTTTTTTTTTTTAACCTGCGATATACATTGATTTGTTTACATCACACATACAGTTACCCCGATAAAACAACCACCAAAAGCACAACTTGCTGCCAACCTCCACACATACGTCTTGCCTTTGGTACAATTTCACATTCTTACCGTATGTTAGGTCTGCATAATTTCAGCTGGTTAGTTGGAATAGGTTAGGTTACGTTAGGTCAGAATAGACTGAAGTAGGTTAAGTTATTACAGATTAGAACAGGTTTAGTAAATAAGGACTCAGGCTGAAACTTGGCCTGATAAGTATTTGGAGGCTCTCTCAGATAGCAGTAGGTGGCAATCCTGGGCGATTAAAATCAGGAGGATCTGGGCGCAACCCCCCCCCCCTCAGTTGGTTAGGTTAGGCTGGGTCATTAGGTTTCCCATAGATCTGAATGACTGATGCACTGACCCGTCCCGTCGACGAGATGGTCGGTAAACGACACGTCAAGTAGGTAAACAGGTTGCCACGGGCAAGCGGGCGGCTTCCTTAAATACTCAAAATTGGTATACTTAATTTTTCCTCTACATTTTTTCAGCCTAAAATAAGCAGATAACTATCTGTGTTGCATGCTGTACTAAAATCACTTTCCTGAAGTTCGTGGCATTGTGAGAAGACAGTTGCAATCGCCGAGCCGTAAGATTTACCAGTTCTTTTTTCGGTACGTCTTCACTGTATTAATCTATGGCACAAACACCCGACAGTACTAAATCTTCACCTCTTAAAATGTGACAGAAACGATACCCCTTAAAATGAAGGAAAGCTGCTGGCAGGGGAAATTAAGTCCCCGTCATTCCCTGCCTCCTTAAAGCAACTGGCAGACCTTGAATCCTTAACTGCAGTATCCCTGACTAGTAAAACGACCATGTTTTACCTGAAGGACATTGTAGGGAGGAGAAAGAGGAGGAATGAGAGGTGAAAGAGAGAAATAGGAGGAGGAGAGGTAGAGGGGAAAAGGAGAGGAAGAGGTTAAGAGGAAAGGAGGAGGGAAAGATGATAGGAGGGGAAGAGGAGAGGAGGAGAGAAAAAGGAGACGAGGAAGGGAAGAGGAGATGGCGAGAAAAAGGAGAGGGGGAGAGGAACAGGCGAGGAGGAGAGGAACAGGAGATGAGAAGAGGAACAGGGGAGAATTAGAAGAATATGAGATTGAGAGAAAAAGGAGAGGAGGAGAGGAAGAGGAGAGGAGGAGGGGGAAGATGAGAGGAAGAGAAATGAGGAGAGGAGGAGAGGGAGAGAAAGAGAGGAGAGGAAGAGGACAGAAGGAGAAGAAGAGGAGGGGAGGAAGAGGAGAAAAGAGAAAGGGGTAAATGGGAAAAGGAGAGAGAAGGGAGGAAAAGAGAAAAGAAAAAGAGAAGAAAGGGGGAGAGGAAACAAGGAAGAGAAATTGAGGGAAGGAAGAGGAGAGGAGGAGAGAGGAAAGGTGATGAATGAGGTGGATGGGGGAAACGAACGGGAGGGTGGGAAAGGGGAGTGGGAATGAATTAGGAACGATTATCAATATATATATATATATATATATATATATATATATATATATATATATATATATATATATATATATATATATATATATATATATATATATATATATGATATGGGAGAGCAAAGGGAAGCGAAAGAAGATGATGGAGAAAAGAACAGATGAGTTCAGATGGAGAACAAGAGGGTGGGAAGAAGGTTGGCAAAGAGGGAAGAAGGAAGCCAACAGGAGGGAAAATGAAGGAGGTGGTTGACAAGAAGGAAATGAATAAAAGGAAGAGAAAGGGAGAAAAGAGAGAAATGAAAAAAAGAACGAAGACGAGAGAGAGAGAGAGAGAGAGAGAGAGAGAGAGAGAGAGAGAGGAATGAAGGAAAAAGAAGTGGAAGCAGAAGGATGAAGAAAGAAACAGGAGAGAAAGGGTGAAGGGAAAGTGATGAGGAAAGGAGAAGAAAGAGAACAGAAAAAGGAGAGAGGAAAGGAGAAGGAAAAGGAAGAGGGAGTGAAAAGAAAGACAAAAGAGGAGGAGGAAGACAGAAAAACGAATGAGGAGAAATAGAGAAGGAAAATGAAAGAGGGAGAAAGAAGAGGGAGATGAATGAGGTATAGTATGAAAACAAATAGGAAAAAGGCGGGTATAGGAGACGAAGGAAAGAAGGAGAAGGAAGAGGAAAGGAGAAGTAGAAGTAAAAGGAAAGAGAGATAAGGAAGAAGAAGGGAGAAGGATAAGGGAAGGTAAGGGTTGGCTATAATCTTGTCATTAAGGCCAGTAATTTTCTTGGGATTACCTTGCGTAAATCCTGAGTGCTTGGTAATTACATGCGACAGTCTGTGTGTCTTGTGCCATTTCCCCCACCTCTCTCTCTCTCTCTCTCTCTCTCTCTCTCTAGTATCTTTGCCTTATGATTCTGCGATTAAGCTGATTATGTGAACAATAAGGTTGTTTACCCCATAGTAACTAATTCTCTCTCTCTCTCTCTCTCTCCCCCCACCTTCGTTCTCTCTACCTCCTTCCCTCTCTCTCTCTCTCTCTCTCCTTCCTCCACTCCCACCTGCTCAAAACCTCCATTTCTTGTCACCGTCATATTCTCCCTTCCATCATATTCCTTCTTCGTTACTTAATTGGTTCATCCATTACAACCTTTTAAATTCCTTGTTCCCATGCACAGAACAGGACCTTGGTAGAGAAAGTTTTATAACTGGTTCATTTTCATCTGACGGAAAATCTGTCTCTGTATGTACCTTCCTGTCTCTCTATCTACCTATCGTCAAACGCTTTAATCCCCAAGGAGTGACCACAAACAAAGCTCCTCCATGTCACTCAGTCCTCTATAAACTGTACTTTCGACCTGCTTCTCTAACCTTTTCTGACCTGATCTGACCAACAACAATAACTTCCCTGCTGTATTTCCAACCCTCCTTCTCTGACTTTTCCTGACTTGACCTGGCCCGCCCCCCACAGTGGGTAAACAATAGTAGTGGTACTGGGAACCACCTTCCCTGACACCACACGACCCCAGCCCACGCAACCACCTCGTTATTCTCTCTCTCTCTCTCTCTCTCTCTCTCTCTCTCTCTCTCTCTCTCTCTCTCTCTTCCACAGCGTCAGTATTTTCATTTACCCCCGTTATCTCCAGATTTTGTGGTAGGTGGGGGCGCTCACCATCCACTCACTCGATGTAGTGCTGCTCTCAGGTGCCCGCCCTTTCCTCTCCTCCATCCTTCTTTCCTTCCATCCTCTTCTGTCTTTCTTTCCTTCATTCTTTCCTCTTCCTTCTGCCTACGGGTGACTTTACACTCCCTCTTCTGTTTTTCTTTCCTTCATTCTTTCCTCTTCCTTCTGCCTATGGGTGACTTTCCACTCCCTCTTCTGTCTTTCTTTCCTTCATTTTTTCCTCTTCCTTCTGCCTGTGGGTGACTTTACACTCCCTCTTCTCTCTTTCCTTCATTCTTTCCTCTTCCTTCTGCCTATGGGTGACTTTACACTCCCTCTTCTATCTTTCTTTCCTTCATTCTTTCCTCTTCCTTCTGCCTACGGGTGACTTTCCACTCCCTCTTCTGTCTTTCTTTCCTTCATTCTTTCCTCTTCCTTCTGCTCATAGGTGACTCTATACTGAGTGACAAGCCAAATGGTTTCCTGTACAACAGGAAACCATTTACTACGCTGGGTGGTAACCATATAACCAAATTTTGGCGCCTGGTGGTTTATTGGGTAATTACGGAGTTCCAATCGGTTTGAGCCGGTGAAGGTTTATATCCAAGGGATGGTTGGGGTTTACTGCTCACGTAATGCCACTCAGGGATGAGTGAGGCTGGTCACTCTCATCTTAAATGTCAGGACCAACTTGCCTAGCCCCGACCTCCTACGCTCTTCATTGGGCAACGTAGGATTAGATGATGAATGAGTGAATGAATCTCCAGATTATTTTTAATGACTCTGAAACAATCCCCTTGTGCTGATAAATTTTCTTGCCCTTTACAATGATTATATTTTTCTCTCCGACATGAAGAATATGTTTTCATCCCTGTTTGTTTGATTCCTTGTTAGTTTGTTTGTCTGTTAGCTGGATTACTCAAAAAATTAAAAGATAAATTTGGACCAAATTTGGTGAGTAGATAGCCCATGTCCCAGGGAACAATCGATTAACTTTTGGGGTCCATCCGGATCGTATTACAGATACTGGATCAGGAAAACATTTTTTTTTTTTTTTAACCTAATCAGTGATGAGAAAACCTAACCGATTTTGGAGAGTTGTTTGGAAATTACGTTGCCCTTGTCGGAGAGATGCGCTGCACTGGGTGTCCCTCTAGTTTTTGTTTATTTTCGTTATCTTTACATGATTTAGTTCACTTAGAAAACACGTTGTATTTATAGTTAGCTGATTATAAAAACGTGACACTAGACCGCCGCCAGCTTACTCTTTTGTCACGCAGAGAACTGTGTAGTTTGGTGATATGGTTACCACCCAGCGTAGTAAACGATTTCCTTGTTTGCACGAATCAAAGGACTGGGTGACATGGAGCGATATGTTTGGGACCACCCCTTACGGGACTAAAGCGTCTGGCGATAGACAGATGGTTAGAAGATAGACAGATAGCTGGATAGATGGACAGATAGATCGAGTAGACAGATAGAAACAGACAGATAGACAGATAAATATAGATAGGCAGATAGATAGATAGGTGAGTGGATGGATGAATGGATAGATAAACGGATGAATGCGTAAATGGATGGATGGATAGACATAGGTAGATAGACAGATAGGAAGACAGAAAGGTAGACTATAGATAGCCAGATAGAAAATTAAAACAAAACTCTTGTTGATATATCGTTGATAACCTCTTCAGTAGCATTGCTCATTATCCACTTGTTTGGTTTATTCTTGCTGTTTCTAGGCGACAGTATTTGGCCAAGAAAAGACCTCTCGTACTGGACTAATTTTTTTTTTTCAGTATAATAACAAATTCTTTGTTCTTGAGACCTCCAGACGATTTTATTCAGCTTAGGGAGATGTTACAGAAAACGGATTACATGTGCTCTCTCTCTCTCTCTCTCTCTCTCTCTCTCTCTCTCTCTTTCCACTGTTTCTGCATCCACTGGTCGCTGCGTCAGGCACATGTCAAGCCACTGGTGTAAAAATTTAATTGGTTAGTGGGATGGCTGGGGCAAATTGCATCCCGGGAGGGTAATACAGCCATTGTCTCACTCCGAGCACACACACACACACACACACACACACACACACACACACACACACACACACACACACACACACACACACACATGGTCAGACAATGCAGGATTGGATGTGCGTGTGTGTGTGTGTGTGTGTGTATGTGTTTGTTAATAAAATACCTCAGTTTTCACCCGATTCTAACCAAACTGGGAAGAATTGTTCAGGGAAAGGCATGGAGAAAATGTATTAGTTTTTAGAACAAAAGGTCAAACGCTAAGGTCACAGGACAAGGTCAACTTGAACTGCTTTTATCCGAATTATATAGATCAAATTTACTGGAATGGCTGAGCATAAGGCAAAAAACAAGAATTTATTTTTGAGAATAATTAATCAAAGGTCAAGATCACAGGGAAAGGTCAAAGACCAAGGTCAAAGTGCAAAATCTACTCAGTTTTGATCCGATCTGAACCAGCCTTAATGGAAGAGTGAAAGATCAGGCAAGAGTGAAGAGATTTAGTTTTTATAATAGCCAGTCATATTATATCAAGGTCACAGGGTAGGGTCAAAGTTGGACCCGTGTGCCTGTCTGTGTAAAATAACTAAAGAAGTTTTAATGTGACGGTTCAACCTTGGTGGATGATTTGTGAATCATCCAAGAGGTTGACATACTGTCGTCAGAACAACAGGTCATGGTGGATGAGTTGTGAATCATCCTAGAGGTTGACATCATTAGTCTGAGAACGACAGGTTATGGTGGATGAGCTGAGGATCACCTCAGATGTTGACATATTTTAGTCTAGCAACAGGTCATGGTGGAGGGGTTGAGGATCATCCAAGAGGTTGACATGCTGTAGTCTGAGAACAACAGGTCGCAGGTGAATGTCACATAGCAAGGTCAAGGTAGTTTTTACCCCACATATACTAAACATTGTGGAATTGTTCAGGTTAATAGAAGGGTAAAGACATTCCATATTGAGAACAGGGTTGAAAGTCAAGGTCACAGGGAAAGGTCAAAGGTCTGGGTCACAGGGCAAGTCAACTAAGTGCTGATAGGATTGCAACCGATGCCGCTGGAAGGGTTATGGTGTCGCCAAGAATGAAGTAATCCCATTCTGGGATTAATCTGTCAAAGGCCAAGGTCACAGGGCAAAATTAAATATTTGGCCACTAAACCAGTGGGTGAGCGCTGGTGTTGCACTCTTTGATTGCTGCTTCCTGTTGCACTTTGTGTCTATTATAAATCTTTCCTTTTTGCTCCTTTAATTTGTCCATGATTCATTATAAGGAAAACCAACCTCTTATGTCTTCTCTCCATCTTCCTTCCCTCAAACTCTCCCAGAATGTGAAGATTTAGGTTTTATCATACTTATATTGTTTTTACTCGTATGTCCAGCTTTTCATTTAGTCTTTTATGCTTTAAAATTACTCCAAATATTACATTATTTACATTTTTATTCGTTTTCTGCTGCTATATATTCTTACTCCTTCCTATGTCCTGTTTCTCATTTTTTTTTTTGCTTTTAAACTACCCTGGCAACTACGTTCTGTAAATTTTACTTTTTTTATGTGATGTACCACAGCAAGGCCAACCATCTCTCACTGCAATCCCTCTTTTGTTAGTGATGGTAGTTTTATAACATATAGCAGAGGTACCCGGCATTGCTGGACCAAAAAGGCGAACAGTCTAATCCTATTTGTTCTAAGTCAATCTTTCTTTCTGCTACAGAAAGACCATGTACTGTATCTCTTTGGAAGAGGGATTATATGAGGCCCATGAACTTTCTATTTCAGCTTTCGCAGACTAACGCACAGTATATGTACAGCCGTCCACACTGCCGCGAGGTACATCACAGAACGTTGGCAACGCTGGCCAAGACGGTAACCCGGAACCTCAAGTTTTCGAACTTCATTCGATGCAGTCACTGGTGGGAGGGAAAGATGGGAATGGGAGGCATAATCCACATATCGTACGAGTTACGAGTGATGTAAGAGGTCATTCAATACAAATATTCAGTCTTAAGTGTTTATTATCACAGATAATATTGCTATTCAGCATTTTTACACCATGCAGATAAACCATCCATGGTTACCTTGACATCCAGTAATATAATAATTACTTATTGACCTGCACATATCCTAAGTTATTCATGCCTATTTACTTAACACACCTAACGATTCCCCATGTGTTCATTTACGATTAGCAATATAGTGTGCTGCCTCGGTAACATAGCAACAACGCGCACCTGTGCTTCAATCGGGGGGAGGGTTTCGAAGCGTTTCACTTGCTTCTTTACTATGTCTCCCCAGCGTTGCCACCGCTCTGTGGTGTACCTCGCGGCAGTGTGGACGGCTGTACGCACTTGTGTCCTATTACCAGTGACCTCAAATGACCTCCGACACATGACCTCAAATGACCTCGAAAGTCAACTTCATATAGCCTGTGTCCAAACTGGAGGTCATGTGAGTCTCCATGCCAAAAACTGGGCCGCTGGGTCCTGTCGTTCGAGCATATATTACCAGTGACCTCAAATGATGTCGGAGGTCAACCTCACGTAGCTTATGTCCGAACTCGAGGTCATGTGAGTCTTCATGCCCAAAATCGGGCTGCAGGGGTACCTGACGTTGTCCGGGCCAAAAAAGCAAACACTCTACCGGTGACCTCATGTGACCCAGATCTGAATTTTGACCCCCCTGAAACATTCCTTGGGTCACCTTGATTCAAAATATGTGGGTCTGGGGGTCTCTGGACCTTGGTTTGGGAGATGTTGAAGGACAAACAAACAAATAAATAAATATTGCGGCTCTTTTATATAAGAATAGAGAGAGAGAGAGAGAGAGAGAGAGAGAGAGAGAGAGAGAGAGTTAGATGGATAGATAGATAGATAGATAGATTTTCCGCGTTTCTCCCTCCCTTCCTCCCTCCATCCCTTTCCCTTAGGCCATATATATACTCTTCTATATTTCTTTGAATACTTTTGTGTTTGTTTTGTCTATTTTACATATGAAGTGATCTGTAAATCTATTTTATTGGAGTAAGTATTTATTTCAATAGAATTCCAGGCTGTTGTCATACCTTATAGTTTTCATTTTTTTTTCTCTCACCTGATAATAACTTCCTTCACTCTTCAGGGTAATTGTTAATTTTGCTGCAGGCTCCACGAGTTACCTTACAGAATTTTCTTCTTGAAGTTTTTAGCATTACTTTGTGTGTGTGTGTGTGTGTGTGTGTGTGTGTGTGTGTGTGTGTGTGTGTGTGTGTGTGTGTGTGTATGTGTGTGTGTGTGTGTGTATGTGTGTGTGTTTAGCTTAGTTTCATTTCACTTGTATGTGCTTTAATTCTGCCTCAACTCACTGCCATTACAACTAATCTGTAAAATCCTTCCCTTCACTACTTTGCGCCTACTGTAAACGGTGCTTCACATCCACCCATCGAAACCTGCATCCATTGGCTCTTTTGGAAATATCAGTGTTTCAGTCTCAAACTCAAATTCTTTATCCATCTGTCTGTGTGTGTGTGTGTGTGTGTGTGTGTGTGTGTGTGTGTAAATTCAGCCCCTTGTATGTCCTAAATGTGGGTCAGAAGGTGATTTATCTACACAAGACACTGCCAATATCGAGTCTGTTCAAAGCCTTAAATTTTTCCCTGCATTGGCTGGGATTCGAACCTGCGTCCATTAGGAAAGCGAACCACTTCTCTACCGCCCATGACAAATCTTTCAGGTTCCTATGACATATGCTAGATAATATACGTTATACTTCACTGCCCTTTCCTCCTGCTGTTCCAAGCCACTCTCCTCCACTGAATCTTCCATTTTTCCTCTCACCTGGCCTCGGTCTTTCTCATACAGTATCTATCTATCTGTTTACTTATCTATCTGTCTATCTATCTACTTTCCTATTTATCTGTCTATCTACCTTCATATCTCTATCGATCTGCCTACCTACCTATTTATTATCTATCTACCTACCTACCTATCAATCTAAAGCAAGATTCCGTAATCCCGTAAGGGGAGGCCTAAAACAATTGCATCCATATCGCCCTGTCCTCCGCCATTTGGTTGCCTTCCCTCGAACTCCCACCTTCTGTCTCATATATCTCACCGCTCCATCCCTCCATCTCATCCTTTGTCTCCCCCTCCTCCCCTCCGCCTCGCCCATATGCACTCTCTTAGTCATCTCTCATTCTCGACTCTGCGCTCCATCCCTCCATCTCCTCAGTTTTCCCAACTAGATATTGAAGCCTGAACAGTGTGAAAATCAAGCCACCAATGATCTTACACGTGTACCCTTTTCACCCCAACTAGGCCTACAAGTGTCATCTCTTCACCATGAATGCCGGGTTGTAGCAATAGATTAACAGTAGAATATGGTGTTAATCACGGAGAAGTGACGTGGATATGATGTAGAACTGGACAAGGATAATCTGGGACAAGTTAGGCTAAAGGCAGCCTATTCGCCATTCATTCCAGCGCCTTCCCTCATGTTTTTCATTTTTTATTGCTTCACAGACTCGCGTTATTCTTCGCACACATACGAACTAAAATAATATACCTGTAGCCAACCCATAATTTTGAATCATGAACGGCATTATAAGAAACACAATCATCATTTCCTCCTGCCATTCCAAAACACACTTTCTCATGTACTCCCGAGATTTGCACTTCTTCGTGATTATGGACCGTATCATAAAGCTGAATGTTGTGAATATTCAGCCATTAACAGCATTATTGTCACGTGGTGTGAAAAATATGTCCTCTCCCCATTCCACGCCTCCCTCCTTCATATACTTCCATGCTAATTTTTTCCTGCTTTTAGATATTAGCTCGAATATTGATTAACCGTATTCTCCTCGGTTAAGGAAACTCCATAACACCTTTTCCTAAGCGACTTATTTTACTTATTACACCTTGCCGTCCTCTTCTGTGTTACTTAAGTTTTTCTAATATCACCATACTCTGCATAAATAACGTACAGTACAAAACGATACTAGCTAGCAGTAACTAAAAATAAATCGGTAAGGAAGAGGTGTTAGGGAACTTCGTTCCCAACGAGAATACAAGGCAAAGCCGTACACCGTGGGGGGGAAAAAGATATCATTCACGGCCTCACACACAGCATAATGACCGTGTCATCTCACCACTCCAAACTCCCTGCTTCATTATTCGAGTAATCATACCTTTTTTAATGATGATAGTGATGATCATAAGGAGGAGGAGGAGGGGGAGGAGGCAGACGAAGACGACGACGACGACGACGGCGACGACGACGACGATGATGATGATGAGGAGGAGGAGGTGCAGGAGGAGCAGGAGGAGGAGAACGATGTGCTGCTGCTGCTGATGATGATGATGACAATGGTGACGATGATTATCATGATGATGATATAGGAGGACGACGACGACAATGATGATGATGATGATGAAGAGAGGGAGGAGGAAGAAGATGACGAAGATGATGATGATGATGAATTCAAAGGAATATAAAGGAAAGAAAACAGCAACATACCTTTTGGTCTTTACAAGGCTGTTTGTTGGAGAGTAGACCATGACTATGAGATCTAATTCTACGTGCTGAAGGATAAAGACAGTAAAGTAAGAAGGCTCCCCAGCCCCCAAACCCTCCAGTTAAAACTGTCAGGAAAAAGTGAGAAGGACCACCATGCAGAATGGAAAAATTGACATGGAAATTTCATAGGAAAGACTGAAAAGGAGAAGGTACATTCTGTAATATTTTATTTATAAGCTACCAGCTTGAATAACCTGAAAGAGAAAGAAATGAAATAAAATGGATAATCAAATAAATAAATAACTACGGTGTCAGGACTCCATATTATAATTACAAATCATAATAGATAGATAGATAGACAGACAGATAGAGGCAGCAAGTCAGAGGATGAGACAGGTATTGTGTCTGCCAGAATCGAGCAATGCTAAACATGCTCACACACTCTAACTCAAGGAATGCTTGATAGGCACACAACAGCGCCTCGTGACCATACACACACACATACTCACACACAGGCTTCTAGAACATTTCAACAACAGTGTAACACACGTGACACGACCCCTGCTACACCAGTATTTAGGAAGCAGAGCTCAGAAGGAGACAGGCCATAGAACTGACACGTAGTAGGGAGAAGGAGCCTAGCAACATAGGCGAGAGGGTGGAAGAGAGAGAGAGCGAAACAGGGAGGTTAGCTCGCAGGACTCTGTACTTCACTCGTGTGTGAGAGACTTTGTTAATATTTCCAAGACAAATAAAAATAGTCCCATACTCATCTTTGCCTCTCCTGTCATTGCATGACAAAAAGGTAGCGAAGATTATCTACTTACAAAACTACTCACTTATAACAACCTCTCGTCCACGAGTATAGTATATGTATAACTGATCTACAAAATATCACTACAAGCACTTACAAAGTTATTGTGAGATATGGCGGCAGCAAACGTACGAACCTCGTCTACGAATCTACAGTGAATTTCTACAAAAGCAGGCGAGACTCTAATCAAGATTAGCTTCAGTTCTACAGTGAATTCCTACAAAATAGAAGCTACAAGTCTACGAGTCTACAAGCCTACGAGCCCACGAGTGTACAGTTGATTCTGCATTATCAAGATTGAAAAAAAAAAAAACTCTTACAACCAACAACTCACAACCAGCTCCTGACATTATTCTCTCCAACCCCCCCTCTGTCTCCACGATCATCACTCTGATTTAGAAGTGATCACACGATGTCTTGCCAGTAGTTTAACAAAATACCGATACAAACAATCTTGCAGTTTCTATGACGAACCAACGAACTACAACCATCTACGATCAACTACAAGTAACAAGTCTACAAGACATCTCCATAAGCTTCTACATGCACCTACAAGTAGTGACAGTCTTCATCCCACAACGAGTAAATCACAAGAGGAAAGGACCGAGAATACATCGAGAAAGGAAAACAAAACAAACAGACGAAGAGTGAGGCACTACTCACAACTCACAACCACCTGACCTCACCCTCCTCTCTCTGCTACCTCCACCAACCTCCACCGCTGACGCAGGTTCACAGAGGTCAAGACGACACGGCGGATACCAAGCCCATATTCACAACTCATCTTACTCACTCATCTTCACTCAAGTTACTCATCGCTACTCATTTACTCACCACAGCTACCAGTGTGGGAAGTGGACGTCACCATAAGTGGTTGCTGAGACGACAACATGTCAATCAATCCGTGAAGGACAACGCTATCACAACGTGTAACACTACTCACACCATTTCCACCACGGTAAAAATTAGTGAGTTACATAGTTACTTCATTTATACAATACACAGTGATAGACAAGAAACTTCTGCACAAACATATAAAACGTGCTGTATAATTACAACTTTCATACACATAATTACTTCAGTTATCTACATAATTCAATCACTAAATAATCACCAACAATAAATATTCAACAATGTGTATATTCATTCATTTATTATAGCATTTATTTACTACCAACGAGTGTTACCATTTATACCTACATAAAATACGTGTTTCATACATACAGCTATACATTATTACATCTACAAATTAATAAAGAATATATACCATTACAGTTACTCAGTGAGCGATTAAAAGAACTGTATTAAACAATAATTAAAGCTACCTAGTGGAAACAGATAAATTAAGTTACAAGGAAAAAAAAAAAAAAAAAAAATGGCCAACAAAAATAACGTTAGCAAGAATGAACATCTTCAACACAATCGTGAAGACAAAGATTTCCACACAATGCTGACACATATATCGCCCACGATAGGTACAAGTGAACAACAAGTCAGTGTATATACATTAATACTGTATATAGTGTATATCTATATTTTATATAAAATAACAAAATATGGGGCTATATAATATCATTTTCAGTAATATCTGTGCAATATAAACTAAACCTTAAAAAAGGGTCCCAAGGGAATTAGCCAGCAATTATGCAACCTCGAACAACACCGAAAAAACATAGACAAACGAAGAAAAGCAAACTATAGAAAATCAATACATACAAAAAAAAGAAAGAAAAAGAAATAGAGTAAGATCACATAACAAACAAATTAAAATAAGCGTAAGTGTTACTACAAATGCCAAAATACCACATAAACTCCTTCTATAAGTGAAAAAAAAAGCAAATTAGTGTTCTCCACAAGCAAGTGGCATGGCACATCATCACATAAACTCCTTCTACAAGTGAAACAAAAACCAAATTGTTGTCTCCACAAGCTAGTGGCATGGCACATCATCGACCGCAGCATGACCGGATTCAGTGTCAGGACTGCAATTATTACAGTTATGTAACTACAAACAATATGTAACAATTATGTAACAGTTGCATTAACAAGATGTAACTTTTATGTAGCTTTAACTACAATTATAAGGCCAACACAATTATGTAACACTTGCATTAATAAAATGTAACTACAATTATAAGGCCAATACAATTATGTAACAGTTGCATTAACAAAATGTAACTACAATTATAAGGCAAACATAATTATGCATTACTCCAATCTTATGTAACAATACATACAATATTACAATTATTACTACAATGTTACTACAATATTATGTAACAAGTCATACAATAATCATATTGTATTTGTTCAATTATGTATACAACTTGTTTAACATATAATATTACTGAACCATTACAATATTAACATGAATATTATATGTATACAATATTATAATCAATAGTATGTACTAACAGATTAGCATATGTCAATGATAATTACTGTCGGAGGACCTCCAGCACGTGACCGAGCAGTGTCAGGACTCCATATTATAATTACAAATCATAATAGGTAGATAGATAGATAGACAGACAGATAGAAGCAGCAAGTCAGAGGATGAGACAGGTATTGTGTCTGCAAGAATCGAGCAATGCTAAACATGCTTACACACTCTAACTCAAGGAATGCTTGGTAGACACACGACAGCGCCTCGTGACCATACACACACATACACACATACTCACACACAGGCTTCTAGAACATTTCAACAACAATGTAACACACGTGACACGTCCCCTGCTACACCAGAATTTAGGAAGCAGAGCTCAGAAGGAGACAGGCCAAAGAACCGACAGGTAGTGGGGAGAAGGAGCCTAGCAACATGGGCGAGAGGGTGGACGAGAGAGAGAGTGAGACAGGGAGGTTAGCTCGTGGGACTCTATACTTCACTCGTGTGTGAGAGACTTTGTTAATATTTCCAAGACAAATAAAAATAGTCCCATACTCATCTTTACCTCTCCTGTCATTTCATGACAAAAAAGTAACAAAGATTATCTACTTACAAAACTATTCACTTATAACAACCGCTCATCCACGAGTATAGTATATGTATAACTGATCTACAAAACTTCTCTACAAGAAGCTACAAAGTTTTTGTGAGAACGGCACGACATCAAGTACGGATACGTTGGGTTAATAGGGCGTCTGTAGATGCAGTGTGGAAACGCACGGTGCACAGTGTAGATGTTCAGGGGTGGTGTGGAGTTCCGTTCACTCCACTGAGACAAGGAGGTTTCTTATGCGGGACAAATACACAAGTCCCCTCCTGAAGCAGTGACCCCCGATACATTTAAAAAAATCCCAATGGTGGTCACTTAACAGGGATCATCAGTGAACCACAGCCCATCACAAATTGAAAGTAAGAGTAGTGACCATTACCGTAGGGCAATCTCTACAGATCCTAGTCTGTGCTTATGTTACTTTATTTGCATTTAATAAGTTGATAGAGTGGTAGGTGGGGGCGCCCACCATCCTCCCACTTGGTGTAGTGGTACTCTGTTTTTAGGGTAGCACTACATTGAGTGGCAAGCCAAATGATTTACTGTAAACCAGGAAAACATTTAGATCGCTGGGTGGTAACCCTATAATCAACCAATACGTATTGCCTACGTGACAACAAGTGGGTTGGCGAGGGTTAGTGCCCTTCCCCGGAAAGCAACTAACTAAAAATACGAACAAGAAGCCTCGGACCAAGACTGACCAAAAGGTGACGACTATGGACTGAACAAAGGACATGGTACGAGTAGTTACTTGGAACTTAAGGGGTGCAAATGATGAGGTGAAAGAAAGATTGTCCAGGTGCTTGATGGTGCGAAAGTGGATGTATGTGGATTAACTGAAACTAAATTGCCAGTGAGAGTGTGAGAGAATGGATGGGGTGTATGCGCAGAAGTGGGTGAGACTGAGAGGGCACAAGAAGGAGTATGTATTGTTGTGAGTAACAGATGGAAGAAAAATACAAGAGAGTATGGATCAGTTGGATCAAAGATTGTATGGATAAGACTGAAAGTTGGACTACAAATGTGGGCAATTGCATGCTTGTATGCGCCAACGCAAGATCATGCAGGCAGAGTGAGAGAAGAGTTCTGGACAAATGTGGAAATGTGCATGGAAAAGTTTGAAAGGAATGAGAGGGTGTTTTTGACTGAAGATATGAATGGAACAGTAGGAAATGTGAAGTTGGATGGAGTAGTTTGTGAGTGGGGTGTGCCTGCAGAGATGGATGAGAATGGCAGTGCTTTAGTGGACATTTGTGCCGGGAAGGGGTTGGTGATAGACAATACCCTCTTCAGCCACAAAATGACCCATAGGTATGCATGGCGAGTGATGAGAAGGATGGATGGTGAACTGAATGAAAGGAAGGCAATGATTGATTATGTGTGTGCGGATGAAAGGATGCGAAGGTGTGTCATGGATACAAGAGTACATAGAGAGTGGGGAAGTGGACTTTCTGACCACCACTTGGTGGTAGTCAGAATCAAAGTCCAAATGAAATGGAGAAACAGAGGAAGGGAAGAACAGGAGGACGTAGTTCATACAAGGAGGGTGGAAAGGTTAAAAAGAGGATGGAAAAAAAAAAGCAGAATATAAGAGGGAAATAGAGGAGTGATTGGGTAAATATGGATTGGAGCAGATGGCGGACATGGGAGGCGTGTGCAAGATATTCACAGAAGAAATCCGTGTAGCATGTGAGGTGGTGTGTGGGGTGAAGAGAACAACATGGTGAAATGAAGAGGTGAGAGAGGCTGTGGCACAAAAGAAGAAAGAATATAGTGAGTGGATGGAAACAGGTGAGTGGAAGAAG
This sequence comes from Coenobita brevimanus, assembly GCF_032717465.1. Lineage (NCBI taxonomy): Eukaryota > Metazoa > Arthropoda > Malacostraca > Decapoda > Coenobitidae > Coenobita > Coenobita brevimanus. Next base: position 19,134,341 of record NC_137034.1, read on the forward strand.
TTGAGAGATGGAAGAGAGAGTTATATGTAGAGAGAAAGAGAAAGGTGACGGGAGTAGTAAGACAGTGTTAGAAGAGAGTGGATGAGGAACCTGGAAGGAATTTGAGTGTAAAGTGGAGGAATTGTAAGAAATTGTTCTGGAAAGAGGTAAAGAGAGTTAGACGGGATGCCAAAGAAGTTAGTTGAGGAGTGAAAGATAAAAATGATAGATTATTAGAGGAGAAGGGACAAAAAGTGAGTAGAGGGAGAGAACTCTTTAAGGAAGAACATAGAGAATGAAAGTCATGTGATTAAAAGTGGCTAGAGAATGGCTGGGAGAAGAAGGGATGTGAGAAGAGAGGAAAAAATCAACAGGATGGAAGTTGTGGAAGCAGTGAAGAAAGTCAAAATGGGGAAAGCCCCAGGAACAGATGGAGTGTGTGATGAAATGCTGAAGCATGGGGTATAGACAGTAGCAGAATGGATGTGGAAGATGTGGAGATTGGCCTGGGAGGAAGGCAGAGTCCCGGAGGATTGGAAGTCTGGTATAATTATTCCCCTGTACAAAGGAAAAGGAAAAAAAAAGTGTGTGTTAATCATAAGGGTATTTGTCTTCTTAGTGTTATCGGAAAAGTATATGTTAGGATACTTATTGACAGAGCTAGGGAAATAACAGAGGAATTAGCTGGAGAAGAACAGAGAGGTTTTAGGAAGGGAAGAGGTTGTGTAGATCAGATATTCATTCTTAGATCTTTAGTGGAAAAGTTTCGAGAGAAGGGAAAGAAGTTGTATGCAGCTTTCATGGATTTGGAGAAAGCATATGACAGGGTGGATAGACAAGGGTTGTGGAAAGTATTAAGAATATATGGAATAGATAGGAAGTTGTTGAATACCGTGAAGAGTATGGATTAGGGTTCTAAGGCTACAGTGTGTGTGGATAGTGATTTGAGTGAATTGTTCTATTTGAATGCTGGAGTGAAACAAGGATGTGTCATGTCTCCATGGTTGTTCAATCTGTGTATGGATGGGGTTATAAAAGAGATACAAGGTAGGGCAGTGGATGTTGGAGCAGCCCTAGTGAGAGAGTGCAGTGTATGCAAACTCCCTGTACTGTTATTTGTAGATAATACTGTGTTGTTAAGTGAAGACGAAGAGGAGCTGCAGGACTTGGTGGATGAGTTTGGTAGAGTGTGTAAGAAACGGAATCTAAAGGTGAATTTACAGTAGGGAAGAGTAAAGTTATTGTCTTCGAGAGAAGTGAAGTCTATGAATCTACAGTCAGGTTGGATAAGGAGGAAATGGAACATGTGTGTTTATGTACTTGGGTAGTGTGATGAGTAAGGATGGAAGTTTAGAGGGTGAAGTGCTTGAAAGGGTACAACAAGGAAGTAAGGTTGCTGGTTCCTTGAAAGCAGTGATAAGAAACGGGGAAGTGAGCATAGAAGTGAAAAAGCTACTACATGACAGTATTCTGATACCACCTCTAATGTATGGAAGTGAAGTTTGGACTTTGTTGGAGGGACAAAAGTCGAGAGTGAGGTCATTGGAACTGAGTTATTTGAGAGGAGCATGTAGAGTCGCAGGCAGAGACAGACTGACAAATGAGAAAGTGAAGGAGCATTGTGTTGTAGACGTGGATGTGTCTGGAAGCGTTAGGAGAAACACATTGAGGTGGTTTGGCCATGTGGAGAGGGTGGAGAATGAGACTGACGAGAAGAGTGTATGTGAGTGAGGTGGAGGGGGGGAGAGGGAGGGGGAGGCCAAGGATGAGATGGAGGGATGGAGTGGAGAGGTATATGAGAGAGGGGGGTGTAAGCTGGGAGCAGGGCAATGAAATGGCAGGGAACAGGGCAACATGGAGGTGATTTGTTTGTGGGCACCCCTTACGGGATAAAGGTATCTAGCAATATATAGATAGATAGAAATATATAGATATACAAGGACGCGCCGCTACTCTATGTAATGGGACGTTAAGTGTACAGGGTGTCTTGCAGACAGGAGAGTAATGAATTTATACATAGCTGGCAAAAGTTAGTTATTTGGACAGAAAGAGAGTCAGCTAAGGATTCTCGTTCAAATACTTGTGCATTTTGTTTTTAAATGTCTTATTTGAGATACTGTTCACGGTATATGAGGGTAATCAGTTCCAGATATTTATGACCCCATTGAAGAAGAAGTATTCTGCTTCATGGGATTGGAAATGCTTTCCCATAATTTTTCGGCTATTTACTCCTGGTTTGACACAACCAGTCTGTTTAAAAATATTAATTCATGTCTAAGTTGTGATATCCCTTCATGATTTTCAAAACTTCAGTAAGATCACCCTTTAACCTGTGTTTCATTAGGCTAAATAATTTACAGTCTTCATGGTATTCCTCATTTGGTTAGTTCCTCTGTTGTGGTATCATTTTTATGATTCTTCACTGCATTTTCTCTCTTTTTTTCTATGTCTTTTCAGTAGTACGGAGACCAGAACTGCACGCAATACTCGAGATGTGGGCGGACTAGCGAGTTACACAAGGCAAGTTTGACTTTTTCCGGTTTAAACTCGAAAGTTCTTCCAATGAAACCCACCAAATTGTTTGCAGTTTTAACTGCCTCCGTGCACTGCTTACTCGGTTTTAAGTCAATTGATATTATCGCACCAAGATCATTTTCATTGTCTGTACATGATAACTGGATATTGTTCATTGTTGAATTCGCAGGACAAAAAACTTCATACTTCCAGTATGAAGTATTTTGCATTTTTCTATGTTGATTTTTATTTGCCATTTTTCTGCTCAGCTTGCCAAAGTATTAAGGTCATTTTGTAACTGCTGCCACCTTTGAAGTTACATTATTATTGGTTATTATAGCATTATTTGCACATTTGGATATTTTCCAATTCAGATCCACATCTATGCTGTTTATGTAGATAATAAAAAGAATTGATCTACGTTCTGAGCCCTGGGGAACGCCACTAATCACATTGCGCCATTTGGACCCCTTTTGATTTAAAACAATTTGCTATTTTTGGTCTGAAAGCCAGTCTTGTAACCATTTCTGGGTATTTCCTTTTATTCCACAGGTTTCTGTTTTGCTTACAAGATAGTAGAGGTAAATTCTATCTACTGCTCTTGAGTCACTAAATGATATGTAAACATCATGGAAGAAGTCCAGTAAGTTAGTTAAGCATGAACATCGATGTCTGAATCCATCCTGTGGGTCATTGATTATATTATTTTCTGGATCATTAACTATTCTATCTCTTATGATTGTTTCCATTCACCCTTCCCATACGACAGATGTCATTGCGATTGCTCCCCACAGCCGGACATTCCCGACAGAAATCGGCAAAATCGTCAATTTTTAAACCTTCATATCTCTGTTAATACTTAACAAGTTATAACAATCAAGGTCTCATATTACTAATCCTTCGACTTTAAGCTGTTTGCATCAGATGGTCCTTGAAGTGTGTGTAGGGAGAGTGAGTGAGTGGGGAATCAGGACAATTATTGTTGTTTTTGTTGCTGGTGTCCGTATGCCTGGCGGCGGTTCGGTGATGCAACAAATGCTTACACTAGCCCTTCACAATGATAACACTTCGATAACACTTCCAGGAGACCAAAATCCACTACAAACACTGTTTCCGTGAATATTTTTCCATAATCGGTCATACTGGGTGCAGGTAGGCCGGTCACCGTAGCAACGACCTTGAACGCAGGCTTCTTGTCTCTTTCTGCCTTACAGACAGACGGACAGGCACTCACGCGTTTCTCTCTCTCTCTCTCTCTCTCTCTCTCTCTCTCTCTCTCTCTCTCTCTCACACACACACACACACACACACACACACACACACACATAGGTGGAAATGTATGTTTGGCTAGGATTGGTGCTCGATTCTGGCATCGCTGAGTGAGTAAAAGTCTGGGTATTACTGTACAACTACTAGAAATAATACTATTATAACTAGAAGTACAACTACCACTACAACAACTACTACTGTTACAACTACCATTTCTATAAGTACTACTAATACTACAACTACCACTACCACAACTACTACTGTTATTACCACACCTACAACACATACTACCACTACTGCTACCACTACAAGTACCATAAAAAAAAAAAAAATGAACAAGGTACCGGTACTCATTTGTGTACTGCCCGTAACCAGATATACTTACCACTATGACTTTTTTTTTAGTTATACTTTTTCATAATATGTATAAACAAGTGTTTTCAAAATAAAATATGGCTGAGAATTTATCATGAAACAAGCTCTCTGCTTCCATTATTCACATAAGTATATGCAGAGCAGTAATATATTTTTTTCTATTTACACAAAAAACAACATACTGTATGTACAAAACTAACTTATGCATAATACCCAGACTGCTACCACTCGGTCGTTGAGTGGAAATTGAAGAAACAGTCAATGCACGGTGCAACCTCACATTCAGCACACCGCAATCTCGTAGTACGGCGTTGCTGTGGTTGGCGTGGTGAATTGAGCAAACATAGCAATACCAGAAGGCTTCCTTGCCTGCAGGTGTGCGAGGTAGTATTGCCATGAAATGTCTGCTGAGGTAGTCCCTGCACTGCAGGAGGTCAGGCAGTTGCTGCACACTGTACCTCCGTTTCACGGAAGGATTTACCTGTCCATACCTCTCCAGAAGGCTGAAAATTACATCCTTCTCAAATTGTCTGAGGGATGTGCTGGTCTGTGTAACATCCTTATACACAATGTAGGCATTCAGTACACAGATGTCCAGTAAATGTAGGAATGCCTTCTTATACCACTTGCAACACCTCCTCAGACAGTCGATGGTGCTAATCTGCATATCTGATTTATCGACGAGTCGCATGTTCACGTTACACTGTAGTCGATAACGGCATCAGGCTTGAAGACTGGCTGCCTCATTCTCCTATGGACCTTGCCTGTGTCAATCAACTTACAGTACCTTCATGGACCGTGGAGAGGACATTCACCTTTCTCTTACCGTACCAGTGAATTGCTAGGAGTTTACCTGAATTCAAGGTCCTGCACTCCCCCTTCATGATACCTTTGGGAAAGGATGGCCAATGCTTTCTCTTTGCATGGACAGTGTCACACGATCCAATTTTGTGTTCTTGCAGATACTTTGGAAGACTTGGTGCCATGTAATAATTATCAGTGTAAAGGATATGGTTGCCACCGAAGTACCTGTCTATTAGCTTCTTGACAACTGAGCCATGGAAACCATGGAGATCGTCCTTCAACAACACCACATCACTCGCTGTATGCACAATGAAATCCAGCACATACCCAGTCTTGCAATCACACAATACAAAACACTTTATTCAGAAATGATGTCTTTCTGAGAGAATGTACTGAATGAAGGCAAGACATCCCCTGAACAAAACAAGCGGCTCATTGGTAACACCCTTCTGGAATGGCGTGAAAAAAGATCAAAATTTTTCCTTCATCATCTTTAGAATCAAGCAAATTTTCCACAGCCTATCATTCGGATGTGGGCCCATATTCGTGGAAAAATGTAGGTACCTCAGGATGTCTAGATATTGGTCACGTGGCATACACTTACTGAATATTGGCAATGCAGCAATATCGTCCATGAGCCAATAATTGTGTATTTTATGTTTCCTAAAATGAGGCATCAACATTGTCAATGCTAGCCAAACATACATTTTGCTAACACTTGTTGCACTACATTCTTTCATTTTCGCACTGTCTCTCAGGTGCGAGGTCTCAGCCCAATTGCAGCAGAAATCCCTGAAACTGTTCACTTCATTCACAATGAAATCCATCACTGATGTAGCGAAAAAAGCAAGGAAGAAGTCCACTGCAGAAGAAGCTCTGTTACAGGGAAATTCTGGCTCCACACCTGCATTTGTGTCATCAGACACAAGTACCTCAGGCTAAACCCCATCCTTTCCTCCCAGGCAAAAGTCTCCAACCTACCAGTCCTCGGTTCCTGCCTTGTCTGCCTTGCACATGGGCTTCCGCATGCCCTGCCACGGCCCCTACCATGGCGGCTTGGTGGTTAGTCTGCTGACTCACCACTAGATGAGGCAGGTGATGATGCTGGTGACAGTGACGGTGATCGTGGTGGTAATGGCATTGGTGAAAGGTGTCAGCAGGCACTTGCCTGCCAGTGTGCACCTGCACCAACATAACATGATGTGCTAGATTATGGTGATAAGGCACGTGGTGAGGCAGGCCAGCGTGGTGAAGGATGTAGTGATGGAGGCTGGCGTGGTGAGGCATGTAGAGATGCAGGCTGGCATGGTGAGGCATGTAGGAATGCAGGCCGGCGTGGCGAGGCACGTGGTGAGGCAGGCTGGAATGGTGAGGCATGTAGTGATGTGGGCTGGTGTGGTGAGGCATGTAGTGATGCAGGCCGGCGTGGTGAGGCATGTGGCGATGCATGTAGTGATGCAGGCCGTGTGGGTGAAGGTGGTGATGATGCTGTATGGGTGGAAAATTCCACCCTAGGCCACTCTGGTGTGCAGTGGCTCAGCCTGTGGCGTTTCCTCCTCCCACCACCCTCCACCCCCTCCTTTCCTTCGCTCCCTACCTTCCCTGCCACTTTCTCCACTGAGTGTATATAACCCTCTGCAGGATCTTCAACTTCATTTGACCATTCATCATCAGAAAAGGCTGATGATCATGCAGACGGAAAATATCGCCACACAGTGGAGAATTCACGGTCACTCTCCTCCTCTGATGCATACTTTTCCACACTCAGCATTGCAATATCACTTTCCTCAGAGGAGGAGTCACTTTCCCCACTCACAATTGGCAATAATGGTATATTGCACTATCACTTACGCCTTTCCTTCTAGGGCCTTTCGACCTCATTGATGTCAAAGTCAGTGGGTGCAGGAGGTCACCCAAGGGTCAGGACACAGGAATACCTATTTGCGTGGGTCTATCCATCACGGAGGAATGCAGGCAACTGAAGCGTGACTAAGATGCATGTGGAAGGGTTGCCAGTGGGTGCGGGTGGTGGAAATAACCAGTTGAATATTCAAACAATGGCGCGAATGATTAGATCATGTATACATGACCCCCAGACAGCCCCGGGAGGATGTGTATACATGTTGCCCGGACGGGAAGGGTTAATTTGCTAGCTACTGATGTTAAGCTGATTTCCCTAAACTGTCCTGTGAGCGACTTATTTCCTTTTGACAATGATGACGATGACGATGATGATGACGATGACGATGATGATGACGATGATGATTATGATGATGATAATGATGACTATGTTAAATGAAAGAAAACCATTCAGGAGCCGATTGCTAATTGCCCGCCAGAATATGCTGTTAGCTAAGTCCAAGATTTTGGCCATATCTTTTTACCCTGAAGGTTTCATGATGATAGCTCAAGCCATTCATGAGATATAATGGTGCTAAATGTGGACAATAAAAACTAGTTGACCTTTAGCAGCCATTTTAGTGACCTTGACGTTATCCTTCAGTGCCCATTTTTGAACTCGGCCAAGATTTTGGCCATATCTTGATGCTCTGAAAGTTTCACTTTGATAGCTCAAGCCCTTCATGAGATATAATGGGAACACACACACACACACACACACACACACACACACACACACAGAAGAAGGCAAACACAATATCTGCTCCTCGTAAGGTGGGTGCTAATAAATAAATTATATGAACAAATAATAAGAACAGTACAATCTATCCTCAAATTTCTACTGCCACTGCATTTCCCCCTCCCTCGTGTACCAGTGCAGCCCAATTTGGCAAAGAAAATTACGTAAAGTAAGAACAGAGCCTTTGACACGACTTGGTTCACAAAATTGGCATCTCTCTCTCTCTCTCTCTCTCTCTCTCCAACCTATTCTGTTTTTTCCTCTTCTCCCCTTTAGCCTCTCCTTTATTTTTGTCGTGCACTTTGACATACCAATATACATTTTTTCTTGTATCATTTCTCCTTCATATATTTTCTATCATCTTTGACATCCTTTCTCCCTCCCCCTTATCTCTGCTACGATTTTTCTTTCTCTTTACTTTTCTACTTTACTCCTTTGCACACGATGGTAGGTGGTGACCAGCATCACCCACTCACTTGATGTAGAGCTGCCTACATTTTCCTTCACTTTAACCATTTTTTTTTCTTCTGTTTCTCCCATCTTCTCTGTCACTTTTATTATCTTCTTTCCACTTCAGGCGACTCTACACTGAGTGACAAGTCTGATGGTTTACTGCAATCCATGAAACCATTTATACTGCTGGATGGTAACCATAGAACAATTTAAGAGGGTGATATGAGTCCACATGTGCCCTGATAACTGAGTGGAGACGTCCAGTACGAGAATTTTAACCCTGAGCCTGATTCAGACTGCTGGGAGATGAAAGTGTGTTCAGTGATCATCCAGTATAGTCACCAAAACCGTGACTTTGGCTCCTATCTCGACATGAGTGTGAATAGGTCAGTGAAGTGTATTACCAGACTCCCTGCACAAACACACGTAGACTACACACAATTTTACACTATCCCAGCAGCACCACACCACTGATATATTTTGTGTACCCGTGGCCACATACTAAAACCTCTTCTTATAATGGCAGACAACTAACAGACATGCGTATTATGGCCAGCGTTGCAGTTCGTTATATTTTCATTTATCACATACAAACGTTGCAGACATCATCTATTTTGCTAACATGGATCTGGATTGGCCAGTTGCATCACTGGACCCCTGCACAATCAAGGATTGACTACACAATTTTCCTAGCAACAGCACACCACCGAAATGCCTCTGTAACAGTGAATACTGTCCAAAACTACCCTTGCAATTTCATGCAGACAGACAATGGACACACATAGAATATCAGTCATAGGAAAAAGGGAAGGAGAACCTATAATATCATGATGTGTAATGTGTATCAGGCACTGTGCTGGTGGTGACTGTAAATGGGAAGCGAAACGTCTTCATAGTATGGGTATTTAGAACCATCATACGAGTTTCTTAATAACTTTAAGTTTGACAATAGATTATGATACTACAGATATCCGTTATGCCGTGTACCATGAGCTGAACATTGAAAACGATATTCCCAAGGCAGTTAAAAATAGAATAGAATACTGGGTAGGTATGGGGGGACTTGAGGGGAGGTTAGTCAGTGGGACAGGGTAATAGTAGATGAAGGAAATGTTCCAGGAATAAAGAGGGACTGGGGGTTTAATCATCCTGCATGGTGGCAAGGTAAGTGATCACGAACTCCTCTGACTGGGTGGGTACACCTCTTATGCTTTTGAAGAGGGATATTAGAGGTCCAGGAATTTCCTATTTCATTTTTCTCAGACTAACGCACAGTATTTGTGTGCACTTGTTTACTATTACTGGTGACCTCAAATGACATCGGAGGTCAACCTCACATAGCCTATGTCCTAACTGGAGGTCGTGTGCATCTCCATGCCAAAAGTTTGGCTGCTGGGTCCAGTCGTTCGAGTGTGTATTGCCAGTGACCTCAAATGACCAATGACCTCCAATGACCTCAGAAGTCAACCTCACATAGCCTATGTCCGAACTGGAGATCATGTTTACCTCCATGCCAAAAATTGGGCTGCAAGGGTACCCGGCCTTGCCCGGGCCACAAAGGTGAACACTCTACTGGTGACCTCAAATGACCCAGATCTGAATTTTGACAACCCTAAAACCATCCTCGGGTCACCCTAATTCAGAATATATGTGGGTCTGGGGGTCTCGGGCCCTTGGTTTGGGCGTGATTGAAGGACAAACAAGCAAACAACGCAGCTGTTTTATATATATATATATATATATATATATATATATATATATATATATATATATACTGTAAATATGTTATGAGTCCATATTATAATTACAAATCATAATAGATAGATAGATAAATAGATAGATAGAGAGACAGATAGAAGCAGCAAGTCAGATGATGAGAAGGTACTGTGTCTGCAAGAATCGAGCAATGCTAAACATGTTTACACACTCTTAACTCAAGGAATGCTTTATAGGAACACGGCAGCGCCTAGTGACCATACACACACATACACACATACTCACACATAGGCTTCTAGAACTTTCCAACCACAGTGAACACACGTGACACGACTCCTGTTTCACCAGAATTTAGGAAAGAGAGCTCAGAAGGAGAGAGGCCATAGAAGCGGCAGGGAGTGAGAAGAAAGGCTTAGCAACTTGGAAGAGAGAGAGAGAGAGAGAGAGATAGGGAGATAGCTAGCGGGACTCTACTTATTACTTCGCTCTGTGTGAGAGACTTGTTAATATTTCCAAGACAAATAAAAATAGTCCCATACTATTCTTTACCTCTCCTTGTCATTGAATGACAAATGGGAAAGAAGATTATCTACTTATAAAGCTACTCAAGTATAACAACCGCTCGTCCACAAGTCTAATATATATAACTTCTCTACAAGTAACTACAAAGTCTTTTTTATGACATTTGGTAGCAGTGAACAGAACGCACCTCGTCTTCGAATCAACAGTGAATTTCTACAAAAGCAGGCGACACTCTACAAGATTAACTTCAGTTCTACAGTGAACGAACTACAACCATCTACAGTCAACTGCAAGTAACAACTCTACGAGTCGTCTGTATAATCTTCTACACGCACCTACAAGTAGCGGCAGTCTTCATCCTACAACGAGTAAATCACAAAAAAAATGGACCAAGAATACATCAAGTAAGAAAATACAAAACAAACAAACGAAGAGTGAGACACGACTCATAACTCATAACCACCAGACCTCACCCTCCTCTCTCTGCTAAATCCACCCAACCTCCACCGCTGACGCTGGAGTGAAGAGGTCAAGACGACGAAGCAAATACCAAGTCCATATTCACAACTCATCTTACTCACTCGTCTTCACTCAAGTTACTCATCGCTACTCATTCACTCACCACAGCTACCAGTGTGGGAAGTCGACGTCACCATACGTGTGCTGAAACGACGCCAAGCCGTGTGTCTGACACCCCACAACACGTCAATCAACCCGTGAAGAACAACGCTATCACCACGTGCAACACCACTCACACCATTCCCACCACGGTAAAAAAAATTAGTGAGTTACACAGTTACTTGATTTATACGATACAGAGTGATAGACAAAAAAACTTCTGCACAAACATATAAAACGTGCTGTATAGTTACAGCTTAAATACACATACTTCAGTTATCTGCATACCTCAAACACTAAATAATCACCAATAATAAATATTCTACACTGTATATATTCATTCATTTATTATAGCATTTATTTACTACCAACGAGTGTTGCCATTTATACCTACATAAAATACGTGTTTCATACATACAGCTATACATTATTATATCTACAAAGTGATAAAGAAAATATACCATCACAGTTACTCAGTGAGCGATTAAAAGAACTGTATTAAACACTTATTAAAGCTACCTTGTGGAAACAGATAACTTAAGTTACAAGGAAAAAAAAAATGGCCAACACAAATGACGTTAGCAAGAGTGAACATCTTCAACACACTCGTGAAGACAATGATTTCCACAGAGTGCTGACACACATATTACCCACGATAGGTACAAGTGAACAACAAGTCAGTGTATATAGTTAACCCGCCCCGTCCCGATGACGTATGGGTACGTCACCACGATTTGCATTTGCCAGTCCCGGCGACGTACCAGTACGTCGTGCAATTGCAATGTGCATAATTTCGACAATTTTCAAATTTCGCGCTTGATTTGCGGTACGTACCCTCGCCTGACCTTCCCCTACCTGCCACCAGGCGGGAACACTCAGCGACCCCACGCGACCCGCCCTAGCCCGCCACTCGTCCACTCACCTGGTAGCCACGGTCCTGCTCAGACATGGCTAAGAGAGGTCTCTCAGAGAGCGAAATTCAAGTCGCTCTGGACACCTTTACCGGCGACAGTGATTCCCCACTGGATGATGAGTAGATGGACAAGAATTATGTGCAGCCAGAGGAGGAAGAAACCACCAGCAGTGACGAGGAAGTTCCGTCACCCAGGAAGCGGCAGTACGTGACTTACCGTGCTGCTAGAGAGGGGCAGGAGGCAAAGAAGGCACGTGGTATATCATATCCCTATCCCCAGCGTGCCTTGGAAGCAGAATTCGAGGTCGAGGACGAGGACGGAGACGTGGGACGTGCTGCCACGTGGTATGGGCGGGAGGTGATTACTCATCGTGGCCCAGAGCGCACACCACGTCATCTAAGCAGGTATGGGCCTAGCATTCTGTTTGGGGCGGTAGGAAGTGAAGTGGAGGGAGTGGGGAGTGAAATGGACATTCCTGGGATTAGGGAAAGTGAGAGTGAGGTGGGTGAGTCATTGCTCTCCCTACGCAGTGTGAGGCGGCAGAGTGGATCACGTGGGCCAGTGCGGGTGCGTTCATTATCACGTGGGGTTGTGAGGGAGGGGGAAGGTGGGGAGGAACCACTCCAAAGCACGTCTTATTCTCCCCAATATCCCCTAACACGTGGTCGAGCAAGGTTGCGTGAGAGAGCACGTGGTGTGGTAATGGAGGGGGAAGGTGGGGAGGAACCATTCCCCAGCACATCTTCTGCTCCCCAATATTCAACAGTTTCATCCCCACACCCCCTAATGTTCCTCAAGGCCGTAAGGATAAGGGAAAGGGAAAGGGTAAAGGCAGAGGGAAGAGGAGTGACAGTGGGGAAGCCCTCCGTACTCCTTCTCCCCGACCTCCCCAACCAGGATCTCCTCCCCACCCAGACGAAGGCGGTGATGGGGACGAGGGATTTGTGTCGTGGGATTGGGAGGATGGGAGTGATTTTTCTCCCCTCATTCACCCCTTCACGAGCATGGGCGATCTGGCTGCATTGCACCAGGTTTTCACTGTAATTCAAGCAGGTTGGATTTTTTCCACCTGTTTTTCAGTGAGGCCTTCGTAGATCAGATCGTTTTTCAAACAAACCTGTTTGCAAGCAGCCAGCGGCTAGAAAGTGAAAGATTGGGAACAAGGAGTAGGCATTCTATGATTTATGATTACCCTGTCTCCATTCCAGAAATGTTCTTATTTTTTGCCCTTGTCCTTTTGATGGGTATAACAAGAAAAAATAGAATTCCTGCTTACTGGACTACGGACCCTGTTATGTTTACCCCCATATTTGGTCAAGTGATGAGCCGTAATCGGTTTCAACAAATTCTAAGTCGCCTCCATTTTTATGATGCTAATGACCCTGCAAATACAAACAACACGGACAAAATGAGGCGAATTAGGCTGGTCTTTGATCACCTCAGGCAAACCTTTCGATCCTCATTCTATCCCTATAGAGATCTCGTCATAGACGAGAGTCTCGTGTTGTGGAGAGGCAATATTTCATTCAGACAGTATATACCCAGCAAAAGGCACCGTTTTGGGTTCAAGATCTTTGTTATGTGTGACTGTAGGACTGGATACGTGCAAGACATAGTCTTGTACACCGGTGCACAGAACAGACATAATAGAAGATCGAAGTATAGGACTTTCGGGAGCAGTGGTAAAGACGATGATACAAGACTACCTTCATCGTGGTCACGTTCTCTACCTCGACAACTGGTACACTAGCCCTCTTCTCGCTCGTTATCTTCACAGACATGAAACGGGAGTCTGTGGAACCGTAAAGGTGAACCGGCGTCACATGGTCAAGGTAGGGCGGAAACTTGCAAGGAGTGAGGTTGTCTTATTCAAAGCAAACAACATCCTTGCAACAATGTGGAACCACAACAGAGAAGTAAGCCTCTTGTCCACGGTTCACCGCCCCTTGATGCACCGTACTGATTCTGTTGATTACCATAGCGAGAGCAGGCGTCGTGTTTGGAAACCTGAATGTGTCATGGACTATAATATAAACATGCGCCTCGTGGACCAGTCAGACTCCATGATATCGACGGTAGAGTGTGCCAGGACCACGATGAAGTGGTATAAAAACTGTTCTTTCACTTGCTAGATATCACTGCTCTGAATTGCCACCACCTTCACGCCATGACCACAGGAGTTCAGGAAACCTTTGAAGGGTTTGTGAGGGAGCTCACACGAGAAATCTTTGCTAAGTATGCTGTTGAAAGGCCCCAACAGCGCCCCCGCACTGCCCATATTACCCACACTCCCCAGAGAATATCCGCCCGCCATTTCCCCACTCTTATCCCTCCCCAGCCCAACAGACCTAGGCCCCAGCGCAGGTGTCACGTGTGCAGTCATTCCCAGGTGAGACTCACGACACAGAGGAAGGACACCCGCTATGAGTGCGTGCAGTGTGACGTGGGTCTGTGTATTCACCCATGTTTTAGTGAATATCAAACGTTGCTGCACTTTTAGCATGGTGTGAATGCGAAAGGACGCTGAAAATATGAGGTAAATGCGACAGACAGACGCTCTGTGAAAATATCAGTCATGTGGATCGCCAAATATTAGTATAAAGTGCCTACGGGTAGAACATAAGTGAAAACATTGGGTGTAAGTATATAAATCTGCCCTAAGTTGAAACTTACATAGAGAGGGTTGTTTGATTCGATATTCTGTCGCTCAGTGCAATAAATACGGCCCCTTATGATATATTTCTTATTATGTGACATTATTACGGGTATAATATAAGTTCAAATTATTGTATATGATGATGTATATTCTAAGTCAAATATTCATAGCGTGTCTATAAAGATAAGATTTCCTGACGCTTAGTCGAATGAATAAGGCACGTATTAGTCAAAATAAAAGTCAGCAAGTGATAAAGTGAATAATTAGTATATAAGTGTGTGAGTGAATTAGTATATAAGTGTGTGAGTATTATGTATGACGAAACATTCCTTGCGAGGGTATTTTGAGGCGATATTCTCACGCTCACTTGAATAAATAATGGCAGTAAGTATGTACAGTGCATTCTAGGGGTGTAAACGTGTGTCATGTAAGTGGGAAAATATAATTTGAGTGAATAAATAAAGTAGATGATGAAACACGAGTGTCTGAGATCGTGGTTGCTACGTGAATAGGCGCTAGCATATCGCTAAATGCCCTCGTAATGAATGATAATAATTGAAAACCTTCACAGTGGTGGAGGAAAGGTTCTATGTAAATGGGAAAATAATTGGAAAGTGATAAAACAATTTGGTATGTTGAAATACGAGTCATAGCGAGTGTGCTTACTAAGCTGATGTGCACTAAACTTAAGCTGCATGTCATCATAATGAATGAAAACATCTGAAAACACTTACAAACAGTTGTAATTGGTAAATTGTCATTGAAACAGAAGTATACAAGTAGAAAAAATGATAGGTTGACTCATACCAGAAACTTAGCATATAGCATGTTACGACTTGGACCTAACTCGCTATGCTCGCGCGATGGTACAATGCTTATTTTTCTTATATATGTGTCTGAAATCCATTATATTGTTACTGTTATTGTTTATTAGTTCAAATTCAATAAATGTAGAGGTGTTGTGTGTTGTTTGCCCCATTATTCCTTACCATAGAAAACGTAAACGCATTTCCAGCCCATTACAGAATACGATACCTGCGGGGGGAAACCGCACCTATAGAGACCACTTATAGACCGCAGAGACCACTTTTTTCAGGATTTTCCATTGTTTCTCGACCTAAGCGGAAGTTTTAGAAGAAAAAAAAATTTTCCAAAAAGGCTCGGGACTGGGGGATGTCATAGGTGCGGAAAGGCTCGGGACGTGACGGGTTAATACTGTATATAGTGTATATATATTAAAATAACAAAATATGGGGCTATATAATATCATTTTCAGTAATATCTGTGCAATATAAACTAAACCTTAAAAAAGGGTCCCAAGGAAATTAGCCAGCAATTATGCAACCTCGAGCAATACCGAAAAAACGTACACAAGCGAAGAAAAACAAACTATAGAAAATCAATACATACAAAAAAAAAAAAAAAAAAAGAAAGAAAATGTAAGAAAGAAAAGAGGGAGAAATAGAGTAAGATCACATAACAAACAAATGAAAATAAGTGTAATTGTTACTACATATCCCAAAATACCACATAAACTACAAACAAAAAAGCAAATTGTTGTCTCCACAAGCAAGTGGCATGGCACATCATCACTATCATCGACCGCAGCATGACCGGATTCATATGTCAGGACTGCAATTATTACAATTATGTAACGACAAACGATTGCATTATGTTACACTTGCTACAATTATGTAACTACAAACGATATGTAACAATTATGTAACACCATATTATAAGTATGTAACGACAAACGATTGCATTATGTTACACTTGCTACAATTATGTAACTATAAACGATATGTAACAATTATGTAACGACAAACGATATGTAACAGTTCTGTAACGACAAACGATTGCATTATGTTACACTTGCTACAATTATGTAGCTACAAACGATATGTAACAATTATGTAACGACAAACGATTGCATTATGTTACACTTGCTACAATTATGTAACTACAAACAATATGTACCATTTAAGTACCAGTTGCATTAACAAGATGTAACTTTTATGTAACTTTAACTACAATTATGTAACTACAAACGATATGTAACAATTATGTAACGACAAACGATTGCATTATGTTACACTTCGCCAATTATGTAACAGTTGCATTAACAAGATGTAACTTTTATGTAACTTTAACTACAATTATAAGGCCAAGACACTTATGTAACAGTTGCATTAACAAAATGTAACTATAATTATAAGGCCAACACAATTATGTATTACCACAATATTTTGTAACAATTCATAAAATGTTACAATTATGTATTACCACAATGCTACTAAATGTTATAAGTCATACAACTATACCACAATTCTGTATTACCAGTATCATCATACAAGTTAGGTGAAATATTAGACATTACTAAATGGATAACTCAATATGTAATGTATAACCTAGCAGTATTACCATTGCACAATTATATGCGTATGTCTGTTATACATACACATTTTACAAAATGTTATGCAACAACCATTGTATTTATTCAGATATGTATACAACTTGTTTAAAATGTAATATTACTGAATAATTACCATTTACTATGAGTATTATATGTATACAATATTATAATCAATATTATGTACTAATAGATTAGCATGTGTCAATGATAATTGCTGTCGGAGGACCTTCAGCTGCGTGGACCGAGCAATGTTATGAGTCCATATTATAATTACAAATCATAATAGATAGATAGATAAATAGATAGATAGAGAGACAGATAGAAGCAGCAAGTCAGATGATGAGAAGGTACTGTGTCTGCAAGAATCGAGCAATGCTAAACATGCTTACATACTCTTAACTCAAGGAATGCTTTATAGGCACACGGCAGCGCCTAGTGACCATACACACACATACACACATACTCACACACAGGCTTCTAGAACTTTCCAACCACAGTGAACACACGTGACACGACTCCTGTTTCACCAGAATTTAGGAAAGAGAGCTCAGAAGGAGAGAGGCCATAGAAGCGGCAGGGAGTGGGAAGAAAGGCTTAGCAACTTGGAAGAGAGAGAGAGATAGGGAGATAGCTAGCGGGACTCTACTTATTACTTCGCTCTGTATGAGAGATTTGTTAATATTTCCAAGACAAATAGAAATAGTCCCATACTATTCTTTACCTCTCCTTGTCATTGAATGACAAGTGGGAAAGAAGATTATCTACTTATAAAGCTACTCAAGTATAACAACCGCTCGTCCACAAGTCTAATATATATAACTTCTCTACAAGTAACTACAAAGACTTTTTATAACACATATACAGTAAGCTCCCACAGTGTGAGAGTGGATGGGCGGTCCTGGTCCTCATTTACTGTGAAATCGTGCACAGTGAATACATAATCTTATGGGATAATTTTCATATGGGTGGTACTTCCTCATACCTTGACATTTTTTGATCCTTAGAGACAATAAAGGTAAAATTTTTCAGACATATACTACAGATATAGCTACAATAAGAAAAACATGGTCAGTCACCTTAACAACAGTAGACAACATGCCTGATGGACTTAAATAACAGAGGTTCCGAGGCACAGCAACACTTACAGTGCCACACACCCCACCGCACCAACACTTCCGTTGTCAGACTCCTCCTGAGCACCTTTCCCTCGAGCCTCTAACTCAGTCACTTCGGCCAAAAACTCCTCAAAGTCCAATGTTGACACAACTGACATTGCATCCTTTTCATCCTCTACAGGAACAGCATCAGACTATGTATCTGGTCCCACACTTTCACTTTCTTGAGGCCACCATGTGTAACTTGTTAAAATATGAGCGTTTGCCTCCTCCTGTTAATTTCTTGCCTGTGCCTGTCTGTGTAGAAACGGAAGGCTTTGTTGGTACTAACGAGAACCTCCTCCATTCTTTATTGGCTGATTTCATGTTCCTTCACTTCTTCCTTGAGCTTATCCACAGCAGCAAGGATCTTGCCTATCCTTGACATAGAGAGTTCTGTGCTGCCCTCCATCACACTAGGCTCCTCAACTTGACTCTGCCTGGCCTCGGGCTCTGCGTCAGCCTCGTCTATCCATTGCAACATTTCCTCGGGATACTGTTCCTCAGTAGCAGCATGCACTTCTCGTATGTCAGCCAATGTAACATCCTCGAAACCTGGTACTGCTTATGCTGCTGTCAGTGTTGCTGCCTCAGCCTCGACCAGTGGTTGAAAGACCGTCTCGTGGTTCGCACATAAGTGAGGCACGAGCAGTCGCCACGCATGGTTCACCATTGCAGGTGTTATCTTGTCCCAGGCTTGTAGGAAAAAAATCAACTGCGTCCATTACTGAGAAACGATGCCAAAATGCCTCAACAGACATGTCAGCTGTGGCAGGTGGGGATTCAACTGCTGGCGGAGATGGTACGGGAGCAGCTGCCTCATCGATACCTTCATTGTGGTCTTCTTCTAGGACATGAAGTTCCTGTTGTGTGTCGGTCTTCCTGTGTATGTAATCATACACCTGTTTGTGGTAAAAGTATTTCTCAGTGGTGATAAGTTCTTGATCCAGTGGCTGCATGAGTGACGTCATCCTAGGCGGCAGAAACACAACACGACAATCCTTGTGCAGATCTTCGAGGCAGGGAGGAAGACTTGGTGCATTATCGAGCACAAGGAGCATCTTGAATGGAATGCCAAGTTGCCGACACTTCGCCCTGGCACTGGGGATGCAGTGCTTCATTAGCCAGTCTGACATAATGTTTCCAGTCATCCAACCATTAGCAGACTTGTACAAGTACACGCCACTTGCATCCATGTTCGTGAGGTTTTTGTAACACCTAGGGTGTGAAGCTGTGTTGTGTGTACAGCAACTGGCCTCATCTTGTGGCTCCCAGACATGTTTACAGTCAACATTATCGTCATCTTACTTTTCTGGAGCTTGCGACCAGGGACTTGTTTATGTTTCCTAGCGATGTAAGTCGATTTTGGCATGGCCTTGTAGTATAACGACTTTTCGTCAACGTTGTAGATCTGGTCCTTGGTGTACTGTCCTTCTTCAATAAGTGCTCTAAATATTGCAGGATACTCTCTCGTGGCCAGCTCATCGGCAGAGGCATATTCATCTGACAGTCTGACGTGATGGAGTTCCTTGCGTTTAAAAAAATGATGCAGCCATACTACAGATGCCTTGAAAGGTTTGTCCACAGATAACTTGTGAGATCCTGCCTTGTATAAGAGCTGGGCTTGGTCCCAAGTAAATATACCTTCGAGTGGTACACCTTCCATCTCCTTCCTCATAATGAAGGTGGCAAGGTATCTTTCCATGAGAATGATCACACGATTACCCAGGCAGGAACAGCCGTCAAGCTCAGATGCACCATACGACTTCACAAGTGCCCTGATGGCATCACGGTTTTTCCATACAGTCCTCACTGTACATTCAGCCAAGCCCATGAAGTTGTCAATAGCAGTGTTCCCTTGCCCCTCCTCCTATCTCTTGATTATCTCCAACTTGCTCATGTGCATAAGAAGTTTCTTCACTCATAGGGCTGGAGGCATGGCACTGCGAAGGTACAATCCAGGATGGAGCAAAAAAAAGCCACCCGTAGTACGCGACAGGTTAGCCTGAGAGAGTGTATCCTCACAGTGCATGAGTCTTGTCTGTAATGGTGCAGCTCTCCGCCTCATACACCATGCTGTGCAGTAGAATTCCCAGGAATTTCTGCACATCTACATCACGACTGAAGTCACGATGGACACGTTGTGTGGGGGTGGGGGTTGCATACTCAGGGAAAATGGTGTTTTTGTGCCACTCCTTGCCTCTGCCTCGTGTATTGTGGGCTAAAATATCACAATCAAGGATTTTTGGTTAATATTTTTGGTCACTCACGTATTATCCGATTGCACACTCTAAGCTCGTGCACTAGAGAAGTTGTCTGTATATATATATATATATATATATATATATATATATATATATATATATCCAACTGTGGGCAAAGGCTTCAGGGCCTATTTCTCGGGGGCAATGGCCTATCCCAAGGCCCAGTAGTCCTCCTACACCTCCACATGTCACCACCTCGGCGCTAACACCCACCGTCCATTTTGAATACATGCTAGGGCTGTCTCATACAGGACTGGTGAACTGGTATTAGCGGGGGTTCTTTTACGACTTGTCGGCGGGTCTTCTGGTACATCAGGAAAATCTACCTTTATGACATTCAAATCTTTAATCTGTTTCCTGCCCCAGCCAGGATTCGAACCTGGGTGCATCAGGACTGAAGACCGCCTCTCTACCGATTCAACCACCGCCTCCCCCATGAGGAAAGTAAAGGAGAAAAAGTTTCATATCCAAAAAATAAATCGCCAAGGATGAGGTGCTGGGGAGCCTCCTTATTCGACAAGAATATGGATAACGTCACAAGTAAAGTGACACGTTCGGGCCTTAGACCAGTTAGTATGTGTGGGTGTTGTACTCTATGAGGCCCCTCGTTAACAAAAATGTTTACTCTCTCTCCCTCCCTCCCTCCCTCTCTCTCTCTCTCTCTCTCTCTCTCTCTCTCTCTCTCTCTCTCTTTCATCTTTGCCACGCTATTATCGTTAATGCACTTTTTATGTCTCTTTCTTCCAGTCATGTGCGTCTCTGTTGTCCCTTAGTCTGGTGTTCTCACTCTCACAAGCCCTATTCTCTGGTCATTCTCTTTCATCTCATTTTTCTTACTTTTCTTTTCTCCCTTTCTTTTAGCGTCCTTCATAAATGCACCGTTTTACATATATTTTTTTCTCTTTTCTTGTTTCTCTGCTTCGTCGCCTCTGTTTTGTTTTGTATTCTCTCTCCTTCTCTCTCTCTCTCTCTCTCTCTCTCTCTCATTTTGTTTATTCACACTATCTCTTTTCTCGGTGCTAGAGAGGGACGCCTTCGTGTGGTGGCACCAATATACCTGGGTGGTGAAGCTGCCTGGTGATACAAACGTTTCTCACCTCCCTCTCTATCCCTCGAAGAGAAGATGGTGGATCGCAAGAGAGGGATGGCTTCAGCCTGCAGTATAATGTGTTCACATTCAGATGCTGGGGCTACAACAAGAAGACATAATAATAATAATAATAATAATAATAATAATAATAATTAATAATAATAATAATTATACCCCCTCCACAATATGTCTACCCCCGATGTATATATGTCCCCCCCCAATGCATACATGCCCCCACTAATCTTGCTACGTCAGCACCCTTTCCCACGCCTGAAGACGGCGTTATTGCATCAGTTGATATCAGACAGCCGACACGGGCAGACTATTTTACTGTGAGCTTGTAATAAACTCCTTATCTAGCTGTTTGTACACGGAGTTTCTATCACCAAAGTATTGCAAGTTACATAATAATAAACATGAGTAATGGAGAGAGGGATGGCGTTGGTAATGAATGATGATGGATGGAATAACTTAAACTTGTATGCTGATGATGCAGTGCTACTTGCAAATAACGGAGAAGAACTTGGTAGACTACTGCCGAGTTTTGCTGATGTCTGTGAGCGTCGGGCCTTAAGAGTGAATGTAGAAAAGGGTAAAGTGATGGTTATTGAGAAAGAAGGTGACTCCCAGTGTGATGTTACTGTGAATGGAGAGAGACTGGAACTGGTGAGAGAGTTCAAATACCTGGGTACAGTGAAAAAGAGAGAGAGAGAGAGAGAGAGAGAGAGAGAGAGAGAGAGAGAGAGAGAGAGAGAGAGAGAGAGAGACAGACAGACAGACAGACAGACAGAGAAAGAGGAAGAGGTGCAGAAATTCCAATGAAGTTTCAAAAGAATTTGCCCACGATTTTGAGATATTTTGGGAACCCCCCCCCCCAACAAACGCGAACGACTACATTATCACCCAGCTAGGCGGGCGATGATAGCAATAATACACTGCAGTCATATTTCAGTGTCCATTTCTTTATATTTACATTCAAGTTTACTCAAATATACCTTTTTCTTTCTATTTTTGTGCATACTACTATTTCCTTCTGCATCACCTTCTACTCTTTAGTTACAGGTATGTAACTCATTTCATTCTCTATTTCCTCATTTTTTCTGCCTTGTCCACTTTGCGAGCTAAATCATTTCATTTCATATTCTTCATTTCACTGGATTCTTTCTTTCTTCTCGCCTCTCGCTAACTCTTTTTTTGGTTTGTTTTTTTTTCTTTAAATCACTTCCTTACTTTCCTCTTTTTCCTTTTGTCTGTATTACGGCACTCTGAGTCTCAAATTTCTTCCTCTCTCTCTCTCTCTCTCTCTCTCTCTCTCTCTCTCTCTCTCTCTCTCTCTCTCTCTCTCTCTCTCTCTCTCTCTCTCTCTCTCTCTCTCTCTCTCTCTCTCTCTCTCTCTCTCTCATTTTTTAGTACACAATCTTTGGTCCCTCTACCCTGCATAAAAAGCACTGTAACCCAAATATTACAATATACAAATATACCTGACATACTGACATTTCACATATCCATTGCTGATACTCTACTCTCCTTCAGGACATTCGATATTGCTGGGAGGGAGATAGAGACAGGTGAGACCTTAAAGACTTTATATTCTCTAGCATTTCGGGCTGCACAGAACGCAAACGCTCTGATGATGGGTTCTGTGAAGCCCGAAACGTTAGAGAAAATAAATAATTGAAGTTCATACCTGTGTGTCTCTCCCACCTAGTATTTCCTCTTGCCACAATAAATCACTCCATCTTCTCACTGGAGATATAGGAGAAGGGAAGGACAGGATGAAGTAGTTCTTGCAAGGAGGGTAGAAAAGTTACAAGAAGATGGGAAAAAGGCAGAATATAAGAGGGAAGTGGCGGAGAGATTGGGTAAATATACAGTAGATTGGAGCAGACGGGGGACGTGGAAGATGTGTGCAAGATATTCACAGAAGAAATCCGTGCAGCATGTGAGGTGGTGTGTGAGTTGAAGAGATAACGAAAGGGGGTGCAGGGAACAGCATGGTGAACTAAAGAGGTGAGAGAGGCTGTGGCACAAAAGAAGAAAGCATATTGTGAGTGGTTGAGAAACAGGGGCGTGGAAGAAGCTGAGAGACAGATGAGAAAGTTATATGCAGCGAGGAAGAGAGAGGTGAAAATATTAGTAAGAAAGAGTAAGAAGAGTGTGGATGAGGAATTTGGAAGGAGTGTAAAGTGGAGGAAATGTAAGAAAATGTTCTGGAAAGAGGTTAAGAGAGTTAGACAGGGTGTCAAAGAAGTTAGTTGGAGAGTGAAAGATAAAAATGGTAGATTACTAGTGGAGAAGGGAGAAAAAGTGAGTAGATGGAGGGAACACTTTAATGAATTGTTGAACATAGAGAATGAAATTTATACAAGTACAAGAGGCTGGGGAATGGCTGGGAGAAGGAGGGATGTGAGAAAAGAGGAAGAAATCAGTAGGATGGAAGTTGTGGAAGAAATGAAGAAAGTTAAAATGGGGAAAGCCCCAGGAATTGATGGAGCGTGTGGTGAAATGCTGAAGCATAGGGGAGAGACAGTAGTAGAGTGGATGTGGAAGATGTGCAGCTTGGTCTGAGAGGAAGGTAGAGTCCCGGAGGATGGGAAGTCAGGTATAATTATTCCCCTATACAAAGGAAAAGGGGAAAAAGAAGTGTGTGGTAATCATAATGGCATTTGCCTTCTTAGTGTATCGGAAAAGTATATGTTAGGATACTTATTGACAGGGTTAAGGAAACAACAGAGGAATTAGTTGGAGAAGAAGAGGGAGGTCTTAGGAAGGAAAGAGGTTGTGTAGATCACATATTCATCCTCAGATCTTTAGTGGAAAAGTTTCTAGAGAAGGGAAAGAAGTTGTATGCAGCCTTCATGGATTTGGAGAAAGCATATGACTAGGTGGATAGACAAGGATTGTGGAAAGTATTAAGAATATATGGAGTAGATGGGAAGTTGTTGAATGCCGTGAAGAGTATGTATGAGGGTGCTCAGGCTGCAGTGCGTGTGGATAGCGAATTGAGTGAATTTTTCTATATGAATGTTGGATTGAAACAATGATGTGTCATGTCTCCATGGTTGTTCAATCTATACATGGATGGGGTTATAAAAGAGATGCAAGGTAGGTCAGTGGATGTTGGAGCGGCCCTAGTGAGAGAGGGCAGTGTATGCAAACTCCCTGTACGGTTGTTTGCAGATGATACTGTGTTGTTAAGTGAGGACGAAGGGGAACTGCAAGGCTTGGTCAGTGAGTTTGGGAGAGTGTGTAAGAAGCGGAATCTAAAGGTGAACGTAGGGAAGAGTAAAGTAATGGTTCTCGAGAGAAGTGAAATCAGTGAATGTACAGTGAGACTGGATGGGGAGGAATTGGAAAATGTGAGTGCGTTTGAGTATTTGGGTAGTGTGATGAGTAAGGATGGAAGTTTAGAGGGTGGAGTGCTTGAAAGTGTGCAGCAGGAAAGAAAGGTTGCTGGTTCCTTGAAAGCAGTGATAAGAAACAGGGAAGTGAGCATGGAAGTGAAAAAGCTACTATATGACAGTGTTGTGACACCATCTCTAACCTATGGAAGTGAAGCTTGGTCCTTGTTGGTAAATGAGTTATTTGAGAGGAGCATGTGGAGTCACATGGAGAGACAGACTGACAAACGAGGAAGTGAAGGAGTGTTGTGGTGTGGATGTGGATGTAATTGGAAGCGTTAAGAGAAACACATTTAGGTGGTTTGGCCATGTGGAGAGGATGGAGAGTGAGAGACTGACGAGGAGATTGTATATGAGTGAGGTGTAGGGGGATAGAGGGAGGGGGAGGCCGAGGATGAGATGGAGGGATGGAGTGGAAAGATATATGAGAGAGGGGGGTGTAAGCTGGGAGCAGGGCAGTGAAATGGCGGGGGACTGGGCGACATGGAGGTGATTTGTTTGTGGCCACCCCTTATCGGATTAAGGGGTCTGGCAATAGATAGATAGATAGACAGACAATGAATGCTTTATATTCGATATTCCTGTCTGAGTGTGTGTTTGCAAATCCTGTCATCCTTCACCCCTCCCCACCCCTCTCACCACCTCATATTTCACCGAGTCTGTCTCTCTTCTTGGTAGTTCAAAGGAATTGTGTGTGTGTGTGTGTGTGTGTGTGTGTGTGTGTGTGTGTGTGTGTGAGTGTGTGTGTGTGTGTGTGTGAGAGAGAGAGAGAGAGAGAGAGAGAGAGAGAGAGAGAGAGAGAGAGAGAGAGAGAGAGAGAGAGAGAGAAAGCATCAACTCATGGCACCAACTACCCAGTTCCCATCTCATGGGATATCAATCGTGCTGCAGGTGTATTGAACTACAGGTTTGACTGTGTGTGTGTGTGTGTGTGTGTGTGTGTGTAATTCACCGGGTCGGTCAGGATCACTTGATGGTCGTGATCGTCAGCTTTTACCCTCCCGGAAGGGAGCTGAGAGCTCATATAGTCCGATCTAAGGGCAAGGCTGTGACCTTCACACACGCACACACCCGTCCCCTTGCTCAAGGGGGACAGTAACCACCCACTTCGTCAGTGAAACTTTTCGCAACCTGAGCGAGGCGCGAACTCCCGTCTACCAGATGGCAAGCGAGAACGTTACCACTGCACCAGCGAGCGGTGTGTGTGTGTGTGTGTGTGTGTGTGTGTGTGTGTGTGTGTGTGTGTGTGTGTGTTTGTGTGTGTGTGTGTGTGTGTGTGTGGTAAAGTATTATTTTGCATGCTATTATATTATTTTCTTATAAAGACAATACTGATGACGTCAAGAATCATTGTAGACGCTTTCGAAAGACGTATCTAACACAACGAACTGAACTATCCAGCGCTATATGGCAAGGAAACAATAATCGTACTGAAAGAGTTAATGGTTCCTATTCTCCTCTTTTCAGGAAACTCCCTAACACCTCTTCCTTAGCTATTTAATTGTGGATGTGGCTGGTTATTATCTTTTTGTACACTATTTATGTAAAATATGTCGATAATGGAAAGAATTATGTAACACGGAAGACAGTAAGGTGTACTGTGCCAAATATATCACTTTGGAAAAACATGGTCGGGGGCTTCGAGAATACGGAACACAGTCATGAGTACATGGTTCGTATTCTCTTTGGTTCCGGAAGCTCCCTAACACCACTTCCTTTGCCATTTAGTTCTTCATAGGGCTGGTATGGATTTATGAGTTATTAAGCTGAGTATGGTGGGATCTGGATGACTTAAATGACAGAAAAGGATAGTAAGGGGTACTAAGCATAATAAAACTCTAAGAAGTGGTGTTAGGGAGTTTTCTCGACCAACGAGAATACGGGTCAGAATCATGAGTACAAGGTTCGTATTCTCGTCGGTTGAAAAGCTCCCTAACACCTCTTCCTTAGCTATTTAGTTTTGGATACGGCTGGTTAATATCAATGTCTATTCTATTTGTGCTCAGTAGCGTGGTATTGCAATGATTTAAATGACACAGAAGAGAAGAGCAAGGTGTTATAATAAAATTAAATAGTATAGGATAAGATGTAAGAGAGAATACGGGTGCAAGTTCGCCGGTATGGTCTCCTGCCTGCCTTCCATATTTATCATTCCACCTCAAACAACAAACATTATCTTTCCTTCCCATGCTCATTTCTTGTGTGTCTAATACTCCTATCGCATGAAATAATTCATGTAACACCTTACAGTGACGCAGTCGGTGAGGAAGAGTAAGCAAACTTTTGCAAACGACTGTACCTCAAGTCAATGAGAAAGAGCTTCACCCAACTCCTCTCCTTTATAAGCCTTCAGTACCACTCATCACCCCCCCCCCTCTCTCTCTCTCTTTCTCCTGATTTCCCCAGCCTCTCACTTAAATTCTCCTTCCTCCAGTCACCTCCATCTGCTTGTCTCAGTCTTCCTCTGCTCTCTCTTTTTCTCCCAGCTCCCTCTTTCTCCCTTATTTCCTTGTCTCACATTTTCTCCTATCATCGTCTTTCTCCCCTATTTCCTTCTCTTTTTCACTCTTTCTCCCACCTTCCTCTTTCTCCCCTATTTCCTTGTCCCACATTTTCTTCTTCATCGTCTTTCTCCCCTAGTTCCTTCTTTTCACTCAGTTCTTCCCACCTCCCTCTTTCATACTTCCGTCTTGTCTCCTGAACTCTGTCATCCTCTCAACTCTCCTACTGCCTCTCTTTCCCCAGTCCCAGTTGACCTAAGCAAGCCTTCTGGGGCCAAGTTTGCTCAGGGGGTGACGAGGGTCCTTCTTTAAGTTCTTGGGAGGATCAAGGCTAAGTCTGATAATTGCATCCTTGCCTTAGGCTGGTCCTTCCTGCTCTCTGTATCGCCTTAGCTGCTTCACCTCCTTCCAGTCCCCTCTCCTCTCCTTCAGTTTCCATCACCATCCTTGCTTTTCCCTATTTCGCTTTTCTTCGTCTTCGTCTCTCTCTCTCTCTCTCTCTCTCTCTCTCTCTCTCTGTTCTTCTACTTCTTCTTCTCTTCCCCCTTCTCCTCCACCTCCTCCTCCTCCTGAGTTTAGTTCCAGCGATCATCGAATTATACAGTTAAATATTGCTACTGAAAAAGTGAAAGAAGCAGAGCAAAGAAAAAGTCTCAGACTATCGTACAGCGAATTTCACTAGACTCAGAGCGCTTCTTACAATTATGAATTGCAATCAAGTGACTGAAACACATTACATAAACCAAACATGGGAAATTTTTACCAAAAAAGTTTCATGAAGATCTGGTGTGCCACTTACGTAACAGGCGTCCAGCTGGTTACAGTAAACAAAAGTGGTGGTCTAGTGAAATTAAAAGTAGCTTAATAGCCAAAAAACGTCTATCTGTCTATCTATTGCCAGACGCCTTAATCTCGTAAGGGGTGACCACAAACAAATCACCTCCATGTCGCCCTGTCCCCCGCCATTTCACTGCCCTGCTCCCAGCTTACACTCCCCTCTCTCATATACTACTCCACTCCATCCCTCCATCCCATCCTTGGCCTCCCCCTTCCACTTCCCCCCTCCACCTCTCCTCGTTAATCCCTCACTTTCCAATCCTCTCCACATGGCCAAACCACCTCAGTGTGTTTCTCCTAACTCTTCCTATCACATCCACATCCACACCACAAGGATCCTTCACGTCCTCATTTGTCAATCTGTCTCTTCACGTGACTCCACATGCTCCTTTCAAATAACTCATTTCCACTGCTCACACTCTTGACCTTTGTCCTGCCCACAAGGTCCAAGCTTCCACTTTCATACGTTAGAGTTGGTATCACAATACTATCATGTAGTAACTTTTTCACTTCCATGCTCACTTCCCTGTTTCTTATCACTGCTTTCAAGGAACTAGCAACCTTTCTTCCTTGTTGTACGCTTTCAAGCACTTCACCCTCCAAACTTCCATCCTTACTCATCACACTACCCAAGTACTCACATTTTCCATTTCCTCCTCATCCAACCTCACTGTACATTCACTGACTTCATTTCTCTCAAAGACCATAACTTTACTCTTCCCTACATTCACTTTTAGATTCCGTTTCTTACACACTCCCTGAAACTCATCCACCAAGCCTTGCAGCTCCCCTTCGTCTTCACTTAGCAACATAGTATCATCTGAAAACAACAGTACAGGGAGTTTCCAAACACTGCCCTCTCTGATTAGGGCTGCTCCAACATCCACTGCCCGATCTTGTATCTCTTTTATAACCCCATCCATATACATATTGAACAACCACGGAGACATGACACATCCCTGTTTCAATCCAACCTTCAAAATGAAAAATTCTCTCAGTTCACTATCCACATGCACTGCAGCCTGAGCATCCTCATACATACTCTTCAAGGCATTCAACAACTTCCCATCTATTCTATATATTCTTAGTACTTTCCACAACTCTTGTCTATCTAAGAGTCATATGCCTTCCCCAAATCCATGAAGGCTGCATACAACTTCTTTCCCTTCTCTAGAAACTTTTCCACTAAAGATCTAAGAATGAATATCTGATCTACACAACATCTTTCCTTCCTAAAACCTCCCTGTTCTTCTCCAACTAATTGTTCTGTTATTTCCCTAACTCTGTCAATAAGTATCCTACCATACACTTTTCCTATTACACTAAGAAGACAAATGCCCCTGTGATTACCATATACTTCTTTTTCCCCTTTTCCTTCGTACAGGGGAAAAATTATACGTGACTTCCAATCCACAGGGACTCTACCTTCCTCCCAGGCCAATCTGCACATCTTCCACATCCATTCTACTACTATCTCACCACCATGGTTCAGCATATCACCACACACTTCATCAGTTCCTGGGGCTTTCCCCATTTTAACTTTCTTCATCACTTCCACAACGTCCATCCTACTGATTTCTTCCTCTTTTCTCACATCCCTCCTTCTCCCAGCCATTCCCCAGCCACTTATAATCGCATTACTTTCATTCCTTATGTTCAATAATTCGTTAAAGCGCTCTCTCTATCTACTCGTTTTTTCTCCCTTCTCAACTTGTAATCTACCATTTTTATCTTTCACTCCCCAACAATTTCTTTGGCATCCTGTCTAACTCTTTTTACATCTTTCCAGAACATTTCCTTACATTCCCTCCACTTTACACTCAAATTCTTTCCAAATTTCTCATCCACTCTCATCTTACTCTTACTAATCTTCTCACCTCTCTCTTCCTCGCTACATGCAACATGGAGTATAGGTAGGCCTATCACCACATCAAAAACTAAAAAAATTAGGCAACAGATAAAGATTGGCAAGGCTTTGTTACTTTTTACCCCAACTTGCCCTGTTTTTTCTACACCGATTGATTATTCACTAAAAATCCACGATGCATCACCATACTGAAAGGATTAATTGGGTGAGAGATGACTAATAGAAGAGCTATGGAGAAATAGGACAAAAGATGAGGACAGAGATAGAATACAAAGAAAAAGATAGAAGACAAGGAAAGAGACAGAAGACAAGGACAGGTATCGAATACGAAAAGGAGCCAAACGTGAAGTTAGATTAGAACACACAAGAAAGTACAAAGAGGAGAAGATGACGAGAATCTGAGAGAACGAGGACAGGAATTAATTACCAGCAAAGAGTGAGTCCAGGGCAAACTTGCATAAGGCTGAGGGTGAAAAATGATACATAGAGAGCTGGTGAGGAGGGAAATCTAATAATATGAAGGTGAAAAAAAGAAATAACGGAGACCTGATTTACTTAGCTTCAGGAACTAGAAATGTACATCCGGAAAAAAAGGAAGAGGGGATGAATGGATGGAGAAAACTGAGGCATAAAAGTATGAGAAATATAAGCGAGGAGACGAGATAAAAAGGTGAACATAGAAATGTCAGGAAGGGAAACAGAAAGGACATAATGAAGGAATATGGCACATGTAGATAATGGAAAAGAAAAAGAAAATACCTAAGAGTGAGGAGGGTCCGTATTGTCGCCGGTTAAAGAAGCTCCGTAACACCCTTTCCTAAGCGATTTATTTTTCTTAGTACACCTTATTGTTCTATTCTGTGCTGTATAAATCCTTCTGATTTACTGGGCCCCGCGGTGAAATACTCTCCTTGAATTGTAATGTGAGAACAACTCCTGTATTCTGGTGGAGAGAGAGAGAGAGAGAGAGAGAGAGAGAGAGAGAGAGAGAGAGAATGGCTGACATTATGTCCATATATGAACAGATGATAGTAAGCCTGAGAGGACCAATGGATTCTAGAATGATGAAAAGATGACTGAAAAATGAAGGTTTCAAAATGCGCAACAAACACCAGATAAAAATATTTCCTAGGGTTACAAAATTGCAGGAAATTTATGTATACCTTTGGTGTGGAAAATATTTGGTTGGTTTAGTGACCTACACGCCCTAGTTTGTTTTGAGCAGGTTTTATTTTAATTAAATTAATTCATTAATTAGTTTTTTGCACCAGCACAATCCATCCCGAACCTTTGCATGCCATATAGTTCTCAAACTTTTCTGCAGTTTTTTTTTTTTTTTTTTTCATATTTTGGCCACATTTTTGGGAAACATCGGGGACGGCTTATATGTTTTTTTGTTTGTTTTCATACAAGAAGGGATTATAATTACTGCACCTTAAATTAACATGGACTTTCCTCCTTTTGCAAATTACTTCACGTTGCTCAGTGCCCGAAAAAGATGATGTTCTGCTACTGCAATCTTTCCATGGCACTTTTTTGTGACAAATATCGTATTGTAATTTAATCTGTTGCTATAATTCAACATTCAAGATAGTGAGATGACAATTTTAGGCCAGGTTAAAGTGAAATGAGTTAGATGAACACTGATGCCACCAGGGGTCGCCATTATGTGCTACATGCCTAACCAAGTCCTCAAAAGGCGGTTGAAGGTTTTTGGATCATGTAATGCCACTATGGGCTTATACCCATCACCTACCTTTAAATCTTCTAGACCAAGGGCTAATAAGATCCAAGGTCTGCTCAGGTGGTTTTCATGTGCACCTCTTGTGACGTCACCTGGAATCTCGGGAGAGTGAGGATACTGTACAGAGAAAACAGGGAAAGTGGATGGGTAACTGTGACAAACTAAAACAAATAGCGAAATATTCTGCTGTCCTTGACAGCAGTGTGATATAACTAGTTAAAGTTGCTGATGCCACTACTGTTAGTGATTACTTCCTGTTGTGTTAGTGACTACTTCCTAGTATATTGATCGAATATAACCAAAGTGTATAAAGTAACACATAACTGATTTCATCACTATCTGTATCAGCCTTATTTTTTTCCATAAACATGATGGTCAAGCAGTACTACTGTTCGACCCTTAGTGTTAATGCTTTTCATCATCACCTTCGTCATAACTACCATCATAACCCTCCTCCTTCCCATCATCATCATCTCATAATCATCATCATTGTCACTATCATAGCTCCCTTACTTTCGATACAGTAGATTTCTTTTTCACATGTATTTCAGACAAATAAGGCTGCAAAAGACATTACAGACACAAAGTATCGCCATTATCATGATCACCACGATCACTATCTACTACCGGGACTCTACCTTATAATAAACATCATCATCATCCGTGCATCATGACAATAATTCCCCTAGCTTCCCCTCCTCCTTCTCTCCACACACACACACACACACACACACACACACACACACACATACAGTAACTTTAATCCCCACTGAGCCTCTGCCTCTCGCTCTGCTTCCTATTTTTCCCCCTCTCTCCTCTGTGGATTTCAGTGCATACTAAATTCCATCATGCAGCCTATCAAAGAACATCAAATTTCGGATCTTTGCTCTAAGATAACACTACATTTTTTCAAAGCTCCTTTCAACTTTTGCTTCTCACATACTGCTCTGTAGACTTGAATACCAAAGGCTGTTCACTTCTGCTTCTTTTATCTCTGGATTCACAGATGCTTAACGTGACACATATTACCATTCATCTTTGGGTGGCAAGATGCACATTTGTCCACTGTGTCTTATTGAAGCATTTATAAATCTAGTACTGTAATGAGAAAGAGGCAGGAGAGGTGACAGGATTTTAGAATTTGACTGTACGAACTGAAAGATGGCTGTTCCACCTCTCTCACATCCAGGTAGGAGTAATCAAAAGGTCTTGATGTAGTTTCAGAGGGAGATTTTTTTGGAGAAGACATGCACAGGTCCAACCCACCCTATGCTAGCCTTTCAACTGCCAGGAGCATTTGGGGAAACCGGTTCAGGCGTTGGCATTCTTCAAAATCTGCTGATACATGCACTAATTGTCATGTAGGCCCTCACTACTTGATACATATACTGTTATACATATACACTGCTAGTTCTAGTTTGCAAGTTCAAGAAATTATCAATGTATGGTTCTAGTATAAAGATATGGTTACAAAGTATGGTTACAAGTATGATTACATAAAAGTATGGTTACAATACTCCCCTGTATAAATGAAATTGTGTCCCCTAACGCAATGGGCCATTATCATACAAAAAGTGTAGTTAGTAAGAACAATTAGGGGAATAGGTTTAACTAGGTTTCTAAGTACTTGGAATGATAGCAGTTACAAGGTACAATGTTCCTGTGCACAATAAGTAGTTGGATCCAAAAAGAAATATAGTATTTACAATACATGGCCATGTTAGTCAAGTGGGAAATCCAGTAATATATACATGAGAGATACATGATTATAATAGGAGGTATATAAGGATAATGCATATATAGTTGTTATAGTATGTCTAGTAATAATATAGGGTAGTATTCTTCATCACTTAATCGTTGAAGTCCATTCTACAAGCACCGTATAAAAAGCAGTCTATAATGATAAGTGCAATAGTGATCACTCCACAGTGGAGTACACAAGGCCTGCACTTGTCCACACTTTTGTTAATAATTTTCTCATCATTGACTGTTTGTTACTCTCTTACCACCCTTCTATTTCTGAGTTACCATTTCACCATATTTATGTTTCCTTGCCACTGATTCATCTAGTATTCTTTTCCATCATATGACTTAATTTTACTCATTTTTATGAGTTGTCATTCTACCTTTGAGCTTGTTGGTTTACTTTTTCACATTTTGTTCATTTTATGTGATTTTTTGTTTTGCACTTTGAACAGTTACATGAAGTGATATTAAGCTCGGCCAGCTTCAACATCCTGTGGTGGTTGTACTAACCTCGTTGTGATGCTGATTTCATGCAATCGGTGTTCCATCTTCCTAACACAACAATGGACTGCACAAAGGGTCAGAAGGAATCCAATAAGTGAGAGCCACTAAGGGAAGCACGAAGACCGAGTGTACCCATGAATAGTTGAAAGCCAAGGAAAACTGATCCATAACAAAATCACTCTGGTTAAGAAAATCCAACATGAGTAAGTTTTCAGAGATGATGGATAGATTTTCAGAAGGGATATAGGAAATCATACTGATGAGCTGAAAGACTTCGTATATGTGATTACATACAGTCAGATGATAACAAATAGCATAAGTAATCACAGATTCTGATTTAACTGTACAATAGTCAAGAGCCTCATACAGACCACTGGCAGACACCGAACGAGCAGAAGTTCCAGGACACATGATACTAACAGACATGGGGACACTGAAGAAGAAGTACTGGATGTGGTTCATATGAGCGATTGAGCGTGGTGAACTGGGAGTTTAGGAACCAGAACAAAGGAAAGGTAGAATGTACAGAAAGGTTGCGGACTAAGGCAGACCCACAGGGTGTGGTGCTACTAGGAAAAGTAGCCAGAAGGTAGGCAGCACAAAGACGAGAAGTAGGTGTAAGGAAAGAACACTGGTCAAGATCACTAGAAGATGTAAAAACAATGGAGAGACGATCATGGGATAGAAGGAAGTACTTCAAAACCTGTAACAATGAATTACTGAACAAGAAGGAAAACAGATTGATGTGAAGGAGATCGAATGTGACAGTAGAAAGAAGGGAGGTATGAACAGCAATATCCTTAGTGAGTACTGGGTAGCAGAATTCTAGAGAGTAGAAGGAAAGCACTGGAGACAAGTCAAAAGTAGTGCGAGCCCATTCCAATACATATCGGAGATCAGAGATAGGCACTAAGTCTGCAGTGGCACAACCACCGATTGCATCAATTAGAATACGAGCTAAGGTAGTGACTTGGGAGAGAATTGAGTCCAGGGAGACTTGCAGATTGACCATGTGTAGGTGACATTTAGGAGTTCTGAAACAATATCAGTTTTTGAGATTTGTGTTTTCAAAATGCCTGCGAAGTTGTTTACTGTGTATGTGACTTCATTTAACCCCTCCGTGGCCGCCGGCGTCGAATGATGTTTAGCTGACCAATGGCTGCAGGCGTCGTTTGAGCGCGGCCTATAAAAAAACTGCAAAATTTTTTAGGAAGTGAACGAACGTTCTGAACGTCTTCACACTGACCTACAATATATTCCCATACACCTCATCAAGCAGTTCAAAGCCTGCTGCTGTGATGAGAGGATTTTCAATTTTTTCGCTCTTAGCCATACCTAACCAAGCACAATTACACCCATTATCTCGACCCAGGCACAACATATTATTTTTGTCCTCTCTTGCAAAACACACACAACCAACTGTTTACGATTATGAAGTAATACAGCCACATACGAAAAAGGCATGACAATAAGTGAAAAATTCATTTTTGTCTTGGTGTCTTTACCTATTTGCTCAGGTTTGTTGTAATGGTTTGGATCCTTTGATGCAGTGCAACTTGTAGAAAACTATGAAAACCCTCGGGAATTGATCGAATATCTTTGACATGAGACTGACCTTGACTTCATCCTCTCACGTATCATCTGTCAGGTCACCAACGGCTGTCATGACGAGTGGATGTGTGACTCAACCTCCACGTTGCTAATCGGATCTGACCCTCCACTTTATTCTCCTGTGACAGAGTCTAACCTTGGAGGACGTGGAGTTTTCTCATTTAGACCGAAAATTCAACTCTCTCGTTCCTTTTTCCAAGCATGGGCACAACGATAACGTAAAAAATAACTCGAGACTACCATAAACATATTTTATATCAAAAAGGTGAAAAAGAATTCGTAACATTTTTTTTTTCCAGCCATTCCTAACAGATTATGTACTGAAATCATTCGATATTATCATATCTCATATATGCACAACATTTCGGTACCATTCGTATTATTTTGGGAGGTAAATAAAAAAATAACAACACCTGCCCAGTTGCGTTGTGGCAACGCCCCTGGGCGGCGATATCGGTTGCTGATATTTCTGCAACTTCTGCGCTCCACTGCAAGCAATAAAATGCGTCTAGGAAGCTGGGATTTGCACTGTTAGGTGCATCTGAACTTTCTCTTCAATATGACAAGAAAAAAAAATCAATTTGCGAAACTTCAAAAAATGGCCCTGGCGTCGGCCTGGCGTGAATGGAAAATTCCGGGCCCTTGGCCACGGAGGGGTTAAGTGGGCTGCGATCTTCTGTAGCATGGGTGTTGAATCTGTATAACTAGATTCTGAGACTCAAGGGCATCAGCTAACTCGGCAGGGTAGGATTCGAATTCAGATAGGTCACTTGTCGCTGTTCCACATAAGCCACTTAGGATTTCTCCTCCCAGATCAGAGAGACCACGCTTAACACGTGAACGATCTACAGGTGCCTGGCTGGAAAATGTGTCACTGAAATGGGAGAACCTCATCTGAATATGCTGTAGCTTCCAGGTAATGAGCTTGTCTTTGTCGTATTTCTCCCCGATGGTTGATAGAAGGGTCATTATCTCATGCAGTTGATGTGCGAAGTTAGGCAGGGTGATGGCTACGTCAGCCAGGGGCTAGAGATCGTAGCAAAGGGAGACTACATCCTCTATCATCATTACCTCGTCTTCCGAGCCGACCATAGCCCCAGATCGTACTCTATCATCGTCCTCACCCAACCTAGACCCTATTAAGGGTCAGCAATGCCAGCAGGTAGACCTCGAACATCTTACCTATAAAATAAGTTTGAATTAATGGCAATGATTATGAAGAGGTGAATGTGCAAGAAATAGAAGGTTTGTGTGCAGAACACAACTCGGACCTATACTCATTGAGTGAGGAGGGAGAAGGGGTGTGTGGAGAAGGTTCAGATTAAGCAACAGGGGGAGTAAATGTAGGGGAAGGGGTTGTAGTCTCTGCAAGTGACTCCTTCAATACCAGGACTCTTGGTGCACACTTGAGATCGTCCGTATGCACCCACTTTTTTTTTTTAATGTGTCCGACTCTGGGCATAGACTTCACTGCCTGCGATCAAGGCCCAGAAGTCCTCCTACATACCATACACCTCTACATGTCACTACTTCGGCGCTAACACCCACCGTCCATATTGAATACATGCTAGGGCTGTCTCATACAGGACTGGTGTATTGGTATTGGTACCTCTAGTTGATAATTCCTGTATTCCAAACATGTTACTCTGTCAAGTTATCATGCAGTGTGGGCCCGTGAATTTGTCATCCAATTTAGAGGTGCAAGTGAATAAAATTAATGAGCAAACACCAGATCTCCAATATTAATACTAGTAGGCGAGGCAGATATGTTGGCATTGCACCATACTCAGTTGAAATGAAGCCAGACTTGGCTGTACATATTAATGTATTTTCTAGAAATTTTACGTCTTCACATTCACATAGTCATCCATATTACAGGGAGGACCAGGCCTTGATGATATTACAGAATAAGGCAGATCTTTATCCAACCCATATAATACAACAAATGGAGATTAATGGATGCATTGATTGAATTGTTGATAGAAGCTGCAACATGGGGTACCAATTCATCCCAGGAGGCACTCTGAGACCCTAGATGTCTTAAACACTCCATAATCTTCCTGTTGTGTTGCTCTACCAAGCCAGTGGAAGTTGGATGGTTAGGAATGACATTACATTTGTTGATATACGCTTACGAATTTTAACCAGGAGACTGTTGTTAAAGTCAATGCCATTATCAGTAATAATAGTAGACGGAGTAGTGAATGCGCAAATGACATAGTCAACCAAGGCACGTGTAACATTCTGAATGGTTTTATCTGGGAGTGCCACGAGGACACAGTAGCGTCAGAAGTGATTGACTGCTACATATAAATATTGTGCACCAGATTCTGTAAGAGGTAAATTAAGGAGGTCGATGAAGACAGTTTCCCATGGGCGAGATGGTTCTGGATGTTGCAAGAGTGGTGCAGGTGATTCGCTTGATCCTTTGTGGCGATTACAGGAACTGTAAGCCTCATAGTCCATTTTAATGTCTATACGCATAGTGGGCCAATAATATCCAAGCTGTGTTTGTCTCAAACATTGATCTTTACCTGGATGAGATGCATGAGGAGTGTTATGAACGATGTGAAGTATCGAAGATATTAGAACAGTAGGGACAACGAGTTGATACTTCCCTATTGGGTATGTCTTTTCCTGTAAGAAATGTTTTTCTGTACAGTATATCTTTATCTAGCATGAACTAATGTATTGGCACTGGCAGAGTAGGTAAGGGTGGTGTATCTCCCGATTCTAGGAAATGAATTATCTTGGACCATAGAGAGTCTTTGCGTGACAATTTTCAATAACCTCGGAGGTTAATGAGGTGCAAGAAGTTTTGTTTGGTTGATTTGGTGAAACTGCCGCCGTTACTTGACGTGAAAGTGCGTCTGCATCTACATTCGATTTCCCTAGCACATGCTGAAAGGTTGGATTTATATCTTGGATGATAACTGACCATCGAGCTAGTCGACCTGTAAGGTTCCTTCCCTTGAATAAATCACAAAGAGGGCGGTGGTCTGTCTGGATATTGACTTTGAAACCACATACTATAACTCTGAAATGTTTGAGTGACCAGGCCACTGCTAGGACTTCCAAATCTGCAGTTGTACTTTAATTTTACGAGGTCGAGGGAGCGACTAGCATACGCTCTTACACGTTTTCCTTTTACCTGATCAAGTTGCATCAGTAGTGCACCAATTCCTGCTCCTGATGCATCCGTACATAAAAGAATAGGTTCGTATAATCAGGGAAGGCCAAGACTGGAGCATTTACAATGGCTATTTTCATTGCCTCGAAGGTATGTGACTGATCTTTAGTCCACACAAATAGTATATTTTTCCTTGGTAAGTTGGTCAGAGGTGCGGCAATCTGAGCATACCCTTTAATAAAACGCCGCTTTATCTTCGGTGGTATGAATACCCGTGGCATCAAGTACCCAAGGAATTTAATTTTCTTTCTTAGGAAGTCATATTACCCGAAATTAATCTTTAGACCCGCCATCTGAAGGGGGTCAAATACTTGTTGAAGCTTGGGAAAATGTTCAGGGATAGACTTGCTCACTACAATTGTATCGTCCAAGTAGGCAGTCAGAGAGTGGCCAATCATGCCGCTGAAGATGGAATGAATGATCTCTTGAATACCGAAGAGGCATTCCTAAATCCAAAAGGAAACATCTTAAGCTGAAAATGTCCAGATGGGATGCTTAATGCTGTACGAGGCGTGATGACTTTTCCATTTCTACTGTATTTGTCATTAGCCCCTAAGAAGATCAAGGGATGTAAAGACCACATTATTCTCACCAAGTTACCGTAATATATGAGTTAAAACTGGAAATGAAAAACGATCGGGTACAGTGAGAGAATTTACTTTACGACAATCCACTATAGATTTAAACTGTCCGCCCTTCTTTGGAAGCAGAAAAAGTGAACTATTCCATGGACTGACAGAGTGCTAAATAATGTCTTGATCTAACATGTTTTATACAATCCCGTCTGTTTCTTTTCTCAAACTGTGGAGTAATTGATATGCTGGTATGTACATTGGCTGAGTTCCTGTCTTTAATACTATATGATGTTTCGCAAGGTCTGTCCTTCCCATAGTTTCCCTGGGTAAGGCCACTACATCTCGATAAGTCTGCAAAAGATTTACTAATTGCTCCTTGTGTTGTGGGAAGTCACCGGATGATACGTGTGAGACTAAGTGAATGAGTCAATGCAGAACCCTTAGAGTTTATGGCACACACACACACACACACACACACACACACACACACACACACACACACACACACACACACACACACACACACACACACACACACACACACACCAGATGGTTTAATGTCATCATCATCTTAAGTAATTATGGAGAATAGTATATCCTGGCACACCTTTATGGCCGATGCATAAACCAGGAATCCCCAATCTCTGTATCACTTTTAAGCTTCGGTGGAGCAATTGTGACTTTTAACAAGTACAGGAAAAAAAAATTATCATCCAGCATGAGGCACACTGCTGACTCGTAAGCTCAGCCATTCATACAACACGTCTCTGGTAATGTTAGTACATCCACTCCTTCTTTCGTGTCTACAACACGAACAGAGACTTTTGTAATCTCATGCAGCAACAAAATTGTGCACTGTTTTGTTACTGCTAATCTCGTGTCCATGCATTGTAGAACGTTATTCAGACTATTTCAGGTAGTTAAATGAGACATGTTTGAGTCGACTATTGTGTCACTGTTGGATGGGTTGTCATGAGGCACTAGTGAATGCTCAGAGGAGGTGTCATTAGATGCTAGTGAATGCTCCTCGATATTTTCAAGCAGTGGTGGAGTCATATTAGGCTGAGTGATTGAGTTTACTTGAGAAAGGACGTGGGTACTCCACGTACTCAAGGGTAACCTTGAATCTCAGTACCATTACAAGCAGGTATTAGGGCAATGGAATGTAGAGCCATGGTAGGTAAACCAATCAGAACATCTGTGGGATACTTGAGATCATTTGTGACATGAAACTCTGCTATGAAAGGGTATCAGGCCTCATCAGGTTGTATGTCTAAGGTGACTCTGCCCTTAACATTACATTCTGAGCTGTCCACACCACACAGGCGAATGTCAGGTGGTTCAAGGATCCAGACCCTTCAAATCATTTCCCAAATGCTGTTTAAAGAGGTTTCCAATATAGATTTACCATGGATCCTGAGTCCATGAAAAATGATGTCTTGACCCCTTCATTCCTTCCCAGAATTACTATGCCTAAAGATGTTAGAGGCCCTACCTGGTGAATGGGGAATTGAGAATCTTCTGTTGTTATGTGACATTTTTCACATAAGTGCTCTCCTCTTCTCCCAACAGATGACATGCGAGATAACAACACTTAGAGTAGCAGAGTCTTTGTGGTATTTACAAGAAGGATGATGCGAACGCAAAGGCGTGCGCTGTCGTCCCTTTGAGTGGTTCCGTCCTTGCTTGTGATAGCAGTTCGATTCGCGATGACTGGCGTAACCACAGTGCCAGCACACGATCGAAGATGGTTGGCCCCAACATACATTTGACTGGTCACGACTACTGGATCGTGATCGAAGCCGCGAGTAGGAATGGGTAGTATTAGGATTGCCTCTGGCAGTAGGTTGCGAAAATGAGGAATCAGATGAAGAGGTAGAGGTGTGGAAGACTTTTACAGTTCTCGCAGCTGTGTGAGTTGTTGGGGTGCGAGTACTTGCCTTGCGAGTGATATATGAACTTAATCGTTCTCCTATCTTCTTCACAAAGTCTAACAACTCGTCTCCAGGTTTATAAGCCCATCTAGAAAGCAATGTCTAATTGTTCATCATCCAACCAATTGATAAATCTAAGGAAACCCTTCTATCTATCTTTCTATCTCTCTGTTGCCAAGAACCTTAATCCTGTAAGGGGTTACCACAAACAAATTGCCTCCATGTCGCCCTATTCCCCGCCATATTACTGCCCTGTTCCCCGCTCACACGCCCCTCTCTCGTATACGTCTCCACTCTGTCCTTTCATCTCATCCTTGGCCTCCCCCTCCCTCTCCCTCCCTCCACCTCACTCACATAAAATCTCCTCGTCAGTCTCTTGCTCTCCATCCTCTTCACATGGCCAAACCACCTCACTGTGTTTCACCTAACGTTTCCTATCACATCCATATCACAACACTCTTTCACTTCCTCATTTGCCAGTCGGTCTCGCCATGTGACTCCACATGCTCCTTTCAAATAACACATTTCCACTGCTTTCACTCTTGACTTACTTCTGTCCCTCCAACAAGCTCCAAGCTTCACTTCCATATGTTAGAGTGGGTATCAGAATACTGTCATGCAGTACCTTTTTCACTTCCATGCTCACTTTCATGTTTATCACTGCTTTCAAGGAACCAGCAACCTTTCTTCCTTGTTGTACCTTTAGAAGCACTTCACCCTCTAAACTTCCATCCTTACTCATCACACTACATAAGCACATAAACGCACTCACATTTTCCATTGTCTCCTCATCCAATCTCACAGTAGATTCACTGACTTCATTTCTCTGAAAGACCATAACTTTACTCTTCCCTACATTCACCTTTATATTCCATTTCTTACACACTCTCCCAAACTCATCCACCAAACCTTGCAGCTCCCCTTCGTCTTCACTTAACAACACAGTATCATCTGAAAACAACAGTACAGGAAGTTTCCAAACACCGCCCTTTCTCATAATGGCCACTTCAACATCCACTGCCTTACCTTGTATCTCTTTTATAAACCCATCCATATACAAACTGAACAACCATAGAGACATGACACATCCCTGTTTCAATCCAGCCTTCAAATAGAAAACTACACTCAGTTCACTATCACATTGCAGCCTTAGCATCGTCATCCATACTCTTCACAGCATTGAGCAACGTCCCATTTACTCCATAGATTCTTCATACTTTCCACAGTCCTTGTCTATCCAGCCTTTATTCTTTCTCCAAATCCATGAAGGCCGCACACAACTTCTTTCCCTTCTCTTGAAACTTTTCCACTAAAGACCTAAGAATGAATATCTGATCTACACAACTTTTTCCCTTCCTACAACCTCCCTGTTCTTCTCCAACTAATTCCTCTATTATTTTCCCAACTCTGTCAGTAAGTATCCTACCATATACTTGTCCTATTACATTCAAAAGACAAATGCCCTTATGATTACCACACACTTCTTTTCCCTTTTTTCCTTTTTGTACAGGGGAATAATTATACCTGATTTCCAATCCTTTGGGACGCTACCTTCCTCCCAGGCCAATCTGCACGTCTTCCATATCTATTCCACTACCATCTCTCCACCATGCTTCAACATTTCACCACACACTCCATTAATTCCTGGGGCTTTCCCCATTTTAACTTTCTTCATTGCTTCCACAACTTCCATCCTACTGATTACTTCCTCTCTTCTCACATCCCTTCGTCTCCCAAGCCATTCCCCAGCCAGTTATACTCACATTACTTCATTCTCTATGTTCAACAGTTCCTTAACCCGTGGATTGTGAGCCACAGTCCAGGTTGGGTAGCGTCATATTGCAAGCCACAGCTCAGGCTGTGCTGGCCGTGCATCACCATTAACAACTCAACTCCCATGCAAAACTTATGCATGGCGCTATGCAAAGACAGAAAGAGATATATTTTATTCTTTTTACCAGATGATGCCGTGGACGTTTTCCTTCAAGTTTATAATAAAGAAAAACTTTTTTTTTTTTTCAATTTTTTCATTACTCACCTACATAAACTTATACATGGCCCTATGCAAAGACGGAGAGAGTTAAATTATTATTATTATTTTTTTTTTAACAGATGATGCCCTGGATGTTTATCTTCAACTTTATAATAAACAAAAACTAAAAGATTTTTTTTCCCTTAATTTTTTGCACACCAAGGGATGGGACAAAAAAAGGTAATTGCACAATCCACAAGTTAACCCATTGCATCCGGCATATATTGCCACCAACCTTTCTCCCAGTCGGTCATTCCTGAGAATTTCGTCTATTTTTAAACTTTTACATCTAAGCTAATATTTAGCCAAAAATAAAAAAACTGAGTGTCGTAATACTTACCAATCCTGCAACTTCAAGCTGATGGCCCCAAATTGTCCGTGATAGGCGTGTAGTCAGAGAGAGTGAGTGGGGAATGGGGGCAATTTTTGTTGCTTTTTTGCCCGTGTCCGTATGCATGGCAGATACGCAGTGACACAACTAAGGCTTATAATAGCCCTCCACAATAGTAACACTCCCAGAAGACTGCAATCCACCACAAACACCATTTCCTTGTACGTTTTTCAAAAATGTGGTGGGAGTGCTGCTGTAAGTCTGGTAACCATAGCAACGACCATATGGCAGGCTGCCTCAGATACAGGCATGTACTCTTGCTCACCTCATCACTGCTTCACTACGACTGCCTTACACACACACACACACACACACACACACACACACACACACACGGATGTATATTTGGCTTGCATTGTCGCTTGATTCTAGCACTGCTCTGGCACCAGAGGTCTGGGTATTACAACAGCTACTACAAATACTACTACTAATATTACTACTACAACTACCAATACTACAATTACTACTATTACTACAACTACCACTACTACAACTACTACTACAACTACCACTACTACAACTACTACTACTACTACTACAATACCACTACAACTACTACTACTACTGTTACTACTACTTCCAGTACTACTACAAGGCACTGATTTCATCATGAAACAAACGTTCTGCTTCCATTATTCACATAAATAGACACAGTGGTGGCGCGAGGCTTCCCACACTGCTTTTCCTCCTCCCTCCTCCCTTTATCCACTCCCTACTGCCTCGTCCAACTCCTCATCCATGTCAAAATACCCCTCTCCAGGATCGTCAGTACCCTCTGAACGATTCCCATCATCAGAAATAGCAGATGAACATACACCGGGAAATGATGGGCACACAGTGGAGGACCAAAGTGCTCCACCCTCCCCATGCAACACATAAATATCGGTACTCACTGGTAAAAATGTCACCTCAAGTTCTTTCCCTATTGGATTATCATTAAGGACTCTTATTTTCTGGCCTTTGGACTTTATTGGTGTTGAAGTCGGTGGTTGTGGGAGCTCAGCCAAGGATCCAGACACAGGGAAAACTTTTTGCGTATGTCTATCCATTATGGAGGTAGGCAGGTAAAGAAGCATGACTCAGATGCATGCAGGAGAGTTTCCAATGGCTGTGTGTGGTGAAAATAACACACAGAATATTCAAACAATGCTGCGAAACACTAGACCCGGATGGCCCTTGGTCATCATGTATAC
Organism: Coenobita brevimanus; assembly: GCF_032717465.1. Lineage (NCBI taxonomy): Eukaryota > Metazoa > Arthropoda > Malacostraca > Decapoda > Coenobitidae > Coenobita > Coenobita brevimanus. Next base: position 19,179,246 of record NC_137034.1, read on the forward strand.
ATGTCACCCAGATGCAATGGGTTAAAGTGTTCTCTCCATCTGCTCACTTGTTCTCCCTTCTCCATTAATAATCTACCATTTTTATTGTTCACTCCCTGACTAACTTCTTTGACACCCTGTCTAACTCCCTTTACTTCTTTCCAGAACATTGATGGTAACCCATCAGTTTGCCAAAATCTTCCAGTTTGATAAAGGTACCTCTGTTATTATTAGTTACTCATTGAGTGTCCTGCTATAACTGGCTTATTTCAGATTGAGTAGCATTTGCAGCAACAGTTGCTTCATACAGTGTCACCTCTTTAGCAGGAATTTGTATATTCTCCCCCATTTGTCTGAGGAGATTAGAGAAAGCAATGAGAGACCTGGCCATGGAATGGGGAAAACAGAGATGAAATTTATTTTTGATGAAATGCATCGAATGTTTTGCAGTTATCTTAAGCAGCTCACAGTGCAGATCCAATGAGGAATTTGCCTTGATCTAACCTGCCTTTGAGAAATGCAATCTTTAAAGGTTCAGTGTTGAGTTGTCTGTTATGAATATCCGTTTCTACTTCTCAGAGGAAATCATAGATAGATAGATACAGAACTAGCTTCACCAATGTACTTTGTCTAAAAGTAGGGACTGGAGGTGGAATAAAGCTCGCCATTGTTGGAAGGGTTTAATGTTGAGAAATTGTTGAAGTAAGTAATGTACTGGGTTAAGGTACCGGTAGCTGTGTATGACAGAGTTAGGAGCAATGTTGATGTAGCAGAGAAATTAGAAGTAGTTGGACAATGAGCAGGAGGAAACCCGAGGGAATCACTTAGGGATAGTGGTGTATCTGGATTATTTTATCTGGAATACCAGTACCTGGATTTTCTAGGACAGCAGTAGAAGTAGTGGTTGTAGTGGTAATGATGCCAGGTATAATCAAGGTATTTACATCACCGAGATCAACATCCTCGCTTTCAGTCTCAAGTTGCTGGAGAACATGAGAGAGATTAAATTTTAGGTATAATCAAGGTATTTACATCACCAAGATCAACATCCTCACTTTCAGTCTGAAGTTGCTGGAGAACAGGAGAGAGATTAAATTTTGGGAAGTATGTCATGTAGTAAAGTAAGAATATTTATATTAACAGTTATGAGAATGAAAATGTATAATATACAAGAAGGGTATGAGGGAATATGAAATGTATACAATGGAGGTGAAGAGGAATATGCACAATCAGAGCGTGTAGGAAAGAAAATCGCTTGGATGAAGAATGAATAAGTGAGAGATGAGAGACGTGAGTAATGAATGAAGTGAAAGAGGAGACTGATTGATGAGAATCAGAAAATGCGATTAGTGAATGAAAGAAAATGAATGGCAATATGAACAACAATCTGTAGAGAAAGGATAATCTGTATAGAAAGTGAAAGTATGAGTAGATAAAATGAAATAACATATGTACTCTACTGTACATCTACTAAATACCGAAGCCTCACTGAAGAAAAGGAGAATTGGCTTGAGGAGTAAATAAAGTAGAGTGAGGTGGCGATCTCCTTCCATGCAGAGAGAATTGAGGCGTTGGCTGAAGGGTGAGGGGGATGACATTACTATTGAGACAGATTTATCAGAGGCAGCCAGGAACACTAAGTGATCACAAGGAAGATGTAGATTAGAGAAAGCAAAGATGACATGGACTGCACTGGTTGACTATGCACCCGAGATCCAGTGAAGGCGGTTGAGGTGGTGAGGTGGGAGTTTGACTGAGGTAGGACGGCTGGCTGGCTAACTGGCTGGGAGGCTGGGGCTTGAGTCAGCAAGGCTTGGCACTGTGTGGTAGCATTATAGTTGAGGTGGGGTGGTTTTGACGGTTGCAATGGTGAGAGATTTTTAAAACTGAACTGGAGCGAGAGCCGGTAGTGGTTAGAGAATGCCTTACTGGTGGTGTGTCATTGCAGCTGCTGATGAGGGTTGAAGATCGTCACATGGGTAGAGGTCAGGAACTCACTAGAGCAGAATCTTACCGAAAATTTGTAGGGCACACAACCACATGCCAGGTGAACAAAAATCTGTGCTGTAGGCTGTAGACTGGGCAGGAACAGAGCACCGGTAGAGAATGCAGGTAAGGTGTGGTCAAGTGGCAACTGCACGGTGACTAAACATAGGTGACGTGATTGGGATTAGACTCAACGCTAGCCACCAATTTGTTCCACTCCTCTCACATCCAGTTAGGAGTAATCCAAAGGTCTTGATGTAGTTTCAAAAGGAGTTTATTTGGAGAAGACAAGCACAGGTCCAACCCATCCTATGCCAGCCCTTGAAATGCCTGGAGCAGTACGGGGAAGCCGGTTGACGGCGTTGGCATTCTCCGAAATCTGCTGATACGCGCATTGTCACGTAGGCACTCACACACTACTAGATACATATACTGTTATACACTGCTAGTTTTAGTTTGTATTTTCAAGAATTTAACAAGTTATGGTTATAGTATATAGGTATGGTTACAAAGTATAGTTCCAGGTACGATTACATAAAGTATGAGTACATGGCTTTCTTACCTTCACAGCTCCCCATTCTCGTTCCCAGGCAACTCAGCATCACCTGTAATTAGACAAAAAAAAAATTAATTCACTCCAGTTCAATATGCTTAAGGTCCAAGGTCTTGTCGGTTAAGGAAGCTCCCTAACACCTCTTCTTAAGCGATGTATTTTGTGTATTATGTAAGTCATTCTAATATCACCATACTCTGCATAAATAACGTACAAAACTGTATTAACCAGCCGTATCCAAAATTAAATCGGTATGGACTAGGGGTTACGGAGTTTCTTTAAGCACCAAGATTACAAACTCAAGGCAGTTCCTTGCTCATTGACCTTTGCCATACTACACTAAGAGAGACATCGGACAGGTAATTCGAGGTCACAGGCTACCTGTCTCAAAACAATAGTCCTTTTACCGTAACCTAACCCAGATTTTAGGACATTTGTAGCTTATTAACGTAACTCAGTGGCAGAATAAGGCATCGGCTCTACATCGTTTTCTCAATACTTCTTCATGACTAGTATCATACTCGTGTCAATCTACTGTCACAGGCTAGCATTCAAGATGGAGATATGGCAATTGTAGGCCACGTTCGAGTAAAAAGGGTGTCGTCGTATAGTGAACTACACATCAGATTGGTTATCCACGCCCACACTCTTTCCGTCACTCCATCATATGTACTTTTTAGACCTTCCACTCTATTATACTTGGTAAGGCTTTCTGCAGTCTACATATTGTCCGGACTGAAAGGGATGAGGCAAAAGTGAGAGGGGTGAGAGGATAGGGAGGGCAAAGATGAGAGGGTTGAGAGACATAAGAGGCATGAGTTGGATGAGAGGAAAGAGAGAGATGAAGGGGGTGAGGGGGATGAGAGGGATGAAAGGGATAAGCGGGATGAGAGTGATGGAAGAGGTGGGAGGAATGCCAGGAATGAGAGGGCTGAGAGGACAAAGACGAAAGGACTGCGTAGGATGAAAGAATGAGAGGGTCAAGATGAAAGGAATGAAAATGTTGAGAAAGTAATGATGAAAAATATGAAAGGGGTGAAAAGGATGGAAGATGGGGGATGGAATGAGATCCATGGAAAAGACGAGAGAGATAGGTTGCAGAGGACGAGAGGGATGTGAGGGGGATGAGAGAGGAGGGATTGATGGGGTGAGAGGGTTGATTAGGGACAGGATGGATGGGACGGCAAGGATGAGAGGTGTGAGAGATGCAGTGTGTGTGTTTGGGAGGGGGGTAGGGTAGCGTGCTGACCCAGACCTGATGAAAACTGACAACAGCACTAAGGCTCGCTGTCCACGCCTTAACCCCTTCACATTTCACAAAAGCTTAACAAATTCTTTTGGGAATAGGAAAAAATCGTTTAATGGTAGTAAAAATGAGGTCGTCTACAGGTAAGAAAAAAGACATCATCGCCAATGAAGAGGTAAGTGGACAAGATTTTTAATATTTTCTACGGAAGTCTTCCTTTAATTGGGTACGAGTATCTGGGAGTAACACACACATACACACAAAAAAAAAGTATGATCAGTTTTTATGGGGTTAATTACATTCATTCTACATTAACCTAGCCCGGCTTGCAGTCCTTTTGCGGATTACGTCAAGTAGCTGGGTGACAGAAAAAGACGATGCTACGGCACTGAGACAAGCATCAGATTCTAGTGTTAATCTATTGCTATGGCTTAGCAATGAAGATGGAGAGATGTCAATTTTAGGCCAAGTTGGAGTAAACGGAGTATAGCAATGTTTGTAACCCATTCACTACAGAAGATATCAACATAGGTGAATATCGTCTGACTTCAAGATCAATATACATGTCATCGGTTTGAAGGGGATACGAGAGATATTTCTTGACCTAATGGACGTATTAGGTGGTAAAAGAGGTTTGTCTTTATCCTCTTCATAATGGAAGATTAATAAGCACCAGAATAATACTTTTAGCGTTTTCAGTATTACAATGAAGACATCATGGCAGTAAAATCACTCGTCTCATCCCTGTGCTTCCCTACCAACCAGGATCGTATTCTCGTCGGTTAAGGAAGCTTTCTTACACCTCTTAGCGATTAATTCTTGGATATGTCTGGTTAATATCCTTTTGCACTTTGTTTATGGAGGGTATGGCGACATTGGAAGGATTTACGTAATCAATAGGTGGACAGTAAGGTGTAATAATCAGAAGAAATCGCTATGGAAAAGGTGTTAGGGACCTTCCTCAACCGACTGGAGTACAGTCCTCAGTCTATCATCTTTACTCTCAAGGTTGCAGCTACAAAACACCTCACAGAATATCTATGCAGTTCTTAACTTCCTTCTCTTATAATTACATCTTTTTCTCACACCTGTCTGTTTCCCTCTTGTCTCATATCTCATCTTCCTCTTCAGTCTGTCCCTAGATATATTGTATCTATCCTTGGGACCTATATATTGAATGGGATTGCATAGTAGTGACGAGACTCTGCCTGTCTGTCTGTCTCTGTCTCTGTCTGTCTGTCTGTCTGTCTCTCTCTCTCTCTCTCTCTCTCTCTCTCTCTCTCTCTCTCTTATAGCTCATACCTTTCCCTCAAGAAATTTCCCCATTCTTCCGTCATTATCACACATTAGTTTTGATTTTCTCCAAGACCTAGAAGGCAGGTCCAAATTCTGCTTGTCACAACGTGTTAGTAACAAAGGTCCGTTTTCTCCTCGGTTAAGAAAGTTCTCTAACACCTTTTCCGAAGCGACTCATATTGTTTATTACACCTGACTCTCGTTCTTCTCGTTGCGTGAATCATTGCAATATCACCAAACGCTTCATATATAACGTACAATGGGACATCAGCCAATCATATCCATACGTAAATCGCTAAGAAAGAGATGCTAGGGAGCCTTCATAAACGACGAGAAGGACAAAAATGACTTTCCTATTCTCCTTACACCCCTGGTTCTTGTCTACTGAGCCTCACTTACACAGCTGTCAAAACATCCCCACTAATTTTCCTCTACTTCCCTCTCACTTTCAAAATGCGACGTAAAATACATATTTCAGTAACAATTTATCCTGCGCCTTTGTGTTGGTAATAATAATAATGATAATAATGATACTAATAATAATAATAATAATAATAATGATAATAATAATAATAATAATAATGAAAAATAAACGTGTTTGGCAAAGTTGACCTTCGTGCTGGGGGCCGATGCACACCTGGCCAAAATGATCAATACTCTTAAAGCACTGGAAGACTTCTGCCTTAGCTCCATCTCTCCCCTGCCTGTGCCCCTCGCCCCCCTCTCCCTCCCAGTACATGCATGTCCCCAACCTCCCCCCCCCCTCTCCACCCTGCCCCTCCCACACATTCTCCTGGCTTTCGACACAAGGAATGTTTGCCTTTCGCCCAGTGCATCACCTGACGCACCTTGAATGCCTAACTTGGCGATATTGAATTTCTCTCGTTTTCCTTCATACCTCTCTCTCTCTCTCTCTCTTCCAGTCCCTTTGTTTCTCACTTCCTTTATTATTCATATTCTTATTTTCACTTTCACTATTATAACTTCTTGCCATTCCACTATCTCTGTTCGCATAATTTTTCTAACTTGTCTTTTTCAATTTTGCATATGGACTAGGTATAAAATTTCCATTATCCATTACTTTCTTTGCTAATCTATATAATCATCCATGCTGTCATATTTCCATTGAAGCCTTCCGTGTGTATTTATATATATATATATATATATATATATATATATATATATATATATATATATATATATGTGTTTATTTATATACTGGAGAGACACATTACACGAGTGTTTACAAATGTTCTTTATGCTCCTGACCGGAAATCGAACCCCACACCTCTTGATAGAAGTCAGGCACTGATGCCACTCCACCATGGCGTGATAAAAGCTGGACCACCTGATTTTTTTTTTTTTTTTTTTTTTTTGACGAACCAGGTAAATCCATCAAGGGACGATATATTTCAGTCACAACACATTAAGATTATTGCTCAGCCCCACGCAACTCGGCAAGCGACAAAGCAGTTTTAATCTATCCCAGACACGACACGAGCGTCTTTAGATGTTGGAGAGACACATTACACGCGTGTGTAATATATATATATTTTTTTTACACGCGTGTAATGTGTGTCCCTCCAACACATAAAGACGCTCGTGTTGTGTCTGGGATAGATTAAAACTGCTCTGTCGCTTGCCGATTTGCGTGGGGCTGAGCAATAATCCTAATGTGCAGTGATTGAAATATATCCTTCCATGATGAGTTTACCTGGTTCGTAAAAAAAAAAAAAAAAAAAAAAAAAAAAAAAAAAATCAGGTGGTCCAGCTTTTATACCGCCGTGGTGGAGTGGCATCAGTGCCTGACTTCTATCAAGAGGTCTTGGGTTCGATTCCCGGTCTGGGAATGTGTACCCCGCTACTGATAGAGGAAAATGTGTTGCAACGTGTACTTGCTGATTCATATATATTCTCACTCTTTATTCTCCAACATTTCCCTTTGAATGATTTACTTCGCCCTTCTACTTTCCAGTTTACGTTATATTTCATAGTTATCTTTCCGTCTTTAATAACAAACTTCTCTCTCCACTTATTTTTGTTAATTTTCTTTAAGCTGTTCATTTTTACCATCTTTGCTTGTTTTCCTTCTTTTCTTTTACAACGTTTCCCTAATTTTTATATGGTTTCTGCCTCTGCTTGTTTGTCTGTCTGTCTGTCTGTCTGTCTCTCTCTCTCTCTCTCTCTCTCTCTCTCTCTCTCTCTCTCTCTCTCTCTCTCTCTCTCATTTACGTGCCACGACGCTATGATGTGTTTTATTTACTCAGTTTCATCTTCATTTTTTATCTTGATCCGCAATATTTTTTTTTTCAATTCAGTGCCATTCATTCATTTTCTTCACAAGTTCATTTCAAACTTGATATAATTATTGCTCCAAGGCCAAAGGCTCCCAGCCACTATTTATTATTAGGATTATAAGGATTATTATTATTTCTGTTATTGTTATTATTATTATTATTATTATTATTATTATTATTATTTATATATATGTATATCTGACAGACAGTTATCGGGTGTTGTACAGTCAAAGAATAAAACATACAAACACAACTTTTGAATCATATGTTTTTTTTTCTGTCATCATTAATCATCATAAATATTTGTACAGTGTTATGTCAGTACATTGTAGGGGTGTGGAGACCATTTTGCACTCCCTTTAATAATAGCAATGTTTCTTCACTTCTGCCTTGTAAATTTTCATTCAGTTGAATTGTTTCCACTTGTTCCATTTCCCTTAAAAAAACAAAAGAACAAAAAACATTTTATGTATGGCTCATTTTTTTCTAATTATTCTTGACCTACAAGTTCATTTGTCTATTTGTCTATCTGTTTACAATTTTTCTATCGATCCATTTGTCTGTCTGTCTCTATCTGTCTGTGTGTCTACAGCATACTCATCTATCTGTCTGTCTAGCTTGCAATCTACATGTGTCTTTCCATTTATCTATTTATCTCGTAAACCATTGCATATGCCTGTGTACTTCCCGATATGCTCTCCGCACCGAAGCTAAAAACGTTTATTGGAGGCAGTTGGATCACCAGTGGCAATACCGCTACTTTACTAGTGCTGTGTTTTGCAATTAACTTGGCTACCCTGCTCTCTATTCCTTTTTTTTTTTTTCAGTATTATTTTTCTTTTTTCTCTGTTTCACATACTTATCCACTCACCCCTTAGCTGTGTTTCACTTTGTTCCGTTATTCTGTATTCATTTACATTTGATCCCTAAATTAACTATAATTTCTACCGATATCACAGTTCCCTTCTCTGTGTATTGTTCGCTAATTCTCTCTGTCTCTCTCTGTCTCTCTCTCTCTCTCTCTCTCTCTCTCTCTCTCTCTCTCTCTCTCACACACCGCACCACTTCTACTGAGGCTTTCACTGCTCCACTTTCATCGTTCCATTCACTGCCACATCGTTTCTCTGCATTTAAGCGCGCACCGTTCTCTTCTTTTACTGCCCTTCGTTCTTCAATAACACCACTTTCGTTTCTCTCCTTTTTATCGTCCATTCTGCTTATTATTCTTTTCTCCAGGCACTACTGCTGCTCAACATTTTCCTGCTCTTTCTTTTATCGCTGTTTTCCTTACTACCTCTAGTTTTCTCCCGTTGTCTCTTCAGATCGTTTTGTTTATTTTTAGTTGTTTTAACGATTTCACTGCAAGACGGCGCACCCAGAAAGCGCAACACGTGCACCCATCAATTGATATTAGGGCCAAAATTGTGGCTTTGCCCTGTGACCTTGACCTTCGCCCAATCTCTCAGGCTGGAATCCCTTCATTCTTGCCAAACACTTAACACTTCCATTATGTTTCGTACAAATTTGAGAGAAACGACCTGAATTTGCTTTGTCCGTCTTTGACATTTCACCTGTCCCTGGGACCTTGACTTCTGGCTAATTATTTTCCAAATCAAATTCCTTTATTCCTGTCTTACCCTAAATATTTCCATAACGTTTGGTATTGGCCAGATAAAAACTTTAAGTTGACCTTTCCATGTGGTATTGACCTTTGACCTCTTGTTTTGAAAACAGTGTTTCAGTCCCTTGGCTGATCCTCAACACTTCCACCAAATTTGGTCTACCCAGAAAAAAAACTGTTTTACTTGTTTTCTTCATACACAGACACACGGGTCAAACTTTGACCCTGCCCTGTGACACTGACCTTCATCTAATTATTCTCAAAATATTAAACCTTTTCTTGCCATACTCCCATCCCCAAGACTAAATTTGGTGCCAACTGGGTAAGAACTGTTTACGATGACAATGCCTGGTCATATTTTGACCTAGCCCTGTGACCTTGATCTTTAACCCATTGTCCTTATAAAGAGTAATTCAACCCCTTGACTATCCCTCTACCGCTGCACCAAGTTCGGTTAAAATCTGATCAAACTGTCTGATTTGCTTTGTTCAGGCACAGAAAGACGGACGGACAGACGGTCAAACGCTGATACATAGTGTATGTTGAACAAAATATATCATCCACTCTTACGTCATGAATGCAGCTGTAACAATATTCTTGTTCCTATCAAGTGTTTCTATTCTTCTTCTCAGTGCTATGACGCCTTTCTCAAGGCAGTGTTTGCAATCAAATCCCGGCTGGGGGAGGGAACAGTTTAAGGATTTGAATTTCATTAAATGAGGCTTTACTGATCTCCCAGAAGACCCGCCGACATGTCGTAAAAATACCCCCGCTAATACCAATACACCAGTCCTGTATGAGACAGCCCTAGCATGTATTCAGTATGGGCAGTGGGTGTTAGCGCCGAAGTGGTGACATGTAGAGATGTATGGTATGTAGGAGGGCTGCTGGGCCTTGATAGCAGGCTGTGAAGCCTATGCCCAGAGTCGGACTAATAAAAAAAAAAAATCAGCAAAATGCTATATTCATATAAATGGAAACTTCCCTCACGAAAGGAAAATTTTTTCTAACACTTTCAGTTTTATCACAGCCTCATTTTTAGGCTCGTATTCAACGCGGTTAAGGAAGCTCCCCGACGCCTCCTCTTTACCAATTAATTTTTGGATACATCTGTCTAAGATCGCTTGTGAGGTACTTACGCATAGTACAGAGATATTAGAACGATTTAAGAGATACGTGTCATGGCAAGTCGCAATAAGCAATATAACTTGCTTAAGAGGGGGTGTTAGGGAGTTTCCTTAGCCGACGAGAAACAGGCCTTAGTCTCCAACCTTTCTCTGTTTACTTCACCTACTCGGTTTCAAAACAATCACTGCTTTATTATCGTAACTGCAGCTGTCCCTCTCATGCTGAAAGATATTTCCTTCCACCTGGCGATTTTACAGCCGCTCTATACACAGCATGTACAATTGGCAACATATGAACCTAATACAGCATCTATGTTGCAGAGGCCTGGCAATTGGTACACTTGACAAACTTGACATAATGACATGTTTGTTGGTGGCACTAACATGAATGTATGTGTGTGTGTGTGTGTGTGTGTGTGTGTGTGTGTGTGTGTGTGTGTGTGTGTGTTCTTACCTACCTAATTGTTCTTACCTAATTGTATCTTTACAGGAATGAGTCAAGCTCGTACTGGCCCGTGTCTTAAACCATATTTATCGTACATATCCTTAAATTTGTGAATTGTTTTGGCACACACTATTTCATTCGGAAGTGCATTCCATTGATCAATTGCTCTGTTTTAGAAACTGAATCTCCTTACGTCTTTATCACCTCTCTTCTTATGCAGTTTTTTGCAGTGTCCTCTTGCTGATGTTTCTCCATATATTAAGTAATCATTTTTGTCTATTTTCTCCTTCCCTGATATGTACTTACAGTATATATCATTATCATGTCACCTCTTTTCCTTCTCTCATGTAGTGTTGGTAGATTCAGTTTATTTAGTCTTTCTTCATAGCTTAGGTCTCTTAAGCTTGGTATCCATCTTGTAACGGCCCTTTGAACTTTTTCAATCTTGTCTATGTCTTTTTTGAGATGAGGACTCCAGACTACTGATGCATATTCCAGGGTTGGTCTAATGAATGTTGTTATTATCCTTCTTAGCATGTCTTCATTATGTATGTGAATGCTATTCTCATATTTGCAAGCAGTGTATACATGTTCCGTACCTTCTCGCTGATGTGGTCAGCCGGAGATAGTCTGTTATTGATAATCACACCTAGGTCCTTCTCTCTTTTTGACGTGTATAGGGTTTTATTTCCTAACTTATAATCCCAATCAGGTCTTTTTCCACTTTTACCAAACTTGATTACATGACACTTGTCCACATTGAATTCCATTTGCCATGTATTACTCCATTCATAAAGTTTATTTAATTCTTCTTGTAGCTCTTTACAAGAGTCTGTGTTAGTAATTCTCCTTTGTATTTTTGCATCATCTGCAAACATATTCAGATAGCTCTCATTTCCAGTGTTACTGTTTATATCATTTATATACACTAAAAACATGATTGGTGCCAGCACTGAACCCTGTGGTACTCCACTAGTTACTTCTTTCCATGATGAGTAGTTTCCTCTTAGTAATGTTCTCATTTCTCTTTTTATGAGAAAATCTTGCATCCAACAAAACAGTTTGCCTCGAATTCCTCCTTGATCGTACAGTTTCCATAAAAGTCTTTGGTGTGGTACTGTGTCAAATGCTTTCTTGAAATCTAAATAGATACTGTCCACCCATCCTTCTCTTTCCTGTATTGTGTTTGTTACTCTGTCATAGTAGCTCAACAGATTAGTAACACATGATTTTCCTTTTCTGAAACCAAACTGTCTTTCTGTTATCATACTGTGTTCTTGTAGATGATTTACCCAAGCTTTTCTTATAAGCTTTTCTAATACCTTGCTTACAACACTGGTCAGCGATACTGGTCGGTAGTTGAGTGGATTTTGTCTATTTCCTTTCTTGAATAGGGGGACAATATTTGCTTTCTTCCAAATATCAGGTAGTTTACCTTGACTTAAGGATTTCTTCAAAATTAAAAATAATGGTTTACTTAACTCCTTTGCACATTCTCGTAGTACCTAACATGAAATTTCATCAGGACAACTTGCGTTTCCTCTGTCTAATTTACTTAACTCCTCCTGTATTACTTTTTTCTGCTATTTGTATATCTGGTAGTATGTGTGGACATGCATGTTCCACATAGTCCCTCTCAAAATTTTTTTCTTCTGTAAAAACTAATTGGAAATTCTTATTTAGTGCTTCACAAATATCTTTCTCTTGTGTATAGGTGATTCCCTCGTCCGTAATGGATTGTATTATATCTTTTACTTTGGTTTTGCTTCTGATGTAGCTGTAAAACAGCTTTAGTTGATCACTACTTTTATTTATTATATCCTCCTCAAACTGTTTTTGGGCCTCCCTCCTTATTCTTGTATAATCATTTCTTGCCTGTTTGTAATTATTATACGCCCTTTCACTATTGTGTCTTCTGTATCTATTCCACAACAAATCTTTTTTCTTTTGAATTTTTACATTCTGTATTGAACCATTTCTGTATTTTCTTATCTGCTTCTTTGTGCTGTGCGATGTACTTCTGGACTCCTATTTTATAAAATTCACAGATTTTTTTATATACAATATTTAAATCTTGTCCTCTAAGCTCATTTTCCCAATCAACTTCTAAGAAATACTTCTTTAGGTCTTGATAATTTCCCTTTTTGTGGTTTAGGCTCTTTTTGTAACTTTCATTGCTGTTAACTATGTCATATGCTATCCTGAAGTTGTAATTTAGTACTGCATGATCGCTTTTGCCGAGTGGAGGGTGATATATTAAACTGTCAATATCATTTTCTTGCCTAGTAAATATTAGATCTAGCATTGAAGGTACATCGAGTCCTCTTTTTCTGGTGGTTTCCCTCACATGTTGCGTTAGGAAAAACTCTTGCACGAGATCCAGGAGCTTTTGGTTCCAACAGCTTTCTTGGCTAAGTATATCTAGAGTATTCCAATTTATATTTGTATTAAAATCTCCAGTTAGAATAATTCTTTCCGATTTCTCTTCCATTTTATGTAGTAATGATCTTAAACTCTGAATTGTACTCTCTGCCAGGTCCTCATATTCGTCTCTTTCCCATGTGTTTGATCTGGGTGGCATGTACAAATTGGCTACAATTACTTTCCCTTCAAATGTGTCGATCTGTACTGCAATCAGTTCTACTTGTGATTGTATATCTAGTTTTATTTCATTGACTTTTAGTTTTTGCTTAGTTAATATTATAATTCCTCCTCCTTTTTTAAAATTTCTGTCTCTTCTCCATATATTGTATTCCTCTAAGTTTAGTATGTCATTGGATATCCTTGGTGTTAATTTTGTTTCAGTTAGGCATATTATTTGTGGTTCATTTTCTCTGACATAATCATTCATCTCTAGTAATTTAGATACTATTCCATCCACATTTGAGTACATCAACTTTATCATCCTGTTTATATACTTGTCATGACATGGTTCTACTACTTTCCTCCTTTTTATTCCCTCCTGTTTGTGTACCACTTTCGTACCTGCAATCCTATTACTTTGTAAAAAAAAATGTGTTCTTCTCCTCTTCTGATCTTCCCTCATTTTTTGTTTTTGCGTCCTCCCTCTTCTCTTTCAGTAATTCCAGTTCCTCCTGTGTTAGGCATCTTTTTATCCATACATTTTTGAACTCCTCTTTTTCCATAAGATTCTTTGCATTTTTTAGTATCTCCTCCACAGTGTTTACGCTCTGGAAAGTCACCTTTAGAGGTCTTGTCTTGCTTTTCTCGTATTTCCCTAACCTTTTGTTTTCCTCTATGTCTTTACTACAGATTTCCTCTGATACTTCTTTCAGTAAGCTCATTACATTTGCCATCTCCTTTTTGTCTCTTGAGATCTTGTTTTTTACTTCTTCCTCTTCTATACCAGTGATTACTATAGATTTGTTTATATCTACTGAGTCTCTGACTAACTTTGGGTTGTTTTGGATTATTCTTTTCACTTCCTGTTTAATGCTTTTTTCCTCCACCCTTGTTTCTAAGTCTTTCTTTACTTTCACCATTTCAGCCTACATGGTTTCCACATCATTTTTATAGCTTTGCACTGCTTCATTCACCTCTGTTATCTTCTCAATATCACTGCTCTGGTCTATCAGACTGCTTACTTGCGTAATTGTCTCTGTATCATTTTTGAACTCTTCCATAACACTCTCGTGATTGACTACTGTACTTGCCATTTCACTCATTTTCTTCCTAAGTGTACTCAATTCCACTGTTAGTTCACTGATGGTTGTGTCTTTCTTGTTGGCCTCCCTTCCTAGTTTTTCTATTTCTTCCTTTTGCAAGTGCATCTGCTTCTTTATTTCATCAATTTCATTTTTGAAAGCCATTTCCAGTTTGTGTGTGTGTGTGTGTGTGTACTTCTGGGAGGGATGTTTGTGATGAATTCATATACACTTCTCAGGAACAAAGCTTAGGCTGGTCTCCATTATTTCCGTTCCCATCATCTGCGATTGCCAGAGATTAATTTATTTGTTTATTGATAAACTTATCTATATTGTTGTATTTATATCACTTGCATCTATTGTTAATCCTGTCTTTCCTTCAACCTTTGTCTTGTCTGTTTTCTTCGATCTTTGTACGTTTCTCCTCCTTTCTGCTTATTCTTTTTGCTTTACCTAATATCCATAAATTCATGTAAGACTTTTATTTAATGGAGAAAGGATTACAAAATAATTTTCCATATGATTCCATTTGCCATTAAATATTTTCCTTTCACTGTGGTATAGACTTATTGTTGCCACTGCCATCTGCAGCCATTCTCATCACACCCATTATTATACAATCTGTATTCTTCAATTCAGATATGATTATGCCATCTTCATTCTTCATTTCAGTTATGATTATGCCATCTGTATGCTTCATTTGAGCTATAATTATTCTTTCTCCACTCAACTGTAATTATGCCATCTGTATTCTTCCTCAACTATAATTATCCCACCTGTATTCTTCCTCATCTCAGCTATATTTATACATATCTGAATTCTTTCTAATCTCAACTGTAATTATGCCATCTGTATTCTTCATCACTTCACCAATATTTATTAGGGTAAAAATAAGCAGAAAATACACACCATGTTTTATCACTTTCTGATCATGGTTTCGAGGAGAAGAGAAATTTAAACTAAAATAGACCCTACTTCCTTGTCTATATATATATATATATATATATATATATATATATATATATATATATATATATTGTGGTAGGTGAGGGAGCTCATCATTCACTCACTCGATGTAGTGCTGCTCTCGAGTGTCTGCCCTTTTCCTCTCCTCCATCCCTCTTTCCTGCCATCCTCTTCTGTCTTCCTTTCGTTCATTCTTTCCTTGTCCTTTTGCCTATGGGCAACTTTACACTCCCTCTTCTGGCTTTCTTTTCTTCATTCTTTTCTCTTCCTTCAGCCTGTGGGTGACTCTACACTGAGTGACAAGCCAAATGGTTTCCTGTACACCAGGAAACCATTTACTACGCTGGGTGGTAACCATATAACCAAATTTTGGCGCCTGGTGGTTTAGTGGGTAATTATTGCGCTCCAATCGGATTGAGCCAGTGAAGGTTTATATCCAAGGAATGGTTGGGGTTGATTGCTTGTATAATGCCACTCAGGGATGAGTGAGGCTGGTCACTCATCTTAAATGTCGGGACCAACTGCCTAGACCCGGGCTCCTACGCTCCTCATGGAGCAATGAAGGATTGGATGATATATATATATATATATATATATATATATATATATATATATATATATATATATATATATACAGTATATATATATATATATACAGTATATATATATATATATATATATATATATATATATATATATATATATATATATATATATATATATACAGTATATATATATATATATACAGTATATATATATATATATATATATATATATATATATATATATATATATATATATATATACATATATATATATATGTGTGTGTGTGTGTGTGTGTGGAAGAAACACATATTACTCACGTGTGTACATTTTTTTTTTTTTTACACTCCTGACCGGGAATCGAACCCGAGACTTCTACACAGAAATCAGGCACTGATACCACTACACTACTGCGTGATAAAAGCTGAGTCACTTGAATTTTTTGACGAACCAGGCAAATCCATTATGGAAGGATATTTTTCAATCACAAATATTAGGATTATTGCTCAGCCCCATGCAACTCGGCAAGCAACAGAGCAGTTTTAATCTATCCCAGACAGAACATGAGCGTCTTTAGATGTTGGAGAGAGACATTGCTCACGTGTGTACAAGTATTTTTTACGTTCCTGACCGGGAATCGAACCTGAGACTTCTAGATAGAAGTCAGGAATGTAAAACACACACACACACACACACACACACACATGTATATAATACAGAGAGAGAGAGAGAGAAAGAGAGAGAGAGAGAGAACATGAGCTTCAGTCACAAAAATTTCACTCAAGTTGTGGCTAGTGTGACAGACGCAGTTGCCCAGACATATACATGATGTGTCTGAATATCATACCAGTTTGGCCACAATAGAATACAAGGTACACACACACACACACACACACACACACACACACACACACACAAAGTAAGAATTTCATGCTGTTAACTTAGTTCTAGTGACGCTTCATAATAGTTTATTTGTACTATTATTTGCGCGATATTATTTAACCATGATGCAGTTTTTCCATATAACCTTAACCCGCTGCATGTCAGTGCCGTTTTAAAACGGTCTGACATAATTCTGCGGCCAGTGCCAGTGCCGTTTGAAAACGGTTTGAAATATAATAATTCACTGTGACCACATTTTTCAAGATTCGTGGGTAAAAATTGGCAGGCATGTATGGTAACTCTTCCTCTACCATCCCCCAGGCTGTCAAGGCCATATACTCACTCACTCCTCCCCTCACACTTGCTCTGACTCACTCTGAGTGTGTGCCTCACCCAGTGCTATACATAGTGAAGGCAGTTTGTGAATATTTTTATGTGAGTGTAAGTTGTAAATATTTTCATGTAAGTGTAAGGACTATGTAGTGAAGTCAAGTTGTAAATTCCTTCTTCTAAGTGCCAGGAATGTACGTAATGAAGTCAGGTTGTACCTATCTTCAAGTAAGTGTAAGATAATTCATTCACAGTGAGAAAGACATGCAAATTGTGATAGATCCTGAAGTAATAAGTAATTAGAAAAGTGTACTGAACATTGTTATATCTTCCCAGCATAAATACCTGAGTATACGTTACATAAAAAACAGCTTTCTCTCACCTACGTGGTGAGCATGAGAGAGCGGCTGTACCTGTATACGAGTATGCAGGACTCACAATAAAACCCATTTCTGAGCCTTGGTGAGCATTTTAATGGTGAAATTCCACATCAAAATCTCTCGTTTTAGCAAAAAAAAAAAAAAAGTTGAAAAATGGCCAGCACAGGGGCGATCAGTAGGGCTAAAAATACCTGGCACGCAGCGGGTTAATAAACTCCATCCACTACCTATCATCCTTCTTTAGCTCAATTAATTTGTCTGGAGATGACAAGAAATAAGTGGAAAATCTCTCCTCAGGCCGAACGAATTAATTTTGCCAGTTATCCTCCTACTTTCCTTATACTCATGTCAAAGCCAAAGGTGGCTGTTGTGTATATGTATGCAACATCTTATCTTGCTCTTGTTCTCCTGAATTCTCTACTCTCCACTTCGGCTCTCCTGTCATTCTCTGACTAAATATATCTACGCTGTTTACTGATCCCCTAATTCTACTGCCTATCAAAAATTCTTCTAGTATCTTACTTCTGCAATAGAACACATTCTATTCATTCCTCCTTTCTCTGAAAACTCCATTCTAGGAGATTTCAATGTTCACCACCACCTTTGGCTCTCCTCTTCTTTCACTTATCCATCTGATGAACAAGCCCACGTCTTTTCTCTCCTTAATGACCTAGAGTAGCTTCGGGAGACCTCCAACTTACCTGACCTCTTCCTTACAACTAATCCCTCTGCTTACACTGTTAATCTTTTCTCTCCAGGGCTCCTCTGATCACAACCTGATTACTTTAACCTGTCCTATCGCTCTGGTACGAGATGTAGACCCTGCAAAGAATCATCATCCGTGGCACTTTGAAGTTGCTGACTGGGAGGCCCTCAGGCAGTACTTCTTTGATTTTCCATGGAATGATTATTGCTTCCATGGATGAGAGCCATCTGAGTGTGCCTTGCACATTATGGAGGTTATTCTCTTGGGCATGGAAGAATACATTCCTTTCTCATATCCTTTGAAATGCAAGAAAGCCTTGGTGTAATTATGCTTGTTCTAATGCTGTCCACAACAAGGAGAGGGCCTATAAAAGGTATCAGAGCCAACCCACCCCTGAATCACATTTTTTTTATGTTTCTGCCCGGAATCATGCTAGTCTGTTCTTCGCTCTGCTTCATCCATACTAAATGCTCTCAACTCTCCAACTCGAATTCTTCCCGTTCCTTCTGGCACCTTGCCAAAAACCTTTCTAACAACTTCACCTCATCATCTTTCCCTCCTCTTTTCCACTCTGATGGCTCTGTAGCTATTTGTTCTACTGATATAGTAGATCTCTTAGATCAGACTTTCTTCTCCAATGCCACCTGAGATGATTCCGGTGCTGTTCCTCCATTACATCCCTCCTCTGACTTCCTCATGACTGACATTGAAATTTCTTCACCTGATGTTCTTTCTGCCATCACTGGCCTCAATACTAACAAGGCAAATGGGCCTGATGGAGTCCTTCCTGTTGTCCTCAAGAACTGTGCTTCTGTGCTTACACCCTGCTTAGGTAAACTCTATCGCCTTTGTCTTTCAACTTGTACCTTTCCTTCTTGCTGGAAGTTTGCTCTCATTCAACCAGTCTCAAAGAAGGATGACCATTCCCAACCCTCTAACTATCGCCCAATTGCTTTTACATTCTGAGTCTCAAAAGTTTTGGAGCCTATTCTTAACAGAAAAACAATAAACCATTTTTACTGTCACAACCTTTCTGATCGTCATTATGGGTTCCGTCATGGACACTCCAGTGGCGATCTTCTCACCTACCTCTCAGACTACTGGTTATCCTCCTTTCGGGACTTTGACGGAAGCTTTCCCATTGCACTTGACATCCCAAAGGCTCTCTATCCAGTCTGGCATAAATCTTTAATTCCCAAACTGCCTTCTTAAGGTTTCTATCCTTCTATCTGTGCCTCATCTATAGCTTCCTTTCTAGTCGTTTATAGCCGCTGTTGCAGACGGCCATTGTTCTTTTCCTAGATCTATCATAAATGATGTTCCTCAAGGCTTTGTCATATGACCATCTCTCTTCCTTTTATTCATCAATGACCTTCTAAGCTGTACATCTAACCCTATCCACTCGTATGCTGTTGATTCGACCTTACACCTTTCCACTCGGTTCTCGCAACGTACATCTCACCAGTTACTTCAGCAAGAGGGGATAAGGCTATGGCACACCTAATGTCTGACTTGGCTCATATCTCTGACTGGAGTCAAAATAATCTTATTGTTTTTAACGCATCAAAGACTCAATATTTACACCTATCAACTCTACAAAACCTTCCACAGGAGTACCCACTAATGATTAATAATACCCAGCTCAATCCTGCATCGTCGTTGAACATGCTTGGAGTTTCATTCACTCGGGATTTATCTTGGAAAGATTATATTGCATCTCTTGTAAATCTGCTTCCAAGAGATTAGGTGTGCTAATGTCATAAAAAGACTTTGTAGTTACTTGTAGAGAAGTTATATATATTAGACTTGTGGACGAGCGGTTGTTATACTTGAGTTTTTTGTACGTTGATAATCTTGGTTCCCTTTGTCTTGCAATGACAGGAGAGGTAAAGAATAGTATGGGACTATTTTTATTTGTCTTGGAAATATTAACAAGTCTCTCACACACGAGTGAAGTTAGGTAGAGTCCCGCGAGCTACCTCCTGTCTCGCTCTCTCTCTCTCCCAAGTTGCTAAGCCCTTCTCCCTACTACCTGCCTGTTCCATGGCCTGTCTCCTTCTGAGCTCTCTTTCCTAAATTCTGGTGAAACAGGAGTCGTGTCACGTGTGTTCCCTGTGGTTGGAAAGTTCTAGAAGCCTGTGTGTGAGTATTTGTGTATGTGTGTGTATGGTCACTAGGCTTTGTTCACCTGGTGTATCGCTGACAAACTTACTGCATCATCTCCTGACTGGCGACTTCGTAATCTGTCGTCAGCTTTTCCTCAGTGTAACTTGCAAGATCATTTCCCATTCCCAGGCTCACATAGATCTGTCTATCTGTCTGTTTATCTATCTATCTATTATGATTTGTAATTATAATATGGAGTGCTAACATATGCTCGGTACACGCCACTGGAGGTCCTCCGACAGCAATCATCATTGACATATGCTAATCTATTAGTATATAATATTGATTATAATATTGTATACATATAACATTCATAGTAAATAGCAATTATCCAGTAATATTACATTTTAAACAAGTTGTATACATATTTGAATAAATGCAATGGTTGTTGTATGACACTTTGTAAGACGTGCATGTACAACAGACGTATGCATATAATTGTGCAATGGCAATACTGCTAGGTTACACATTACATATTGAGTTATCCCTTAGTAATGTCTAATATTTCACCTAACTTGTAAGATGATTCTGGTAATACAGAATTGTGGTATAATGGTATGACTTACATAATATTGTAGTAATATTGTGGTAATACATAATTGTAATATTTTATGAATTGTTACATAGTATTGTGGTAATGCATAATTGTGTTGGCCTTATAATTGTAATTACATTTTGTTAATGCAACTGTTACATAAGTGTCTTGGCCTTATAATTGTAGTTCAAGATACATAAAAGTTACATCTTGTTAATGCAACTGTTACATAATTGTTACATATTGTTTGTAGTTACATAATTGTAGTTAAAGTTACATAAAAGTTACATCTTGTTAATGCAACTGTTACATAATTGGCAAAGTGTAACATAATGCAATCGTTTGTCATTACATAATTGTTACATATCGTTTGTAGTTACATAATTGTAGTTAAAGTTACATAAAAGTTACATCTTGTTTATGCAACTGTTACATAAATGGTACATATTGTTTGTAGTTACATAATTGTAGCAAGTGTAACATAATGCAATCGTTTGTAGTTACATAATTGTAGCAAGTGTAACATAATGCAATCGTTTGTCGTTACATAATTGTTACATATCGTTTGTAGTTACATAATTGTAATAATTGCAGTCCTGACATATGTGATCTTACTCTATTACTTTTTCTTTTTTTCTTTCTTTCTTTCTTTTTTATTTGTATGTATTGATTTTCTATAGTTTGTTTTCTTCGTTTGTCTACGCTTTTTCTGTGTTGTTCATGGTTGCATAATTGCTGGTTAATTCCCTTGGGACCCTTTTTTAAGATTTAGTTTATATTGCACAGATATTACTGAAAATGATATTTTATAGTCCCTTATTTTGTTATTTTATATAAAATATATATATACACAATATACAGTATTAACTATATACACTGACTTGTTCTTCACTTGTACCTATCGTGGGCAATATATGTGTCAGCACTGTGTGGAAATCATTGTCTTTACGATTGTGTTGAAGATGTTCACTCATGCTAACGTCATTTGTGTTGGCCATTTTTTTTTTCTGGTTTTCCTTGTAACTTAATTTACTGTATATGTTTCCACTAGGTAGCTTTAATTAATAAATGTTTAATACAGTTCTTTTAATCGCTCATTGAGTAACTGTGATGGTATATTTTCTTTATCACTTTGTAGATATAATAATGTATAGCTGTATGTATGAAACGCGTATTTTATGTAGGTATAAATGGTAACACTCGTTGGTAGTAAATAAATGTTATAATAATGAATATATACAGTGTAGAATATTTATTGTTGGTGCAAATAATTAATGATTGAATTATGATGATAACTGAAGTAGGTATATGAATTTAAGTTGTAACTATATAGCAGGTTTTATATGTTTGTGCAAAATGTGTTGTCTATCACTGTGTATTGTATAAATGAAGTAACTATAACTCACTAATTTTTACGGTGGAGGGAATGGTGTTAGTGATGGTGCAGGTGGTGAGTTGACTGACGTGGCGTCTTTTCAGCAAGCACGCATGATGACGTCGACTTCCCACACTGGTAGCTGTGGTGAGCAAATGAGAAGCGATGAGTAACTTGAGTGAAGATGAGTGAGTAAGATGAGTTGTGAATATGGACTTGATATTTTCTTCGTCGTCTTGACCTCTTCACTCCTGCGTCAGCGGTGGAGGTTGGGTGGATGTAGCAGAGAGAGGAGTGTGAGGTCTGGTGGTTGTGAGGTGTGAGTTGTGTCTCATTCTTCGTTTGTTTGTTTTGTTTTTCTTTCTCGATGTTTTCTAGGTCCTTTTCTCTTGTGATTTACTCGTTGTGGGATGAAGACTGTCGATCGTTACTATTTTTATTTGATATTTTGTAGGAATTCACTGTTGATTCATAGACGAGGTTCGTATACGTTCGCTGCTACCAAATGTCATAAAAAGACTTTGTAGTTACTTGTAGAGAAGTTATACATATTAGACTTGTGGATGAGCGGTTGTTATACTTGAGTTTTTTGTACGTTGATAATCTTGGTTCCCTTTGTCTTGCAATGACAGGAGAGGTAAAGAATAGTATGGGACTATTTTTATTTGTCTTGGAAATATTAACAAGTCTCTCACACACGAGTGAAGTTAGGTAGATTCCCGCGAGCTACCTCCTGTCTCGCTCTCTCTCTCTCCCAAGTTGCTAAGCCCTTCTCCCTACTACCTGCCTGTTCTATGGCCTGTCTCCTTCTGAGCTCTCTTTCCTAAATTCTGGTGAAACAGGAGTCGTGTCACGTGTGTTCCCTGTGGTTGGAAAGTTCTAGAAGCCTGTGTGTGAGTATGTGTGTATGTGTGTGTATGGTCACTAGGCTTTGTTCACCTGGTGTATCGCTGACAAACTTACTGCATCATCTCCTGACTGGCTACTTCGTACTCTGTCGTCAGCTTTTCCTCAGTGTAACTTGCAAGATCATTTCCCATTCCCAGGCTCGCATAGAGCTGTCTATCTATCTATTTATCTATCTATCTATTATGATTTGTAATTATAATATGGAGTCCTAACACTAAGCCAACTCTGTACCTTCTTTACCCCTGCACAGTTGTTGATTTTATACACGGGTTTTATTTGTTCCTGTGTAGAGTACAACTCTCATGTATGGGGAGGCTCCCCACATACAGCTCTTCTCAATTGGGTGGAATCAAAGCCTTTTCGTCTCATTAACTCTCCTCCTCTTACTGGCTCCCTTCAACCTCTGTCTCTTCGCCGACTGTTGCCTCTTTATCTCTTTTCTATCGTTACTTCAATGGTCACTGCTCCTTTGAACTGTCTGTTTGCATCCCTCCACCTCTACGACGGATGCGTAACACCCATCTAGCAACAAACTCTCATCCCTTTTCTGTTCATCTCTCTACCCGTAATGCAAGAGTGAACCGTTACTCCCAGTCCTTCATTTATGCAACAGGTCAACTCTGGAACTGTCTCCCTCTGTCTGAATTTCGTACTTCCTATGGTATCCAGTCTTTCAAACTCAGTGTGTCCAGGCATTTTGATATGAACTGATCTTGAATTTGGCTCTTTTGTACTGTTTTTTTTTTTTCTTGGAAGGAACTGTTTTTCAGGCTCCTAACCTTTGGTTCCTTCTTTCTCACATAAAAAAAAAGTTATCACAGTCATCAGATTTTATCTTTACATGGGGAAACGATAAATATGGTATTTAATGTGGCATATCATATGAAGAGGGATAATCGGGATATCATAGGTGAGCAGTGTGTGAAGAATGATGATGGAAGGGTAGTGGTGAAGAGTGAGGATATTAAAGATGCATGGAGAGAACATTATAGCCAGTTGTTGAATGAGGAGTTTGACTGGGACAGGGAAGGTTTGGAGCCAGTAGATCCAGTGTTTGGCCCTTGGCCTGATTGCTGCTGCTGCTGTGAGTGATGCAATATGCAGGATGAAGGTGGGGAAGGCAGCAGGTGTGTCTGGGTTGACTGCCGAAATGTTGAAGGCCTCAGGAGATATAGGGGTGAGGTTAGTCACTGACCTGATAAATATGATTATTTATGAGTGTGTTGTCCCAGATGATTGGCTGAAGAGTGTACTTGTAAATGAGTATAAAGGGAAGGGTGATGCCCTGGAAAGAGGAAATTATAGAGGTATAAACTTTTAGATCAGATAATGAAGGTAATGGAGAGAGCCGTAGAAGGCATGATTAGAGAAAGAGTGAATATTAATGAGAAGTAGTTTGGGTTTATGCCAGGTAGGGGGACCACTGATGCCATATTCATTGTTCGACAGTTTCAGGAAAAATATATTGGTAAGAAAAGGGATCTGTATTTTGTTTTTGTTGATTTTTAAAAGGCCTTTGACAGAGTCCCTAGAGAGGTGGTGAAGTGGGCAATGAGAAAGCTTGGCTTGGAGGAGTTGCTGGTTAGGGTGGTTATGGCTATGTATGTGGGTGCTCACACCCAGGTAAGAGTGAATGGAGATTTGAGTGATGAGTTTTCCGTGAACCTTGGTGTGCATCAGGGGTCAGTTTTGGGGTCCATGTTGTTTATCATGGTACTTGAAGCCCTGTCACGTGACTTCAGAAACGGACTTCCGTGGGAGATGTGGTATGCTGATGATTTGGTGTTAATTGCAGAGAATGAAAGGGAGGCGGAGGACATATTTAGGAAGTGGAGAGATGGTATGTGGCACAAGGGCTTAAGGGTAAATGCAGATAAAACAAAAGTGATGATATCTAGGGTTGGTGGCGGTACTGTCAAAGACAAGGGAGAGTGGCCATGTACAGTTTGCCACAAGAGAGTGGAAAGTAATTCCATCTTGTGCGGTGTTTGTGATAAATGGGTGCACAAGAGATGTAGTGGTATCACAGGTAGACTGTGAGATAATGCTGATTCTATGTGTACTGCGTGTCGGGTAGAGCAGGTGGAGATTGTCAGGTGTGAAAGGATTGAACTTGATGGTGAATCTCTTGAGTGTGTGGAAGAGTTTTGTTATTTGGGAGACGTGTTGTGTCCTGGAGGTGGGGCTGGAGCTAGTTCTGTGGCTAGGGTGAGAAGTGGTTGGAAGAAGTTCAGGGAGCTCTTGCCTCTCCTGACACTGAGAGGACTCTCCCTACGTGCTAAGGAGTCTTTGTATGCAGCATGTGTTAGGAGTGTAATGCTGTATGGTAGTGAGACCTGGGCAGTAAAGGAGGAGGATATTCGCAGGCTCAGGCGTACAGAAATGACAATGATTAGGTGGATGTGTAGTGCGTCCCTGAGTGCAAGGTCTTGGGGGGTTGGGTTTATGATGGAAGAATTGAGAAGTAGGATAGGACTGGAGTGTATTCGTATTTTGATGAGGAGAGGTAGATTGAGATGGTTTGGGCATGTGGAGAGGATGGGGGATGATAATTGGGTGAGGAAGGTGAGAAGTGTTAATACTGGGGGTGGGGTTATGAGGGGTAGACCGAGAAAGACATGGGACGAGGTCATTAAGTGTGACCTCAGGGTTAAGGGACTGATCAGGGAGGCTGCAATAGATCCTGCAGCATGGAAAGCCGCCATTAGGTGATCAAGGCCGACGCATGCAAGCAAGTTGGAGCCTTTAAAAACGAAATGAAACGAACAAGAAGTGAAATGTAAAAAAACAAAAACTTCCATACACTAATTACAGGTGTCTTCCAGTCATTTGGCCTGAAGTGCTGTAAGTTAGTGGAATGCATAATTACTTCATGTCAGGCGTAGTTTACCAGCCACATGTGTCAGTGTTAGCAATGAGGGTCCAACAGGTGGCCTCACACACCATAACAACCTGCACCACATGGCCTAGTTTGCATGGAGCTGTGTGTGTAAAAATTCCCCATGACCATCATTACTGGCGATGTGGAAAAAAAGGACTTCTCAATTTACTCACGCTGTCACTCGCATACCAGCTCAACTATCACACTCGCTTACGGTCTCACACTCTCACAGTTCTCGTTGTGCTGGATATAGTTTCCATCATTTTTCTTATTAATAAATTGCTCATCTGCTTCACTCGGACCGTTTGAACGACGAGGCTTGGATAAAATTTGCTGTGTGTATGTGTGAATGATAAGGAATGGCAAACTAGACCTGGGGTGGTGGCGGCTGCTAAGAAAAATTTTGAGTAATGAGAGCTGGGGATTTGGGACAGCGAAAAGGAGCTGGTTGTTAGATAAAGTTTCGAAGGAACACATTGGCCATCTTATGTGTGTTGTACAGGAAATTAATACCTTCAATCAGATGATGTATTTATATATTTAACTCTTGCAACTTCTAGTCGACTGTTCTCATTTCAGCTGAAGTATTATGTACTGAAAGGGTTGGTGTAGGATGTATCTAACCCCTCCATGTCGTAAAGTCTCTCCTAAACTTAAGATAATTGTCTAGAGAGCGAAGGAAGTAACCAAAAAATGGGGGGGGGGGGAGATATTACTGAAGGAGTTAAATCTACCCCTTATGTCTTATATATCTGTCCCATATCAGAATATCCTCTCGGTCGTCTTCTTGGCATTGTCCTATTTTCCTTCCCCATTTTCGTTCTTTAGCCCTTTTTTTTTTAGGGGGGGGGGGTTAAGGTAACACTGAACAGTTTTATCCAGGACACTAGCATTTAGAAATTTATGAGCTCAGTTACCACTATAGCTGTTTTCGAATTTCAGGTATTTCATTTAGATAAGCTCTACGCAATCTCTCTCTCTCTCTCTCTCTCTCTCTCTCTCTCTAATTATACATGAAACCAGTTTATTTTTTGTACACAGCTGAATTGATAATCCATTGTGTTATTTTTGTCTTCCACATTCTTGTTTGAAAGGTAACAACATACAATAGAGCAGTAAGGCGTAGTATGGCAAGTAAATGGCTAGGGAAATGCAATTAGGGAGCTTCTTTCACCGACGAGAATACGAGTCGATGTTCAATGTTGCAACTCACCGACACAGCAAACTTGAATTCAGATCGCTGGATGTGACATGAATTAATTATTGTTAGATTCTGTTTCTTGTGTTCATTTACTTGATGAGGTGTGTGTGTGTGTGTGTGTGTGTGTGTGTGTGTGTGTGTTTGTGTGTATGTGTGTGTATGTGTGTGTGTGTGTGTGTTTAACCCTTGTAAGGTAATCTTGATTTTGTTACTATATTAGGTAACGTGGGGTCTGACAGACCCCACGGAAAAAAAAGAAAAAAATACTTCCGTTTGAGATATTTCAAAATGCTTCAATACACAAATAATTCAACCCCTTATCTGTAAATAGGGCCAGAAAAAATAAAGTTTAATCGAAAAAAAATATATATTTTTTTAAAGTTTATACAAAAATGGTTAAAATCTAGGTATAAAAATTTTAAAATTAAATCTTGCAAAATTGAAAAGTAATATCATGATTCCTTGGGTGGTCTGCAGTAGACCGATGTTGGGACCTTCTGTATACAAAAGGAGAAAGACAGCAAATTGAAATAAAAAAATCACTAGAGGGCTCAACTGAGGTTACATTATAAGTAATCTGGGGTCTAACATACCCCAATGGCTCTATAGAGCAAAATCAGAGCCAGGTGCAGCTATGACCCCATCATCCCCATGAAGAGAATCACTAGGCAGGAAGGTTATGAGACGGACAGATCTGTAGACCTTATGCTCATATTTTTTAAAATTAAATTTCGGGGACTGGGGTCTCTGAGACCCCACATTACCTATCTAAGGTTAAAAATAATTAATGCAGACCAGAAGCAAGCGTAAACGATGTATATACGGATTTCTGAGTTTACTGCATTTTATTTTTCATTCTTCATTTGCAGACATTATTATATTCTCTTCACAGACCACTCACAGTAAGCTTTATTAAATGCTCTAAATACAGTCTCTCTCTCTCTCGCTCTCTCTCTCTCTCTCTCTCGCTCTCTCTCTCTCTCTCTCTCTCTCTCTCTCTCTCTCTCTCTCTCTCTCTCTCTCTCTCTCTCTCTCTCTCTCTCTCTCTCTCTCTCTCTCTCTCTCTCTCTCTCTCTCTCTCTTATAATTATCCAGTGTGTGGCACTTCTACGCAGTGGGGATAATTAACAAAATTATTTACGCATGACGACTACGGTGCTCATGTGTATATTCATTAATCATTTCAAGTAGGTTGTTAGTATTTTTGCCTCATTAAAACTCTGGCGTTTTCATTTAATGTTCTTTTGTGTCATAATGAAATGCTCCATTTTGAGAGGACTTGTGTCACGGTGTGGGGTGTCACATAGATATCCCTTCTTTTTTTTTACGCTCACCCCTTCAGTACGATGGCGTCTGTTATGTGTTATTGTTCCCGCTGCCAGATTATCATTATTATTACTATTATTATTATTACCCTGGGGGTAGGGGGGTTTCAACAATACTCCCCCACTATCCCTGCTTGTCGTATAATGCGACTGAAAGGGTTGGTGGTTGGTTAGTATCCCATCTCGTAAAAAGAACTAACTAAACAAGCGAATAAAGCGCCTTGGACCAGGATGGATCATATATTGACGACCAAGGAATGGACAAAGGACATTCTAAGGATGGGAACGTGGAATGTGAGAGAAGTGAATGATGAAGTGAAAGAGAGAGATTGTTCACGTGCTTGAGGATGCAAGAGTGGATGTATGTGGATTGACTGTAACTAAATGGGAAGGTGAAAGGGTGAGAGAATGGGAGTATGGTTTGGGAACATGTGAGGGAGTTAATGAGAATGAGAGGTCAAGAAAAGGAGTATGTCTGATGATAAGCAAGAAGTGGAAGGAGAATGTAAGAGGGTATGGAACAGTGGGTACAAGGACTGTATGGGTGAGGATGAAAATAGGTATACAAACTTAGGCGATTGTAAGTGCATATGCGGCGACAGAGGACCATGTGGCAAGAGTGAAAAATGAGTTTTGGGCGAGTGTAGATGCACGTAGAGGAGCAAGAGAGTGCTTTTGATTGGAGACATGAATGGGAAAGTTGGGAATGTATGAGTGGACGGAATGGTTGGTCAGTGGGGTGTGCCAGCTGAAGTAGATGGGACTGGTAATGCTTTGGTGGAAATACGTGCTAGGAAGAGGTTGGCAATAGCCAATACCTTCTTCCAGCATAAGATAATCCACAGGTATACTTGGAGAGTTATGAGGAGGATGGATGGTGAACCTGTTGAACAAAAGGCAATGATAGATTTTGTGTGTGTGGATGAGCGAATGAGAAGACAAGTGTTGGATGCAAGAGTGTGGAGAGGATGGGGAGTGGAATCTCGGACCATCATTTACCAAAGTAAGGCCGCAAAGAAAACGGGTGAAGAGACGAAGGGGAAGACAGGAGGAAACAGCTTCTGTGAAAAGAGTGGAGATGTTGCAAGATAGTGAGAAAATGGCAGAGTGTAAGAGCATAGTGGAAGAAAGATTGGGAAGGTATGAGTTAGAGCAGATGGAAGAGGTGGAAGAAGTATGCATGGTATTCACGGAAAAGATAGGCGCAACATGCGAGGTGTTTGTGGAGTGGGGAGGAGATGTAGGGGTGTGCAAAGGACAGTATGGAGGAATGATGAGGTGAAACGAGCTGTGGAACAAAAGAAGAAGGCATAATAGTGACTGATTAGCGAGCATAGGTAGGAGAGAAGATGAGAGTAAGAAAAGAGAGGTGTATGTGAGCAGGAGAAGGGAGTTGAAGAGATTGCTGAAGGAAAATAAGAAGGGAATGGATGAAGAGTTTGGGAGGAATCTGAGTGGGAAATGAGGGGAGAGTAAGAAATTGTTTTGGAAGGAGGTAAAGAAAGTAAGACAGTGTGGAAGAGGAAATAATAGAAAGACGGGAGTAATAGATTATTGGTGGAGAAGAGAGAGAAAATGAGGAGATGGCAGGAGCACTTTGAGGATTTGTGGAATGTAGAGAGTCATAGCAGTGCGAGTATAAGTGGTTGGGGAATGGCTGGGAGAAGAGAGGAGAGGAGGGAGGAAGAGATCAATAGGGTGGAAGTAGTTAAAGCAATGAAGAAGATCAAGATGGGAAAGGCTTCAGGAATTGATGGAGTGTGTGGTGAAATCCTCAAGTATGGAGGTGAAATTGTTGTGGAGTGGATATGGAAGTTGTGTAAATTGGCTTGGAAAGAGGGTAGGGTTCCAGAGGACTGGAAATCAGGTATAATATTATTGTTCCTTTATACAAAAGAAAAGGGGAGAGAGAAGTATGTGGTAACCATAGGGGTATTTGCCTTCTTAGTGTGATTGGAAAAGTATATGGTACAATACTAATTGATGGGGCTAGGCATATAACAGAGGAGCTAGTTGGAGAAGAACAAAGGAGATTTATGAAGAGAAAAAGGTGTGTAAATCAGATATTTCTTGTCAGATGTTTAGTGGAGAAGTATCTAGAGAAAGGAGAGAAAGTGTATGCGGCCTTCATGGACTTGGAGAAAGTATATAACAGACTGGATAGGTAAGATATGTGGAGAATATTAAGAACTTATGGAGTGGATGGAAAATTGTTGAGTGCTGTGAAGACAACAGTATGTACAAGAGAGCTAGGGCTATGGTGCAAGTGGATGGTGAGCTGAGTGAGTTCGTTAATCTAAATGTGGAATTGAAACAGGGATGTGTGATGTCTCCATGGCTGTTTAATATATATATGGATGGGGTTGTAAAGGAGGTGCAAGGTAGGACAGTGGATGTGGAGGTGGCTCTAATAAATGAAGGTGATGTGTGGAAGATGTCGGTATTGATGTTTGCTGATGATACAGTATTGCTGAATGAAGATGAATGGGAGTTGCAAGGTTTGGTAAATGAATTTGGGACAGTGTGTAAGAAGAGGAATCTCAAAGTTAATGTAAACAATAGTAAAGTTATGGTGTTTGAGAGGAATGAAGTCACAGAATGCACAGTGAGGTTGGATGGTGAGGATACAGAGAATGTGAGTGCATTCAGGTACTTGGGTAGTGTGATGAGTAAGGATAGAAGTTTGGGGGATGAAGTGCTTGAAAGTGTATAGCAGGGAAGGAAGGTTGCTGGTTCACTGAAAGCAGTGATGAGAAATAGGAAGATGAGTATGGAAGTCAAGAAGTCACTGTATGATAGTATTGTGATCCCTACCCTGACGTGTGGAAGCGAGGCTTGACCCTGCTAGAGGGAAACAAGTCAAGAGTGACAGCAGTGGAAATGAGTTACTTGAGAGGAGCATGTGGAGTGACACGGAGGGACATGTTGACGAATGAAGAAGTGAAAGAACGTTGTGGGGTGGATGTGGATTTGATTGAGAAATTAAGAGAAATACACTGAGGTGGTTTGGACATGTGGAGAGAATGGAGAATGAAAGACTAAGAGGGTGTATGTAGGTGAAGTGGAGGGAGGGAGAGGGAGGGGGAGACCGAGGATGAGGTCGAGGGATGGAGCTGAGAGGCACATGATGGAGGAGAGAGTGAGTTGGGGGAGGGAAGTCAAATGGTGGGTGACAGGGCGACTTGGAAGCGTTTTGTCTGTGGCCACCCTTTGTAGGATTACGGCGTCGGGCTACAGATTGAATATTATTGTTATGTGGGGTGTTTTTAGTCCGACCTCTCGTCCTAAAAATGGCCGCGACTGAGCAGGGTCATCTTTCTGGACTGGAAATAAAGCACCAACAAAGGAACAGGGCATAAAAACTCAGCAGCATACCTTAACACATCTATTACTTTATTTCAGTACACCTTACAATATGAAACAAAGAGTTACTGGATACAGGATGGACAGGGTGACAGAGTTTGGATTCAGATACAAAGTGCACAAACA
This sequence comes from Coenobita brevimanus, assembly GCF_032717465.1. Taxonomy (NCBI): domain Eukaryota; kingdom Metazoa; phylum Arthropoda; class Malacostraca; order Decapoda; family Coenobitidae; genus Coenobita; species Coenobita brevimanus. The sequence goes on from NC_137034.1 coordinate 19,211,149, forward strand.
CAACAGTGATGTCGGGGACAGATTATACTGGTGATTACTTGTACAGATTCTGTCAGTCACTAGAGCACAGTACGGTTGTTAGTTTTTAGACATAAATTGGCATTTAATACATTCTATCCGAAGTGCTACATAAGAATGGAATAATGGGGCAGTTGGATTGATATTTCCATAAGTTCGTTACGGCGCGAGCCGCGGCACTCGCAATTGTCACTTAGCTGCGGCAACACTATTTCTCTAGTTTCACTATTAGGGACTTAGTCCTTTTCCTGTGCGCCATTAGTATAGTCACAACACTGTTTATATATCACAACTGTGTCTCACAATCCGTGCTCCTGACCCTTGATTTGTGCCCTTGTATAGATATTCACTGTTCGTCACTTTATATTGTATTTTCACGGTCCCACTGTCACTGTCTCTTTCACTCACCTAGGCACGACTCAAGAGGTGCGTTGGAGTCGCCACTATGCCCCTGGTCTCTGGGCTAACAGAGGTGGCATCCGGGCATGGGAGGAGGCCCTTCTGGGGAGCCCTCCTGCAGGAGGCAAGGTACCACCCACAGGGGCATCATTGCCTGGGCCTGCTTCGCCAGTGGGGTGCAGGGAGGCCCCTCCAGTCTGGGGGCCTCTACCTGATGTGGGGCCTTCGGGGCTGGGGCCAAACTGCTTCAATAGATGGGCCTGCCGCCCCTTACTCCGGGTGGAGGGCCGTGGGAGAGGGGGGCCAGAGCGGTTCTGGTCTGGGGCCTGCCGACCGGCCCTGGGAGTCTGGGTGCTGCGGTCGCCTACAGAGCAGGGCGCCGTCAGGAGTGGACTGCGGCGCCTCCTCAGCTGGGCGTCCGTCATAGGCCAGTGTCGTCCAGGGGTGGGCTACAGGACCGAGACAGGACCTTGCCACAACTTTGGGAATGGCAGCACCACCGGGAAACCATAACTGGAGGGAGCGAGAAAAGGGCATCCCACGCAGCCGGGAGGTGGGGAGTCAGCCGCGCAAGGGACCTTCTCCTCCGGGACAACCCTGGAATCTCCAAATGAAGGGCGTACTGTGGCCGCTTCTTCCCCCACACGTACTGTGGCCGTTGTGGCGGTTTTGCAGTCCCTAAGGGTATCAGCTGAAGGGCATACTGTGGCCACTCCTGCCCCTGCACATACTGTGGCCGTTTTGGCAGCGCTGCTCCCAAAGGAGAAAGAGGCAGATGAGGGGTGCACTGTGGCCACTCCTTCCCCAACATGTACTGTGGCCGTTATCGCGGCTCTACTTGCCTGACGGGACATAACTGAGGGGTGTACTGTGGCCTCTCCCTCCCCGGTACATACTGTGGCTGTTACCGTGGAGTTACTCCCATAGGAGGAGGAGGTAGTGGATAAGGGGCGTACTGTGTCCATTGTCACGGCTCCACTCCTCCCTCCTTTGCCAGTCAGAGTGCGCTCAATAGCTAACGCTCCAAGGCCGTCTCCAGGGGTGCCTGTAGTTGAAGGGCGTACTGTGGCTGCTCCTTCCCCCACACGTACTGTGGCCATTGTGGTGGCGCTACAAGGGGCAACAACTGAGGGGTGTACTGTGGCCGCTCCCTCCCCGGCACATACTGTGGCCGTTACCGCGGCATTGCTTGAGACTGTTCCTGGAGCAGTCCCACACCAGACCTGGTGAAGGCTGCTCCGCCCACAGGGTTGTCTCCTCTTCCTGCGTGGTTGTTGTTGGGTTGGTTGGGCAGAAGAGGGACTTAAGGTAGGGGAGCCCCGGCACCCTTCTCACTCTGGGTCAGTCTCACCCTGACCCTGCCTGCCTTGGTGTCCTCCTGGGTTGGTGGTGAGGCTGTGGCTTGGCAGCGGGGTGGGGGGTGGCAGGTGGGGGGTCTGGCAGCGGTGGAGGTGTGTATTTTACCATCGTCCATCATCAAAAAGTCACGGCCCCTTGACTGGAGGTGGTATGTGCTGGTGTTGGATGTCTGGTGGGCCGGGGTGATGTGTTGGAGGTGGGAGGTCCAGTGGTGAGTTGCGAGGTTTGGTTCCTGGTGTGGGTTGAGGGTGAGCTGGAGCATAGAAGGTTGTGTGGCATGGTGGAGGTTACTGAGGAGCTGGTAAGTTCCTCGTAGTCTGATGGCCGGACGGGTGGTATTGGGGGAATTGGAGGTATGTGTGGGGGAATGTGGGGTAGTAGGGGGGGTAGGAGTTGGTGTAGGGGTGTATCTAGATGGTGGACGGGAGAGGCGTCCTGATTTGGTGGTAGTGGTAGGTAGAGTGGGTGTTGGTGGTGAAGATGGGGAGGCACGAGGTGGCGTGGGCATCCCATCATGGTTGTGGGTGGTGATGTGGGGTGTTGTGTGTAGTGAGCATGGTTGGTGGGTAATGGGTGGCCAGGAGTGGACGAGTGAGTGGTGTGAGTGGCAGGTGGAGTTGGTGCACGTTGGGGGTTAGTGGGTGATGTGCTGCGTGGGGCGGTGCATTGGGGGATGCGGAAGAGGTGTGGGGGTAGTCGTGGTGGAGCGGCGGTGTTGGTTGTGTCCGTGGCGGTGAAGGTGGGAGTTGGTGCTGGATGGTGTGCTGCGGTGTTGGTGGTGGGTTTAGCGGGCGGCGATTGAGTGTGGTGGGTTGGAGGAGGTGGGGTGGGCAGAGGAGATGCAGGTGGAGGTGAGTTTGGTGAAGGTGAAGTGGGGGAAGGGGTCTGTGGGTACGGTGAGGTTGAAGGTGCGGTGGGGGAGGTGAGCGAGGAAAGAGAGGTGGGTGAGGGTGAGGAGGAGAGTGTGATAGGGAAGGTGAATGAGTTGGACGTGTTGGCAGGGAAGACGAGTGGTGGGGAAGTGATAGTGGTGGGTGGTGCGGGGTGGTAGGTGGAAGCCAGTAGACAGGAGGAGGTGGTTTTAGGAAGTAAGTTAGGGGAAGATGAGGTAAGGGTTCTAGGAGGCCTGTGAAGGGGAAGGCAGGCTTTGTGTTGGGGGGGAATAGGAAGGGGGGAGGCAATAGTCGTGGAGGAAGTGGTGTGTGAGGTGGGAAGGGTAGGAATAGGGGTAGGAAGAGGGGAAGGTAGTACAGAAGAGATAGTGAGAGGAGAGGAAAAGGAAACATGATGTTTCCCCCTGTCGTAGACTGGGGGAGATGTGAGGTGGCCCCCATCATTAAGGTGGGATGCGGGGGCAGTGGGGGGGCGCCTTCTGTGCTTTCTTCGTATTTTCTTCCCCTGAGGCTTGGGGCAATCGGTGTATGGTGGGGAGGCTTGTAGGCACCTTTGTGTGGTTTTGCTGCGCCGGGCAGCTATTAGCTGCTCACGGATGTCGTGGATTGGGCATTCGTGGCAACAAGGAGAAAATTCCCATGGGTCGACAGCGATGAGATTCGTGGAGAATTGATTGATATCGCCGATGTGTTGAGGGGTGGAGTGGACAGCTAGAAGGCGCCTCATTAAATTGATTTCTTTATCCAGGCCTCCAGTCGGTTCATGTATAATAAAATGTTCTTTAATGAAACCAGGGAGGGTCCTGAGGAGGAATATAAGTTGTTCCTGGGTTTTTGCGTCTGTGTCCAGGCACGCAGCGGTGACGAGCCACCTAGCCTGGATGAATGTGTCGTCCAGGCTGCCGTCGTATGTTAGGGCGTCGAGTTGCGAGAGGGCAACAACTCTGCCCAGTGAAGGCGTGACAGCCTGTTTCACGATCTGTGAAAATTGGTCCCATGTCAATTCAGGGACAATTTTTGTGGTGACAGTGGCTATTATTTTGCCCAGGTTGGGTAGTGTGACTGCTATTTTCTCTCTGTCTGTGTCAAATCCAATATCTAAAAGGGGTTTTACCATATCCAAGTAGACATCAATGTCATATTGTTCAGGGTTGAACCTTGGCAATTGGATGTGAGGTTTGGCTGCCACTGTGCAAGTTTCCCTATTTGTGTTCCACCGTGCTTTATTTGGATCCAGAACCACCGCTGGCCACCAGTGTTATGCGGGGTGATTTTAGTCCGACCTCTCGTCCTAAAAACTCCCGTGACTGAGCAGGGTCCTCTTTCCAGACCTGAAATAAAGCACCAACAAAGGAACAGGGCATAAAAACTCAGCAGCATACCTTAACACGTCTATTACCTTATTCCAGTACACGTTACAATATGAAACAAATAGTTACTGGATACAGGATGGACAGGGTGACTGAGTTTGGATTTAGATAAAAAGTGCACAAACGCAACAGTGATGTCGGGGACAGATTATACTGGTGATTACTTGTACAGATCCTGTCAGTCACTAGAGCACAGTACGGTTGTTAGTTTTTAGACATAAATAGGCATTTAATACATTCTATCCGAAGCGCTACATAAGAATGGAATAATGGGGCAGTTGGATCAATATTTCTAAAAGTTCGTTATGGCGTGAGCCGCTGCACTCGGAATTGTCACTTAGCCGCAGCGATACTATTTCTCTGGTTTCACTATTAGGGACTTAGTCCTTTTCCTGTGCACCATTAGTATAGTCACAACACTGTTTATATATCACAATTGTCTCTGTCTCACAATCCGTGCTCCTGACCCTTGATTTCTGCCCTTGTATAGATATTCACTGTTCGTCACTTTATATTGTACTCTCACGGTCCCACTGTCACTGTCTCTTTCAATCACTTAGGCACGACTCGAGAGGTGCGTTGGAGTCGCCACTATGCCCCTGATCTCTAGGCTAGCAGAGGTGGCGTCCGGGCGTGGGAGGGGGCCCTTCTGGGGAGCCCTCTTGCAGGAGGCAAGGTACCACCCACAGGGTCGTCACTGCCCGGGCCTGCTTCGCCGATGGGGTGCAGGGAGGCCCTTCCGTTTGGGGGCTTCGACCTGATTGACTGCCCTCATCCTGGGACCTCGTCGGGGGGGGTGCAGGGAGGCCCTCGACCTAATGTGGGGCCCTCGGGGCTGGGGCCAAATAGCTTCAATAGATGGTTCTGCCACCTCTTACCCCAGGCGGAGGGCCGTGGGAGAGGGGGACCCGAGCAGTTCTGCTCTGGGGCCTGCTGACCAGCCCTGGGAGTTCGGGTGCTGCGGTCGCCTGCAGAGCGCGCCATCAGGAGTGGACTGCGGCACCTCCTCAGCTGGGCATCCGTCAGGGGCCGGTGTCATCCAGGTGTGGGCTGCAGGACCGAGACAGGACCTTGCCACCACTTTGGGAATGGCAGCACCTCCGGGGAACCACACCTGGAGGGAGAGAGAAAATGGGGTCCCACGCAGCTGAGAGGTTGGGGGTTGGCCGCGCAAGGGACCTTCTCCTCCGGGACAACCCTGGAAACTGCAAATGAAGGGTGTACTGTGGCCGCTCTTTCCCCCACACTTACTGTGGCCATTGTGGCGGTTTTTGCAGTCCCTAAGGGTAGCAGCTGAAGAGCGTACTGTGGCCGCTCCTTCCCCCACATGTACTGTGGCCGTTGTGGCGGTGCTGCTCCCGATGGAGAAAGAGGCAGATGAGGGGCTTACTGTAGCCGCTCCCTCCCCGACGCCTACTGTGGCCGTTATCACGGCTCTGCCTGCCTGACGGGACATAACTGAGGGGCGTACTGTGGCCGCTCCCTCCCCGACATGTACTGTGGCCGTTGTCGCAGCTCCACTCCTCCCTCCTTTGCCAGTCAGAGCGCGCTCAATAACTAACATTCCGAGGCCATCTCCAGGGGTGGCTGTAGCTGAAGGGCGTAATGTGGGTGCTCCTTCCCCCACACGTACGGTGGCCATTGTGGCAGCACTACAAGGGGCAACAACTGGGGGGCGTACTGTGGCCGCTCCCTCCCCGGCACATACTGTGGCTATTACCGTGGCGTTGCTTGGGACTGTTCGTGGAGCAGTCCCACCCTGAACCTGGTGAAGGCTGCTCCGCCCACAGGGTCGTCTCCTCTTCCTGCGTGGTTGTTGTTGGGTCAGTTGGGCGTAAGAGGGACTTAAAGAAGGGAGCCCCGGCGCCCTTCTCTCTCTGGGTCAGTCTCACCCTGACCCAGCCTGCCGTGGTGTCCTCCTGGGGTGGTGGTGGGGCTGCGGCTCTGCAGCGTGGTGGGGGGTGGTGGGGTGGGGGGTCCGGCAGCGGCGAAGGTGTGTATTTTAATTATTATTATTATTATTTTTATTATTATTATTATTATTACTATCATTATTATTATTATTATTTTTATTATTATTATTATTATTATTATTATAATTATTATTGCTATTATTATCACCACTTCCACATTATCATAATCATTTCCATTATGACCACCATTTTCATCATTATCATCATTATTATTATAATTTGCGAAGAGATAACACGTAGTCCAGTTATGTTTCCTGTATTAATACCAGTATAGTGCGCTTTGTGAGCCCGTGGCAAGAGAGCACGCGCCGTGTTATCACAATTATTTCCCTAAGATTATAGGCGCAATTCCGATATCTAATTGCTAGAGTTGATGCCCCAAAACACAGTGTTAGTACGGAAAATCCTTTTAAAATTAATTTCATAATTGAGGAGTTCACCGATTAGAGCCGAACACTCCCTTGGAAAACTCGAGATTCCCCGGGGCTGTTTGGCCAGACTGCCTAGGGAACAACTACTACCGGTGCTACTACTACCCGAGGTTCCTATGCCTATATGGGTGAGTTTTTAGTTAATAACAAAAATTACTGAATGAACGTATCGCATGAAGAAAGAATTTCAACTCTACTTCACAAAGGAGTAAAGGTATTGGCTTCTGCTTAGCGTGACCGTCAGTTCAGGCCGTGCCGGGTCGGGCCGCTCATTTCCAAACTTAATGGAGTGTAAACATCGCTTGCTCGCCCATAAAAAATAAAAATAATTTGTCCTTTTTCTTAGCCATGGTATTACTCTATGGTCTGTTATAATTACTGTATATAATACTGGAACTCCTTCACGTGGTGGCACTCAAATAACCAGACGGCTCAGAGTTCGGTTATACAAATGACCCGAGTTACTTCCCTATTCCCCGTAAGGAGGATGGAGGGCTGCAGAAGGGCAACTTAAGCCTGCAATCCACAGAGTTTAGAAAGAAGAAGAAGAAGAAAGAAAGAAGAACAAGAACAAGAACAAGTACAACAACAACAGCAGCAGCAACAACAATAGCAACAACAACAAGAACAGCAACTACTACTACTACTACTACTACTACTGCTACTACTACTACTACCATCACCACCACCACCACCACCACCACTACTATTATTACTACTAGTACTACTACTACTACTACTACCACCACCACCACCACCACCACCACCACCACCACCACTACTACTACTACTACTACAGCAAAAGCAACAACATCAACAACAAGGAGAAAGGTAATTATTTGTTTGACTGGCTTTCTTGTCGTTATGTAGTATTTCTGTGTCGTGTCTCTCTGGTATGGTCTGTGTCCCTTTTTCAGGTCACGTTCCTCTGATATGTTTCTCTCTGGTATGTTATTTATTTACGAGCTGCTTGGTATGTTATGTGGAAATGTTGGGTGGGAGAGAGACACAGGTTAGAGCTGGAATTCTTTAGTTTCTCTAACGTTTCAGGCTACACAGAACCCATCTTCAGAGAATTTGGGTTCTGTGTACCCGAAATGTTAGAGCAAATAAAGATGTCAAGCTGTAACCTGTGTCTCTCTCCCACCCAACATATCCACTTGTCGCAAAGGATCACCTACACTTGGTATGTTATGTTTGTCTGATGTATTGTTGGCATATATATGTAATTTTGGTATATGTGGCTTCCTAGTATGTTAGGCTGGTATGTTGTGTATGTTGTTGTTACTTATTCTATCTCATAGTGTGTGTGTGTGTGTGTGTGTGTGTGTGTGTGTGTGTGTGTGTGTGTGTGTGTGTGTGTGTGTGTGTGTGTGTGTGTGTGTGTGTGTGTGTGTGTATTATTTAAATATTTCAAATATCGCCATACCCTGCATTAATGACGTACAAAAAGGATATGGACCAGCCATATCAAAAAATAAGTTGCAAAGGAAGAGGTGTTAGGGAGCCTCCTTACCTAATGAGAATATAAGTCATAGTCTATTGCTGTCACTTAATGTAATGCTGTATAAACTGTGACTTCGATATGTTGTGTGTCGTGATGGTACACTCAGTATTTACATATATCAGTGCGATTATGATGTGCGTCGTTGAATATACTCCCTTAATTCATTACCGTACTAATAAGTTTTGAATTACAAACTAGAGAGAAGACAAATGCTACAATTGAAAGATCAGATGTGTGTGTGGATTATTGCGGCGAGGTGGAATCACAGCAGGCTTAGGCGATTGATTGATGATCATGATGATGATGATGATGATATTCACTTCATTTCCTTCATCCAACTGTCGTCTTCAGCCATTTACCCAGAGAAGGCAATGTGGGTCTCTTAGTGTTAAATTATGTTAAGGGTAGCCCCAGACTGCCCTGCCTCACATAGCAAAAGTTGACACCACCTGCTGCTGGGTAGGAAGTGGAACGAACAGGTTAAGTGTGAGATAAAAGGTGATTAACCATGTAATAAAAATGTATAAAGAGTAATGAATGTAATTGATGACGGCATCTGGGATGGAATTTCTGATGTGAATGGATGTTTTTAATCACTTAGTTTCAGTCACCAGTCTTTGTGCAGGAAGTACCAAACGAGACCGATTATGTCCATTAAATACTCATCAGGTCAGATTAACCCTTTTGCGCCCAGACTTGTGAGTATAGGGTGGAAAAGGGTATTTTCAAAACTTAAAAAAGAAGGGAACCCCGGGGTAGGGACAAGAGCTTCGCGATTATAAGCCGATAGGCAAAGGGCAGTACGCTTAATAACCTTCCGGCACAATCCCTTACACAGGAACCCTGGAAGCTAATGGATTAATAAGTCGTTGTCCAGGTCAGAGGTAAGTCGTACCCAGACGCCCTCTTGATTGATCATGGGTGGGTGTGACTTGGTGAATATTGAATCATTAATCTAATCATGTGAGACTGGCATTACGCATCATCATCATACCGCATCTTAGATGTCTAACGTAGGTGGTGTTGCGGCCATTCAGATGACTGCTGAGAGAGAGAGAGAGAGAGAGAGAGAGAGAGAGAGAGAGAGAGAGAGAGAGATTTTGAATCTTTCTTTCTACAGCCGGACGCCATTGTCACGAATTTGCGACAGTGTATTATTATGCAAGCTCCAGTCGAAATCCCAGAAAGCTTCGCTCAGCTAACCGCCTGTATTTGCACTCTGTAACAAGTGACTGTCATTATACACAAACATTGGTTTATCGGCGAAATTTCCCACGTAGCAAGCCTGCAGGCATGAGAGACGGTTGGAGAGGGATATTGACGAGGGATGGACGTACGCAGGACAGTGTGAGAACTGATTCCTGGAGATCATCCCTGTGTCCCGATCTGCGGATCATCTTGTAGCTCTGCAATGCCATACTTCTCCGCTCACCATAGTTAGTTGGAAAGGGACAGTTCCGACGGACAGACGGACAACGGGCAGGGAGAGAAGTGATCCCCGGGGACCACCCTCGTGTCTCGATCTGCGGACCATCTTGCTGCTCTGCGACGCCATACCTCTCCACTCTTCATGGTTAATTGGACATTAACATCAATGAGAGGTGGACATCAAGAACAGTGCAAGTGCAGTAATCACCGAATACCACGTCTTAGCGGCTTGATCACCCAGTCACTTGCAGTTCTACGACCCCCATTCCCTCCCACAGAGTTGATTGGCAAGCGGCGGGCGTCACGAGCAGCGTGAAGTGCAGTGGCCAGTGAGTTAGCTGATTCGCCTAGTCTCTCTGCAGCCGTGACTCCATATCTCTCCATTAATCAGTATTTTCTCTCCGTTTCTAGATATAAGGCCTAGCTTCATTGCATTAGCTGGTGAATTTACTTGATTCTGTTCCCTCTGTAGCATAAGCATTCATTTCATTGTAATTAATAAATTCACAGTTTTTCATCTGAGTTTGAATGAATGTAAAATAGTGTTTTACTGTTCCAGTTGTTCATAATTCACTTGGCTCCCACTGTGCACAAACTTTTCTTGACCTTAATCACTACTGGTGATTAAACCAGTTCTTTTATGTTACTTGACAATTAAACCGTTTGCGCAAGCTAGGAGTGGTGGAAGCAAGAGCATGGTTCAGTATTACGTAGTTCCAGGGTAAATAATTATTAATTATCAGGGGAGCAAGGTTCATTCTTTCTCTTAGAAGGCGACAGTAATTATTAATTCAGCATTCATGAGTGATTATTCTTTGCCGAGTACCGTTTAAAGAGAAAGTTTATAAATACCTCGTTTTCCGAGATTGAAGACGAAAACAAGAATAAAGTAAAATCTTAATACTTTAATTTCATAAGTCGATTCCCTTCATGATAAATGGCAACTTCCTTTTCCTTCGTGACAGCCATAATCCCGTAAGGGGTGGTCATTTGTCCTTTAATTGTTTTACGGGGAGGGGTTCTAACTCTGCCAACTCACTTGCTAACACGTAGGGAATATGTACTGGTTGGTTATATGGTTACCGACCAGGGTTGTAAATGATTTCCTGGTTTACAGTAAACCATTTGGCTTGCCATTCAATGAAAAGACACCTGAAAAGGAAAGAAGAGTTATAAAAAGTGACAGGAAAGATGGGAAAAATAGGAAGAGAGAAGGAGAGACACAGAAAAAGAATTATTATTGTGAAGGAAGAAGTAGGCAGAACTATGTCATGGGAGTGGATGATGGTCGCCACCACCTACAAATTTTGAATCATTGGAGACAGATTTACAAAGCTTCACCCCCCAAACATCCTGCTGGCTTTCCATAAGGCAATTATTTCGCCTTGTGTGTGTGTGTGTGTGTGTGTGTGTGTGTTATGAAGTAATACCTCAAAATATCAAAAGCTATGATCTCATGTTAACAGGAAAGAAAATCAGCTCACTTTCAGCTCTTAATAAATTAAGCGAGCTCACAAACTCTGAAATACGATTAACAAAACTATCCTTTCAGCAAATTTCAGTAACGATCCAGAGGTACTACAAAATTACAGTTGTTAGTTCAGTAAGAAAACTAATTACGTTTTTTGTACTTCGCTGAACAAGGGAATTTGAATGATGAATACTTGTGGCAATGACTCAGTTTGCCTTTTAAGAATGCACACACACACACACAAAAAAATGGCAGTGTTTTTTTAATTATTACCTTTGAGAGAGAGAGAGAGAGAGAGAGAGAGAGAGAGAGAGAGAGAGAGAGAGAGAGAGAGAATCATAACATTCACATAATATAAGGATTAATCTAATGTAAAAGAAGAACAGTAAAAAAATGCCTTATTTAAGTCCCTGTCACATGCGTCACAGGACGTGGTTACGATGCGTCCACGACAGAAAATAGGACAAAATCCTGCGTTGGTCGTGAGACTGTCCTACGATATTTGGGTGTCCTGCGACAAAAAATAGCATCGTAGAGGCCTGTCACGGGATTTTGGCCCGGACCAAAATAAAAATTTCGTTGTGGGATTTTTTTCGCTCGTCGCCATGTCGTAGCATAATCGTACGACTGTCCTATGACTGCCCTACGACATGCGTACTATTATCGTACGATTTTAGGGTGTTCTAAGGCCTTGAGTGTCGTGCGATAATCGTACACATGTCATAGGACAGTCAAATGATTATCCCAGGATTATCGTGGGATATGGGATTATTGCAGGATTATCCTGCGATAATCTTGCGATAATCCTGTGATCATCGCAAGACAAAAATATCCTCTTGCAACAGTTGCAAAACAGTCGTGAGATTGCAGGACGTCTACCTCCCTGGCTATAAATGCAGGGATCATCTGGATCCAGACAAATTGCTCTTTGATGATGCTTTTTCTTTGAATCTTTGTAGTTTTCCCTCGTTTTGTCCTGCAATGTATGTTAGCCCCTGTCACATACGTCGCAGAATATTTTTCATCGTACGAAATTCTAGGGCCACAATGGTGGGGAGGGCTCTTGTGATGCTAGGAGCATCGTAGGCTACAATCTTAGTTGCAGTCACAAAGGAAAATCATGTGCTTCGTCGGTCGTAGGAAAAAATTGGCACTTTATATGTAAATCGTACGATTTTCCTGCGATTGTCCTGCGACTCTCCTACGTTTATCGTACGATGTTTTTTTCGTTGTGCGATTGTCGCAAGACTAAATAACCATTGTACGAGCATCGCAGGACCATCATACGACAATCGTTCGTCATTCGTAGGATGGTCGAAGTGTATAAAAGGCGTGCGTGGGCTCAGGCTGTCCTTTCTCTCCAAGGTTTTCAGTGAGTTTCCACAGGTTTTATAAAAAAAATTGTTTGAGAAATTGTGATAAAATGCTACTAAAAGGCAAAGGTAGGGGCAAGGGCAGGAAGAGGCCGGCTGAGGAGGAGGAGCAGGAGGTAGACCTGGAGTTGGTTGTGCAGGAGGCCAAGGAAGCCCCAGCCCCAGATGAGAAGCCAGATGCCCCAGATGATGACGGTGATGACGATGACAATGATGAAGATGATGAGGATGATGATGGCGGAGATGGCAAGAGCAAGTTCAGGGCAACGAAGATTACCAGATGCTGTACAGTTAGCCCTGGCTGAATTCTACGCCAACAACCCAATATTTTATGACAAGACGAAGGACAATTACAAGGATTCAAAGAAGAAGCATCATCAAGGAGCGATTTGTCTGGATCCAGACGATCCCTGCATTTATAGCCAGGGAGGTAGACGTCCTGCAATCTCACGACTGTTTTGCAACTGTTGCAAGAGGATATTTTTGTCTTGCGATGATCACAGGATTATCGCAGGATTATTGCAGGATGATCCTGCGATAATCCCATATCCCACGATAATCCTGCGATAATCGTAAGACTGTCCTATGACATGCGTACGATTATTGTACGATTTTCAGGGCCTTAGACGACCCTAAAATCGTACGGTAATCGTACATGTGTCGTAGGACAGTCGTAGGACACTCGTACGATTATGCTATGACATGGCGACGAGCGAAAAAAATCCCATGACAAAGTTTTGATTTTGGTCCGGACCAAAACCCCGCGACAGGCCTCTACGACGCTATTTTTTGTCGCAGGACACCCAAATATCGTGGACAGTCTCACCACCATTGCAGGTTTCTGTCCTATTTTCTGTCGTGGAAGCATCATAACCCCGTCCTGCGACGTATGTGACATTACATGAGTTTGTTTCCGGGTGTCTATTTTCTAGTATATTTATTTCCTGGTATTTCCTATAAACTTTGTGTCCTGTAGTCTTCATTTCGTAGTCTTTTTTTTCCTAGCGTCATTTTTCCTAGTCTTCATTTATCAGTGACTTCATTTTCGAATGTCTATTTCCTATATTGTAGTATTATTACCTAGAGTTTTTATATCCTAGGGTCTTCATTTCCTAGTTTTTATTTCCTAGTGTCTTTAATTCCCATTGCTTTACATCTTAAGCAGAAGACGAAACATTTTAAAATATAATCGTACTGGCTTCTGATTGTCAGTTATTATTTCTTCACTCTAAAACTAGATGAACAAGGTTTGAGTTATAATCATCATACACAGCAAAAGAAAGAAGAAAAATATTGCTCACATCTTTTAATCAAAAGTAACGATCTTAGTACACTTTATGTTGAATCTCTCTCTCTCTCTCTCTCTCTCTCTCTCTCTCTCTCTCTCTCTCTCTCTCTCTCTCTCTCTCTCTCTCTCTCTCTCTCATGCTGCCTTGGTATTCACTGTCTTTCGCACTGAGCTTTGTCTCCTGATCTTCGGTGCACTGACCAGGGGGCCTTAATTTACCTGTGTCGTGCATTTAGAGTGGGCGTTGATAGCTTCATTTTCAGGCTTCACTCCTTCAACCCAAAGACTTCACTTGAATCTTATTATTGTACCTCGAAACAGTTTTAATCTCTTTATAACTTTAGATTAAACTATTTAAGACTTTAATATGCCTTGAACATACCTATAATATACCTTTCATTAACCCCTTCACTACAATATCTCCCTGAAGTTAAATGCAAATAAAAAAAAAATCATGGCACAGGATGAATCATTATATATCTCTGCTTTTTTAATCCCTCCCCTCCTTCGTCAAAAAGAAAAAAGTGAAAACGAGAAAAAATCCCGAACCACCCCTGGCGGAAGAGGATAAAGCTGCCAGATTGACGTGCCTCTGGTTTTTACTTCAGGGATTTTTTATTGTGATGACTGACTTTTTCTTTATCGAAAAAGTAATTTCTCTCTCTCTCTCTCTCTCTCTCTCTCTCTCTCTCTCTCTCTCTCTCTCTCTCTCCGACCATTATGCTGCCTTGGTGTTCACTATCTTCCGCACTGAGGATTAGAACAGTGTTTGTATTACTATGCTGGCCAGGCAGACGACACATTCACAGTATATGCGGCCTTGTTTATAGTTATACCTTCTCAACAATTTTATTTTTGGTGTAGTGGTCCAAGGGTACCAGGTTCGATTCCCCAAAAAAGGCTAGAAATGTTTAACTCATGTAATATCACCAGGGAAGCAGGCCAGTCACCTACCATTTTGATCTTCTGTAGTGCGGCAGCAAGTCTGGGTTCATGTATCTCGTAACAGGTGGATGGAATTGGATATTACCTTAATATTACCTAAACACATTAATAACTGATCATCCATTCTTCTTTAATAACTGATCATCCTTTCTTCTTTTGATAGATTTTTGTCATCAGTGTGCTGAGTCATGTCTCGGTGGATAATAAGGCAAAGTTATCTTGTTTTTTTTTTTCTTTCATTTCGGTCCAAGCAAATAACCACAAGACAATATATATTTTTCCTTTTTTCTCTTTCAAATAGTGATAAACCTCTTTTGTTTCTAACTCAACCCTAAATCATGGTTCTAGTACAATAATATGTAACCTATGGCTCTTGTGGCTCTTGTTTCAGAAGCCGAAAGCAAAGGTACAGTGCTCCTGAATCCCAACAGAAAAACAAATAATCTAATAAATATATTAAAAAGGTGTCCCTAGTCTATACACAAAAAGGGGGATGTCTTAATATTTGGCGAGAAATGGACGTATCGGATTAGATTAGGAAGAGGAATTATGATAATGATAATGATAATAATAATAATAATAATAATAATAATACTATGAAGAAGAATCACAACCATAACAACAATGACAACAACAACAATATTAATAATGATATCAATAATAATAATAATAATAATAATAACAATTTCGAGTAATAATAAAAGAAATGAATGGGCGCTTTTATAAAAACTGGTGAGGTGATAAAGTCCACTGGCTTTATTACAGTCATTAGCTATGCAAATTGTTGGAGGAGAAAGTTGCCGTGGTTATCAAAAGCCCTAACGACTTGTGATGATGTAATTGATTATACAGACAGTTTAACAATTTACCTGCCTTTCCACACACCTATATCATTAGAGAATATAGATGAAGAACAGCACAAGAAAAAAGGATTTAATTTTCCTTTGTTGCAACCACGACCGTCTGTCATTTCGGTGTGCTCTATGTCATTATATCCCATAATACGGGGGTCTTCTCTATGGCATTTCTGTCACTAACGTGTCTTTATGGAGGTATCAATATCGTCCCGTAAGTAATTTCTCCGATCGTGATGTACAACCTTCACCCTGCCATATCTGCCATCCCCAGCGGTGCCGAGGCAGCTGAACACACCTGAACTACACCTTCACCCTGATGTAACCTGCTTTCCATGGTCTGAGTGGCTTTCAAGGTTAGGATAAGTTTGGGCTGGCTAATGACACCTGGGGAGATTGAAGGATGTGTGTGTGGGGGGGGGGGCGAAGCTCCTGCTGTTAGGGCAAGGTTAGGTGTAATTTGGTTATGATAGGTTAGGGTACAGTAGGTTAGGTTCGATTCAGGTTGGTTTTTAGCGTATGTCTATCGATTTGGATTTTATTCTGCATCTGACTTCAAGCGACGTATTTCAATCGATTTTTTTTTTTCTATCCCGTGTCTGACTTCACAGCCCTGCTGGGGTAGGGGTCATTTGCGACAAAATTTTCTCAAAATCGATCGAAATACGTAAAAAATAGTTAATTAAAAACTAAACTAAATAGCGAAAGAAATTAAGGCCAAAGCAGGTTACCTTAGTGAGAAAGTGTAGTTCAGGCGTATTCAGCCGCCACAGCACCGCGGGGATGGCAGCTATTGCAGGGTGAAGGTCGTGCGTCACGACCGGAGGAATTGCTTACGGGACGATACTAAAACCTCCATAAGGAAACATTTGTGACGGAAATGCCATAGAGAAGACCATCCTAATTTGTGGATACAATGATACCACCGACTGATTTGGGTGCAACGAAAGAAAAAAGAACACGAAAAGTTACTGTTAATACTGATCTGGGATACCTGGACTATGTATCCTGCAAAATTACAGGATGGGATTTTCTTGATACTCTAAACATTGATGTAATATGCAGAAGGGGAACCCCAACCCAACAACATAGTTATTTTGCTGCTGTAAAATTCGTTGAGAGAGAGAGAGAGAGAGAGAGAGAGAGAGAGAGAGAGAGAGAGAGAGGTTTTCCCCTAAATTATATAACTACGTGTGTGTGTGTGTGTGTGTGTGTGTGTGTGTGTGAGGGGAGGGGGCATTTTCTGTTGTACATTTTCGTACGTCAAAGCTGACAAAGACATTCACTAAGCTTCCTACGGTATTAATACCCTTATTTTGAAAATAAACATATCAGCATTTGCGTATATGGCTGAACCGCATGGTTATATGAAATGCTGTTATATAAGTGTTACGTGACTGATCATGAAGTACAGGAACAAAATGAGTGGAAGATAAGATGGCAAAGTTGGGCGTAGTGGCAGCGGCTCTATTCTCTGTGGACAATGAATCCAATAACATGCTTCCTGGTTGGTGTTGTGTGTAACGCTGGTGGTGATGCGGGAAAAGGCAGTTTAGGGAAAGGCAATGTAGGGAAAGGCAGTCTAGGGAAAGGCAATGTGGGGAAAGGCAGTGTGGGGAAAGGCAGTGTGGGGAAAGGCAGTTTGGGGAAAGACAGTGAGGGGAAAGGCAGTGTGGGAAAGGCAGTGCGGAGAAAGGCAGTGTGGGGAAATGCAGTGTGGGAAAGGTAGTGTGGGGAAAGGCAGTGGGGAAAGGCAGTGTTGGGAAAGGCAGTGCAGGGAAAGGCAGTGCGGGAAAGGGCAGTGAGGGGAAAGTGAGTTAGTATGGGGAAAGGGAGTTCGTATGGGGAAAGGCGGTGGGGGGATAGGGAGTAAGGGGAAAGGCAGTGTGGGGAGAGGCAGTGTGGGGAAAGACAGTGTGGGAAAGGCAGTGCGGGGAAAGCCGGTGAGGGCAGGAGCATCCTCAGTACACCGGATTTAATGGGTGGCCTGGGGCGCAAGAGAAGGAGGCGTTTATTCTCCTGGTTAAATTCTGTGCTCGGGCACCTCTTCCTCAACGACCTGTAGTATCAGTTGTAGTAGTAGTAGTAGTAGTAGTAATGGTGGTGGTGGTGGTGGTGGTGCTGGTGGTGGTGGTGGTGGTAGGAGCTGTTGTAGTCGTAGTTGTATTCGTATCAGTAGTATTAGTGGTAGTAACCTGAGACTCATTTGAACACGAACTCGGTGGACTGCAGGCTGAAGCTGCCCTTATTTCACAGTGCACCATTCTCTTCCGGGATAGGGAGGGGACTGAACGAAGTTTGTAAGAGTACCACCGGACAGCTCCGCCGCTCTGTCATTTTGATGCCGCCACAGGAAGGCATCCTTCTCTTGCCACCTGTACGGTACATGAACTTCCAAATACTTTTTGGTCGTAATTTTTATCTCTCCTAATCTGGATACTAAAGTGTCTTATACGAAAACAAGCAGGTAAGGAAAAGATGCTGCAAAGCCTTCGAAGTCCAAGATAATACTGAGTATTTTTTTTTTTTTATGCGTGGAAGAACGAACCAAAGGCCAGGGGCCTGCAAACCGTCCCTTCCGAGAAAAAAAAAACAATACAAAAAAAGACCCAATTAGAGATCTGTTCATTATGCGATGCCTGGAAACACAGTGTTTGAAAGATTGGAGGTCATAGAAAGTAGGAAATACAGATAGAGGGAGATAGTTCCAGAGCTGACCTGTTACATAAATGAAGGACTGGGAGTAACGGTTAACTCTTGCATTAGAGAGTCGGACAGAAAAGGAATGAGAGTTTGTAGCTAGACGGATGCTATGCGCCTGTCGTAGAGGTGGAGGGATGCAGGCAGACAGTTCAGAGGATCAGTGACCATTGAAGCAGTGATAGAAAAGAGATAAAGATGCAACAGTGTAGCAAAGACACATAGGTTGAAACGAGCCAGTAAAAGGAGAGTTACTGGGACGAAAAGCCTTTGACTATACCCTATTGAGAAGAGTTGTATGTGGGGAGCCTCCCCACACATGAGAGTTGTACTCGACACAGGGGCGAATGAAACCCGTGTATAAAGTCAACAACTATGCAGGGTTAAAGAATGTATGGAGTCGGCTTAGCATACCTAATCTCTTGGAAGCAGATTTTACAATGGATGTAATATGATCTTTCCAAGATAAATCCCGAGAGAATGAAACTCCAAGTATATAGAAGGATGATGGAGGATTGAGCTGGATATTATGAAACATCAGTCGGTACTCCTGTGGAAGTTTTTGCCTGGTTGATAGGTGTAAGAAAGGAGTCTTTCATGCATTAAAAACAAGACTACTTTTACCCCAGTCAGAAATACGAGCCAAGTCACACATTAGGTGTGCCATAGTCCCATCCCTTGTTTGTTGAGGTAACTGCTGAGATGGAAGCTGGGGGAAGTGAATGGAAAGGTGAAGGGTGGAATCATCAGCGTATGAGTGGATTCGATTAGATGTACAGCTTAGAAGGTCATTGATGAATAAAAGGAAGAGATTTGATGATAGGTCAGAGCCCTGAGAACACCACTATCGATAGATCTAGGAGAAGAACGGTGGCCTACACGATCAGCTATAGAACGACCAGAAACGAAGCTATAGATGAAGGCACAGATAGAAGGATAGAATCTGCAAGAGGGCAGTTTGGAAACTAAAGATTTATGCCAGACTTGATCAAAAGTTTTTGGGATGTCAAGTGCAATGGCAAAGCTTTCTCCAAAATCCAGAAAGGAGGATGACCAGGAGTCTAAAAGGCAGGTGAGAAGATCGCCAGTTGAGCATCCCTGAAGGAACCCATACTGATGATCAGAAAGAAGGTTGTGATAGGAAAGATGCTTTAAAATTTTTCTGTTGTGAACAGACCCAAAAACTTCTGAGACACAGGATGTTCAGCGATTGGGCGATTATTAGTGGGTTGGAAATAGTCATCCTTCTTTGCGACTGGCTTAATGAGGCAAACTTCCATCAAGAAGGAATGGTACAAGTTGAAAGACAAAGGCAAAAGAGTTTACCTAGGCACGGTGTAAGCAGAGAAGCACAGTTCTTGAGGACAATAGGAGGGATCCCATCAGGCCCATATGGCTGTTAGTATTCAGGCCAGTGATGGCACAAAATACATCAGCTGAAGAAATCTTAATGTTAGCCATGAGGAACTCAGAGGGAGGACGTGATGGAGGGACGCTACCGGAATCATCTTGGGTGGAATTGGAGGAAAGTCTGAAGAGATCTGCTTTATTACAGAAGAATTAGCTACAGAGCCATCAGAGTAGAAAAGAGGAGGGAAGGATGATGAGGTAAAGTTGTTAGAAAGTCTTTTGGCAAGGTGCCAGAGGGAGCGAGAAGAATTCGAGGTGGAGAGTTGAGAGCATTGAGTATGGATGAAATTATTTTTAGCGGAGTGAAGACCAGACAGAAACATAAAAATGATGTGATTCAGGGGTGGGTTGGCTTTGGTACCTTTTATAGGCCCTCTCCTTGTTGTGGACAACATTAAAACAAGTGTGATTAAACCAAGGCTTTTTTGCATCAGTCAAAGGATATGAGAAAAGAATGTATGCTTCCATGCCCGAGGGACTAACCTCTGTAATGCACATGGCACACTCAGGTGGCTTCTGGCCATGGAAGCAATAATCATTCCAGGGAAAATCAAAGAAGTACTGCCTGAGGACCTCCCAGTCAGCAGCTCCAAAGTACCACAACCGACATTTCATTGGTGGATCCACAGGCTGTACTGAAGCTATAGGACAGGTTAAGGAAATAAGACTGTGATCGGAGGAGCCCAACGGAGAAAAAAGATTAATGGCATAAGCAGAAGGGTTAGTTGTAAGGAGGAGGTGAAGCATGTTGGAACTCTCTCCAAGGCAGTCAGGGATACGGGTAGGGTGTTGTACAAGGTGCACTTGGTCAATAACCCCTAAAGGCCTGGATTCTTTTGACCATACCGGCATGAAAATCTGTACAGTATATGGAGCTGATTTTTCGACTTTTACAGAAGTAAAAAGTGTTATGCCCAAGGTTTAGAGCTTGAATTTACACACCTTATGGTGCACACCAGAGCATTCTAGACCAGCTGGTTACTGAGCTATAGCCTGTCAAAGATCGTCATAAGCTGACACTGGCAAACTCTGCATATAAGGAGAAAAAAAATTGCACCAACATTAATTTTGGTGTTATAGAATGAAAGATCTTGACTTTACACACCAGAAAATTTATTGATCATTCCCATATGTCAAATGTTTACCACATAGCCACAGCAAGAAATTAGTTGGAGGTGGAGGGAGTATGATTTTTTTTTTTTTTTTTTTAAGTGTCTGACTCAGGGCAAAGGCTTCAGGGCCTATTTCTCGGAGGCAGTGGCCTATCCCAAGGCCCAGTAGTCCTCCTACACCTCCACATGTTACCACTTCGGCGTTAACACCCATCGTCCATATTGAATACATCCTAGGGCTGTCTTATACAGGACTGGTGTATTGGTATCAGCGGAGGTATTTTTTCGACATGTTGGCGGGTCATCCGGTAGATCAGAAAACTCTGATTTTAAGAAATTCAGATCCTTAAACTGTTCCCTGCCCCAGCCGGGATTCGATCCTGGGTCCATTAGGACTGCGGGCCGCCTCTCTACCGATTCAGCCACCGTGGGTAGAGGTAGGAGAATGAGGGAGGAAGGTGAAGGGAAGATGGTGTGGGGAGTGTGGCATGGAAAAATCAGCTTTATAGGGTTGGTAGGAGGAGCTGTCAGTCCAGTCACAAGCGAGGGAGGGGGATAGGGAACAAAAGGCTTGGAGGTAGGTGGTGAGAGAACGGTGGGGGAATCACCCCCCCCCACCACTGGTAGGGGCCTGGATCCTCCCCCCTCCCTAGTCATTGGTTTTCATCTATATATGTCACAATCAGGCCGAAGCCTAGTGTCTGCAGTTTTTTACAATTCCCCTTCTATTGATCCTATTCTGGAAAAGGAACGATTGATCCTATTAGTACTTTAGGGGTTAAGGATAGATAAGATGTAGGCTTGTTCACGAGGTGGATCTGTAAAAGGAGAGGAGTTCCAAGGGTGTTGGTGAACATTGAATTCTCCTAGAATGAAGATTTTGGAGAATGGAGAAACGGATAATTTGTGTTCCATCGCAGAAGTAAGATGGTCGAAGAATTTTTCATAGTCAGTAGAATTAGGAGATAAGTAAAGTGTGCAAATATATTTAGTCAGAGAATGACAGGAGAGCCGAAGCCAGAGAGTACAGAATTCAGAAGAATCAAGTTCAGGAACACGAGAGTAAGATAGGTCGTTGCATACATATGCACAACAGCCACCTTTGGCTTTGAAATGAGTATAGAGGAAGTAGGAGGATACAGAAAAGGGTTTGCTGTCAGTTCCCTCAGACAGCTAAGTCTCTGTTAAGAGGAGAAAGTAAGGTTTGGAGGAGGAGAGGTGGTGTTCAACAGAGCGAAAGTTAGAGGAAAGACCGCGAATGTTGCAGACATGAAGAAGAAGTGAGTCAGACAGTGGTTCCAGGCATATTGAGTGATTACCGGGAGAGGGGCAGATGGTGGGGGCATTTATGGTTTCCCCCCCCCCCCCGGGGACTCCGAGGCATGGTTGTGGTACGACATTTTTCTTCAATTTTGAAAAGGTAGTGTAGTGTGTACTGTGCATGTAGATTGATGTTGACAGTTAAAGAAACTTGATCACATTAGAAAAATAATTTAAACTGTATGTGAATATTAATTACATTATACAGTACGAGTACGTCAAGAAGTGAAGGGCAATGGCATGGTCAGATCCACGCAACAGTGAGCGTATACCTGCTGCCAAGAAAACTGGAAGAAAGAGCTCATCTCACGTCAAACTGTGTGTATTTACCTGTGACGCCTTTCTGCAGGCAACAAAACTGACAGTCTGGTGGAGTCATCATTTGACATTGACTCTTCACATAATTCTCCATTCAAAATTGAATGTTATGCTCCATGACCTCTTAAACCACAGTGATGCAGATGACGCACACATGATGGTGGGACTCCTTCACACTAAAAACTTGGGAAGTGTTCAGTTTGTGTTTTTATGGCACAGCTGGTGGGACGCATACAACATCTTGACTACGACTGGTCACCCCTAAGCAGATAATTGTCCAGAGGTAAAAAGAACAGTACAATCAAGTAGTCACTACAAGTAAGGGGTCTTCAAGGGGTCACATACACAGGGAACTGACCCATCGTCATCCTTCTTCCTTTGTTTTCAAACTACTTACGATAGTCATGCACACCAACTATTTCAGGTACACAAAGCACCACATTTTGAACATGTTCCTTGAATGTTACAGAACAAGAACTGAAAAGAATGTTGAGAGCTAGGGGATAATAAGGTGGATTATTTAGGAAAAAAAAAAAAAAGAAACTAAGATGATAAAAAGTGGTGGGAGGAAAAAAGAGGGTTGTAGCCAACTGTATAGGGAGGAATGCGAGATCAGTGAAGGTGAGAAGGAAAACCCTCCAACAGCCAGGATGCTGTGTCCGGTACCCTGCGAGTATATCACTCACTTCACATAGTCATTCTGAAACCTCCTGAACGTGTAATTTTGAACCCATTCCTGAATGTTTGCTAATTTTTTTACTGCAGTTCATAATATTACAACAGTAATAACGGATAAAAAGCCAGAGGGATTATACATAAACTTTCTTAAAACCAAGTTGTATATAAGATTCTCATTTTATACTTTTTTCTTCACTCATATAGGCCTAGCTACCATACACTTTACAACCGGACTAGACTGAATATTTAATTAATATATCCAACGAAACACAATGATACCTGATAATAATTGATTGCTATGGACATTTCAATATCCTAAAAATTGGCTACGATCCAGTACGAATACAGTCCCAGGCCCTTATTATCCCCTTCAAGGTGTGGGGTCGACATAGTGTTAGTACCGGTATATGTCTAAGTTTTCGTATGTGTATACAGTAAGTATTATACTGTATAATCACAAAGATGAAAGATGTTGACTAACTTTACCATAGTATAACTTAGCAAGGAAAAAAAGTAATTAAGGGTAAGGTTATCTGAATGTAAAGTGATCCCATGCAACCCAACTTGGTCAAAATAAAGTTTAATGCTCGCTCCTGAACTATCTGAAACACAGGAGCAGAAGATCTTAACTGCTTTTCTGTCAGATCTCTCTCAGTAACAATAAAATATTTTCTATTCCGTCTTTTATTTTAAAAATCTATTACCTCAGACTGAATATTTCATGACAAAAGTACCAAACGTAATGAAACCAGTGGAGCAACGTTGCTTAAGTTCATTTTCATGGGTGGTGTTGCGTTTTGTTGACTGTACCACTTGTCCTCCATAACATATCAGGCACCTCCATCCATGTAACCTGCCTCATCCCATAAACCCTCCTGTTGCCATACGTACTGTTGATGTTATTGTTGTTGTTGTTGTTGTTGTTTTAAGAGCAGGCTCATCTGGACGTTAACCCAGTGAACAGCAGGAAACCGGCCACGTCAGCTTTTTTTTTTTTTCTTCTTCAGCGGTTATGTTGAGGGACTGTGTGGGTATACTGAAGTGCACGAGGTTAGTAACTGTGGTGTGGTGTGGTGTGGTGTGGGGGGATGCATTGTAATGGTGGCACAGTGGGTTATATGTGAGTTGAATTTTGTGCTTGTGCTGAAGCTGGGACAAGTGTTGGCCGCATCATAGTCTACCTGGGTGAACTCTTGTCTCTGAGTTTCTTAGGGGTAAATGTCTGGTGGTGATTCATGAAGGATGCTTAGCTATAAGTTTGTATGACTGTGGTGGCAATGTGTAGACATGTATACATTTTCGAAGTGTAGTGCTATGTTGACCAAATGGTATGCTATTAAGGCTCCTTATGTAATGTGGGGAAGCTGGGTGTTGTTTGTGTCTTTGTGGTGATGGGTGATGCAACATACAGACACATGAGTGAGATACATCTAGAGCTGAAGCAGTGGACTGTGTTTCTGACATATCCAAGTGATTTTAGAAGTATTTTTGCTTCTAGATGCAATTCAGGTCCCTTTGCATCCCATTGTTGTTCTCAGTCCCCCCCCCCCTCTCTCTCTCTCTCTCTCTCTCTCTCTCTCTCTCTCTCTCTCTTTCTTTCTCTCTCCCTGTGTGTGTGTGTGTGTGTGTGTGTGTGTGTGTGTGTGTGTGTGTGTGTGTGTGTGTGTGTGTGTGTGTGTTTGTGTGTGTGTGTGTGTACTTTTTTTCAGCATGTCCATGTTTGTGGCAGCTACGGTGAGTGTCCAGCTTGGGCTCATTAATTTCACTATCCTTCACATGAACAGTTTGTCGAATGTAAACAGATTCGTTCTAGTGTCCACAGGTTGGCTGTGTGTTTTCATGGCAATGAAAGTGTCGTTTCTCATGGGTTCATCGACATATCGAGTGATGGGAACCTGTCTACAGGGAAAACCAGGTCTAACCCAGACGTAAGATCTACTCAGATGTACATCAAAGAAATAACTATATACTCGGTTCTGTCTTAAAAAAAAAAAATGGCGAAATACAATGAAATATCTGTTTCTATCAGTGCATGTTTCAGAATGTTTGATTTTTCCACTGTGTATTTGTCAGACTTGGGGAGGATACACATTCCTCTCTTTGTACAAACAACTCTCCACTCACCCCGTCCCCATAAGAAGGATGATGCACAGCACTACCTGACCCACACAACATGCCTAATACACCAGACTGACCCCTTCTCACATAACCGTAACTTTTTATACTGCGTGTTTATCCAGTGGACTACATTGTGCACTGTTATATTCTAAAATCTGTATTCAGGATTATGACGTTTATTTTGATTATTTTCAATCCTTCCAGAGCTCGGTATACAGTATAATAGTCACGAGTAAAGGAGGCCATGAAATTAGTAATAGGCGGAGAAATTGATCCACTGTTTGTCTTATGTTATCTTACTGGAACAAACCTTGATGTGTAAAGTTTGTATGTCTTCTTTGCCATCCGTGTCATTTTACCGCATTTAGAAAAGAAAAAAAAAAATCAAACCTATTCTCTCTCTCTCTCTCTCTCTCTCTCTCTCTCTCTCTCTCTCTCTCTCTCTCTCTCTCTCTCTCTCAGGTTATCTGGGGTAAACCTGTGCAACTTAATCTCTATCCAGCACACGTGACTCAATAACCCAACCACGTGTTAAGTCTCTCTGGTTTATGGCACAGTGGTATATCAGATTCAACTCTTCGTAGTAATAAACTGCACACTGGGTGGACGTAATATTAACCATCTAACCCACCATAACCCAAGCTAATATAATCATAACAGACCTAAGCTAGCTTAATCTAACACAAGCACATCATAAGTGACAAACGTCGAAAGTAAATTAACCTAACTACCGAATGTAATGTTGATATAATTTATTAATTTATCCAATTTAAGGAAAATGAATCAATCCATACCTAATCTAACCTACTTCATCTTAACCTAGCCTTATCATCACTGACTCAGAGAAAGCATGATTAAAGACGCTTTAGAAAATCTAATTATCATCGCCATCATTATTAAATATATATTCCTAAATCTCTTTGCTAAATGAGTTAGTTGGAATCTCGGAATATTAAGTGAAAGGCATGATTGAAAAGTTGTCAACAGAATACTCCGTGACATGATCACACACACACACACACACACACACACACACACACACACACACACACACACACACACACGGTTACATTTATGTACTGTATTCAAAATGATGTAACATACATTAAACAATGAGAGAGAGAGAGAGAGAGAGAGAGAGAGAGAGTTGTTAACATGTAGACAAAATATATATATATATATATATATATATATATATATATATATATATATATATATATATATATATATATATATATATATATATATATATATATATGATATATATAATAAATATACTATATATATAATATATATAATAATATACATAAAATATATATGTATATATACATAATACATATTTCTGCAAAATGTGGTTCGCAGATTCGTTGATAGTATATACATATATATATATATATATATATATATATAAAGAGAGAGAGAGAGAAAAAAAAAAATAATAATAATAATAATCCATACACCAGATTATTGGCGTCCTCCATGCATAAAAAATCTGTAACAATTGGACATGAACAGCTGCATGTTGAAGTTTGGGGGAAACAACTATGGGGAAGCGAGTTCCAAAGAGGTGCAGTTCGGGAAAAAAAAAAAAAAATCTTTTAGGTAAAAGTTCCGCAATAGAGGCTGGGTGCATTCCAGTCATGAGTGCTACGAGATGCCCGTGGAGCACGAGGGAAGGCATTGAGAGGTGGCACAATGGATGCAACTTTGTCTGAGCATTTGCCATAAAAGTATCTGTAAATTAATGCAAGGGAGACAACATTCCTTCTTACTTGTAGGGGAGGTAGTTCATTAGTAACACCAGGGTTATTATTAACTTCAATAGCGTTGTCCTGAATTTTCTTCATTTGTTTTAGCGCAACCTCTCCTCATCCATTCCACAAGGGTGTGCAATGTTCTAGCTGAAAGCGCACATGACTCTTATAAATTATAACTAACTGCTCATCAGTGAAGAAGTTACGGACTCTGTACAATAATCCAAGTTTCTTCGAGGCGGTTTTAGCAAGTGATCTGACATGAGATGTCCAGCTGATGGTATTGTTAAATGAAACACAGAGAATTTCAGTAGTTTTGGAGATGGGAATATTAGTAACATTGAAGGTAATATACGAATCTGGCAATATCTTTCTATTAGTAAACTGTATAATTTGGTTTTACTAGCATTAAATGAAACAATGCTATTTTGTCCCCATTCACTGATCCTAGATAAGTCTTGAGTTATGAAGATGGCTCCAGTGAGTTGAATGAGATATTAAATTTTGTGAACGGGTGTTAAGTGTGAATGAACTGTGAATTGTTGAGTCATCCACATGTGAATGGATGGGATTGTGGGTGACAGATAAGAGATCATTAAGATGAACTAGGAATAGGGTTGGCGCCAGAACTGATCCTTGTGGCACACCAGCGTTAATTAAGTGGAAATTGGAATATACAGTACATCATCTACTTATACTCATATTTTTCTGTCGCTAAGATATGAGGAAAGTAGAGGAACAAAAGACGTTAGTCTATAGCAAGGGAGTTTGGATAGCAGGAAACAGTGCCACACTCTGTCAAAAGCTTCAGAAATATCAACGGCTATTGCATGAGTTTCTCCCTGATGGTCAATTGATTGGTGGATGGTAGTATTCAGGAGATTGATTATATCAATGGTGGATCTTTTGTGGTGAAAATCAAATTGTCTATCACTAATTATGTTGTTGGATTCAAGGTGTTTAACTATGTGGTTATTAATTACAATTTCAAACACTTTACCAAAAGTAGATGTGACAGCTAGTGGTCTTTAATCAGAGGGGTCAGAAGAACTTCCTTTCTTTGGAACTGGGTGGATATTGGTTTCTTTCCATGAATTGGGGAATAAAGAAGTTAGTATGACTAGTCTGAATAATTTAGTTAGAACAGAAGCAAGTTCTGGGGAACATTTTTTCAAAACAATTGGAAGAATTCCATCTGGGCCAGGAGCTTTGTTGGTTAGTTTATTGTTTCAGATAGATTTACGTATCTAGTCTGTACTTTAAGTGGAACAATTTCAAGAGAGTCAAGTTCTAGTACAGGGATGTTCTGGCTAACATCCCTTAAGGTAGAATTTCTGGCAAATGCACTGGCAAGGATATTCGTTTTACCACGCTGGACATTTATAATGTTACCATCTGAGGATTTTACTCGTAGTAGCGGAATGGGTGATGACTTGTTAGTTATTGCTGATAGAACTGAGAGTTGACCAGAATATTCTATTGTCATTAGGATTGTTAAATAGTTTTGATGCTTGGTTTTGAAAAAAGTTTGATTTAGCAAGATTTATTACTGCTTTTGCATGATTTCTAGCAATTGTAAATTGACAGAGTGATTCAGATTTTTTTTTAATATTATGTAAGAGTTATATGCTAATGACTTTGGGCCGTTGCTCAGGCACAACTGCTATGAAACCATTTTGGAGAGTTCGATCTTTTACTGAACACTTGACTTGGTGTGAATAAATCCATACCAGCTAGTATTATGTCATTACTGTGAGACTGGGTAGAACTGACATCACGAGAGAAGAAAGACTGACATGGAATGTCAGCAAGATAGTTTTATTCAACCCAGTTTGCCCTACCAAAGTGCCACCGGGTCACCCTGACAGGTTCAGAACGGGAAGGTTTGGGGGGGCTAACTGATGAAGCTGTGATGAGAGTGTGGTCAGAGGATCCAAGTGCTGACATTACTTCTATCCTGTACTGATGCAATGGAGAAGAAGTAGTTTTCTGTTTGGTGGGAGTAAACCAATTTTAACACCTATCAACATATATGTCAACAGTTCCTCCTGACCACCATCGTCACCGCCACCACAGCCAGCAGCAGCAGCAGCAGTTGTTGTCGTCCCAGCGTCATCTGAATGGGAACCCTGAGGAATGCAGGTTTAAAATGTCCCTGTCCTGTAGTCCACAATCCACCTTTTAGGGGATAGGGAGGGATTTGAGGGACCTTTGTATAACCGGTCAGTTCCACCACCCAGCTATATCCATGCCACCCGGTGAAGGAGTCCCTCTCCACCACCATCCCCGTAGCTACACCTCATACCTCTACCCTGGCCACCCTGAATGCCACTACCCTCCTGACTTCCCACCATACTTGCCATCAATTTCCACCATCTCCCCCCAACTGCCACCACATACTACTACCCTTAACATCATCCGGTGTTAGAGTGGACGCCTTCACGTGGTGGCACTGACATAACTGAGCTGCTCCACTACCTGGTTATACAAACGTCCCTCAGATCCCTCTTTATCCCACTAAAGGAGGATAGTGGATTGCTGGAAGGAGGCAGCTTCATTCTGCAGCCCACTGGGTTCACACTGAGATGAATATGGGACAAAAACAACAACAATACCACAGTGTCTATCACCAGCATATACTGTCCTTGCCACCATTGTCACCCTGGCCATCCCTGCCATCACACCAACACCCCGTCTCAGCTTGCCGCACTGCACAATATCCACCACACTTGCTGCTGTGACACATCCAGGCTTTTCCAGGTTATGTGTTCATATCTGGCACCATCAATTTCTGCCCAGAGGATGTCACTGATACCCAAGAAAGGGAATGACAGAAAGGGGAGGCAGGGAAGAGAGAAAATGTGTGTTAACCAGAAAGCATTAGACTAATACACATACTACTCCATATGAATCTTTGTAGGTGGTGCAGTCTCAAGATTAACTTACATATACCTCTGTATCCAGAAGTTTTATAGATAGATAGAGAGAGAGAGAGAGAGAGAGAGAGAGAGAGACCAGAGTAACAGTGGCACCAGAAACTATCTCTAGTCCTGAAAGAAATCTTGCTTGAAAGTGTATGTTGGAAGACACCTCACAACAGACAGCCACCCATCATTCCTCCTCCACCAGCTTCTCCACCCCTTCTTCACCAGCTTCCCTACTCCTTTTCCACCAGGATCTCCACCCTTTCCACCATCCTCTCCATCCCTTCCACCAGTTTCTCCATCCTTTCTCCACCAGCTTCTTCACCCCTTCTCCACCAGCTTCTCCACCCCTTCTCCACCAGCTACTCCATCCCTTCTCCACCGGCTTCTCCATCCCTTCTCTACCAGCATCTCCATCCTTTCTCCACCAGCTTCTCCATCCTTTCTCCACCAGCTTCTCCACCCCTTTTCCACCAGATTCTCCTCCCCTTCTCCACCAGCTTATCCACTCCCTTCTCCACCAGCTTCTCACCCCTTCTCCACCAGCTTCTCCACACCCCTCTTTACCAACCTCTCCACCCATTCACCACCAGCTTCTCCATCCATTCTCCACCAGCCTCTCCACCCATTCTCCACCAGTTTCTTCACTCATTCTCCACCGCTTCCCCAACAGCCCCCACAATTCCTCCCCCGAGAATCCCTTTACCACTCCTCTTCCATCATTTTCTTCACCCCCCGCCCTCCTCCTCCTCCTCCTCTTCTTCTTCCTCCTCCTCTTCTTCTTCCTCCTCCTCCTACTCCTCCTCCACCATTTTCTTCATCCTTCTTTCCCCACTAGTTCCTCCATCCTTCCTTCACCAATCCCTCCACGTCTTCAACCCTTCTCTTCAACCATTCCTTCCACCCCTCCTTCTCCACCAGGCCCCCTACCCCTCCTCTGCCAGTCTCTCCATTGCTCCTCCACCCCTCCTCTTCCACATTTTCTCCATCCTTCCTCCCCCACCAATCCCTCATCCCTCCTTCACCAGCCCCTCCACTACTCCATCCTTCCTCTTCCAACATTCTCTCCACCCTTCCTCCTCCACCAGCCCCTCCACCCCTCCTCCCCGCCTTCTTCTACCGTCCACTCCCTGACCCTCTTTTAGTCTCAGACGCCTCATATTTACTCCTCGTTTTCTTGGTAGGCTGTTCTTTATTTTCCCTTTCCTCCTAATTTAGTTATCAGTCTTTTTCATGTCTCACTATTGATGATATGCTTCTCTTATCAACCCATTCAGGACAATGAGGTCATATGTGTGTTAGTTACCGTATCTATGAACCATTAAAAGATACCGATATATTAAATATGTTGTATTTCATCGACTAAATCCGATGGGGTAGGCGTTGTGGAACAGATCTAACCAACTAACCCAAACTATGCTGCCACATCCACAGCAGGAGAATCTATACAACCTAAAAACTCTTGCCAGTCACAAACAATATGACAGTCTGTCCTTATAAAATATCTGTAACAATACCAGTTAGCTCTAAACCAGGTCTCAGCATCAAAATTTTTCCTTAGAACCTCCTCCTCCTCCTCCACTTCCTCCTCGAGACAAGCCGTGCCTTGCCCATCCACAACAAGCTGAAGAGTGGGGAAAAGAAGTCCTGCCAAAGTATACCTTCAATTTGATAAGTAAATTCTGTATTCAAACCGAACAACTTGTGGTATTTTCTGTTTTGTTATGAATTTATGTTTACTGAGAATATATCACCACACCGCTAAATCCCACACTGGTGGAAAGTATACTATTAATTGTAAGATGAGATAGATACATTTTTCACTTCTTTTTCCTAGATCCTCCCGACGGAAGCTTTAGTTCTCTCAGATTTTATCTATCAATCTATGTATCTATCAATACCTACCTGTCTACCTCCCTACCTATACCTACCAACCTACCTATCCACCTATATATCTATCCAGTTGACTACAAACCTATCTATCAATCTATCTATCTATCAGTCCATTGGCATGTTGTTTGGTATAAGGATTATGCATTTATTTTTCTAGTCACTGGATGCAACAACATTCCCATGAAGCTATTAATAACTGCGTCTTTGTAAACAAACAAACACATTCCGTTACAGTGTAAATGTGTGTGTGTGTGTGTGTGTGTGT
Source organism: Coenobita brevimanus (assembly GCF_032717465.1). Lineage (NCBI taxonomy): Eukaryota > Metazoa > Arthropoda > Malacostraca > Decapoda > Coenobitidae > Coenobita > Coenobita brevimanus. Next base: position 19,242,950 of record NC_137034.1, read on the forward strand.
GTGTGTGTGTGTGTGTGTGTGTGTGTGTGTGTGTGTGTGTGTGTGTGTGTGTGTGTGAGTGTGTGTGTGTGTGTGTGTGTGTGTGTGTGTGTGTGTGTGTGTGTGTGTATGTGTGTGTGTGTGTAAATCCACTACCTTACATATCCCCTGCCTTTTCGGTCATCTCTTCTGCCGTAAGTCATGTCACCATTCTCATTCATCCTTCACATATCTTCACTCCTTCCAGTTCCCAGCCTTCTTCCCTAGCTTGTCCTGTCTCTAAAGTACATGTTCTCCTATGACTTCACCCATCTTACTCCCTCTATTCTGACTAATGCTACCTGCCTCTCCTACCTGTTTCCTTTCCCTCTCACTCTCCATTCTGATTTTCTTCCTCCTACCCCCAGAGACAGACAGGCACAGACAGACAGACAAAGACAGGTAAATACAGACAGAGAAAGACAGACTAAAACGACGATAAAGACAAACAAAAACAAACAAAACAACATAGAGAGTAAGACAAACAGAGAGACAGCCAGAGACAGACACAACGTCAGACAGAAAGAAATATGCAGACAGAAAGACACAAAGGCAGATTGAGATAAATACAGACAGACAGACAGACAGAGAGACAGATAAAGACTGACAGACAGAATGGCAACCTCCCTCACACACACACACACACACACACACACACACACACACACACACACACACACACACACACACACACACACACACACACACACAGGCACAATCAGTTCTCAGTGCTGATTCAGATGTAACCCTTTGAGTAAGAACGGTCTTACACAACTGAATATAGCAGTAGCATGTACCATCATCATCATCATCATCATCATCATCATCATCATCATCATCCGGGAATGTGTTTCTAGTCCCTTCACTATGAAAAGCTTGTCCAAAGTGCAGAAAATAACGTTGAGGAAAGAATATAGAATTACAGACGTCATTGTAAAGAAAGGTTTAATTCACTCTTTGAGAAGTAATTGTCCTTCACCTTTGTCACTTTCAAATTCTGAGTACCAAAATTTTCACACAAACTACTTGACTTGTAGAAGGATTAAAAAGATGTAAAAATATGTCTCCAACGAAATTAATCCTCCAAATTTAACGGAACATTAAAACACTATGTGGAACGTCCTTGTAAATCTGGAAGCAAACATACGTATTATAAATGTGGTTTTGACTTAATGTACTGCCGTGTGGTCAAGCGGTTTGAAGCGATACTCGGGATAATGGTCTTGAATTATTAAGAGGTTAGAATGCACAAAAAACTGCTGGAAGCTTAGGTGAAGGATAGTTACCTACTCTGTCATTCTTGCTTACAACAGTTTAGCCTCAGGTTCCTACACATTACTTGCCTTTCTACCACCTACCTCACTGCCTACCTGTGTTCCTGCCTCCCCTCCCCCACTCGCTCTCTCCCCCTGTCTGCCTAACTTCCTGACGAATCCCCCTCTCCCCTGTCTGGCTCATATACCTACTAGTCTAAAAAATTTCCCCATTCCCGTCTACTTCTGTTCTACCCACCACACTATTTGACTTTCTCCTCTGCTTCCTTCTCCTTTCCCTCCCATCCTGCCTGTCTCTCCTCCTGCCTCCAGCTTGCATCCCTCCCTCCCTGTCCCACCCCCTCCCTTTCTCTCTCTCCCTGTCCCATCCTCCCCCTTTCCTTTCCACGCTGTCCCACTCCCTCCCGCCCTCCCTCCTGCTTGACCCCTGCATTCTTCATGAGGCAGTAACTCAGTCCGCGCCTGATGTTTATCTCTCGCTAATGACTACCTCTTACCAACTCCCTCTCTCTCCTTCGCTCCCTCCTTCTGCTTTTATTCTTCCTCCTGTCCTCCCTCCCTTCCTTCATCGTTCCATACTGATACTTCCTGTCTCCCTTCTTCCTGTCTCCCTTCTTACCACCATCTTTCTTCCTCCCCAACTCCTCCAGTCCATCATCATCATTCTCTCTCTCTCTCTCTCTCTCTCTCTCTCTCTCTCTCATGTACTGCTCTTCTTCCCAATTTTCTTATCCACCTCTCTTTCATTTTCCCTCACTCCTTCCCCCAACCTCAACTAATTTTCTTCTTCCGCTCGTCCCCTTTCTCCTTTTTTTCTCTTATACCTCCCTTCCTCCCTCACTCATTTCATTCCAGTTTTAAACATCTGCTCCCATTCCTTCTTCCCTTTCAGTCCTCTTCTCCCTCTCATTTTAGTCATTCTTCCCCTTCTGTCTACCTTTCTCTCCCTCCCCTACATCTTTTCCATATTCAGCTCTCACCAACTCTTTCCTCATCCTCATCCTCATCCTCCTACATAACTTTCATGTCTTCACCAAGTTTTTCTCATCAAACTTTTAATCACTTTTTGCCGCCTTTTCAATATGCAGCACAGGGTGACTGATAGCTAGGGTGGTGGTGGTGGAGGGGGTGGATATGGGAACTGTTACGTGAAAATTGCTCCTGGAAACGCCTTTGCATGAGAGGAAGGTGTCCACTTATGTAATATACTGTGTGTGTGTGTGTGTGTGTGTGTGTGTGTGTGTGTGTGTGTGTGTGTGTGTGTGTGTAACTCTTAAAAGCAGAGGCAACGCTACTCTGTTTCAACCCTCCATCTGACCAAGCACATACCCTCCACCTCCCTGCACACCTAACCTGCACAACTAACCAAGCACATGACGGCCCTCAACCCCCCCCCTCTGTATAAAAGAGACATTAAAACTTAATTGATCAGTGACACGGGATAGGGAAATGTGATAGGAAGTAAAAAACCTTCACCATCATCATCACCTCCACCACCACCACCATAATTACCACCACCACCATAATCATTATCACCACCACCACCATCATCATCACCACCACCATCACTACCACCACCGCCATCATCACCGCCACCACCACCACCACCACCATCTTCATCATCATCAACGCTACGCTGTTGCAACTCTCCAGCTGACAAAGCACATACCCTCCCACCTCCCTGCACATCTAACCAAGAGCATAACGGCCCTTCCCCTCGACCCTCTGTATAACACGGAGACAGCAGGTCGCACTGAAATCTCTGAGAAACTTTTTTTTTTTTTACTTTTCATTATTAAAAAAAAAAACTACTACGCAAGACACAGCATTCTACCTGTGAAAAGGCTCCTGTTCATTATGACACTTAACTATGTGAAATTTCATGACCCTATAGTGAATACTTATTTATTTGTGGCTTGAGCTTACTTGCTCAGGTCGCATTGAAATCTGAGATAATAGAGAAAGAGAGAGAGAGAGAGAAAGAATATATATATATATATATATATATATATATATATATATATATATATATATATATATATATATATATATATATATATATATATATGTATATATATATATATATTTTATTTATTTATTTATATTTATAGTTATGTATGTATGTATATATTAGCTCAGGTTCCATTGAAATCTGTGAGATATATCTTTATTTTTTTTTCTTTTTTAGTTCCAAAAAATACTACCCATGACAGCATTCTATCAAAAGGCACCAGTTCACTATTAGACACATAACTTTGCGAAATATAATCAGTCTATAGTTAACACTTTCTGAGATTTGCTCCGAAAACGAAAATCTCTACTTCCAGCTGTCCAACTCTACGGGCAAACTCCAGTGATAACAGTGCCCTCCTGTGACTTTGTCAGGTGGAGGGTTAAAAAAAAAAAAATCTCAATGAAAAATTGACTAGTAGCAAGATTGATAAGTTTCCTATTGTTTTCCACATGGGTGCTAGTTTGTGTGTGCCTGAGTGTGTGTGTGTCTGTCAGAGAGAGAGAGAGAGAGAGAGAGAGGTCAAAGGTGATTGGTAAATGCCAAACAGACAAAAATGAATAAGAGAGAACAGATCATAGATGGTCAGGAAAGTGAAAACAGGCAGAGAAAGGCGACGAGAGTGGAAAGCCATGGGGAGACAAGTCAATAAAGCAAGACGTGACTAAGAGTAGGAGAAAGCAAAAGAAATGGAGGGAGGGAACTTAAAAATGGAAACGATTAAAGAAAAGCCCTAAAAGACAAGAATTAAAGTTTGAAAAATGAAATGTAGAAAATAAATACGCTTGTTATGACCTAATTTTAAATTTACAGGTGGATTAATATAGCTGAAGGACTGATGGGCTACAGAAAAGAATTTGGGTAACTACAGTACTATACATAAATTCTTTGTCTAGGTATTATCTAAAAATAATAAAATGGTCGGACTGAGGGGAAAAAATAATATAAAATGCCATGTCGTGCTGAAGTGGTTAAAGAGAGACAATAGTAAACTAATTTTATTTACTCTTGGCGTCACTCACCTATTTCTGTCTTAAATGTACTTTTCTAACAGTAGCGTAACACTAGAAATTTATCTATCTATCTATTGCCAGACACCTCAATCCCATTCGGGGTGGCCACAAACAAATCGCCTCCACGTCTCCCTGTCCCCCGCCATTTCACTGCCCCGCTCCCAACTCACCCTCCTCTCTCATATACCTCTCCACCCCATCCCTCCATCTCATCCTCGGTCTCCCCCTCCCTCTTCCCCCCTCCACCTCTCACATACACTCTCTTCGTCAGTCTTTCACCCTCCATCCTCTCCACATGGCCAAACCACCTCAGCGTATTCCTCCTAATGTTTCCTATCACATCCACATCCACACCACAACGCTCCTTTATATCCTCATTTGTCAGCCAGTCTCTCCATGTGACTCCACAGGCTCCCCTTAAATAACTCATTTCCGCTGCTCTCACTCTTGACTTGTGTCCTTCCAGCAACGTCCAAGCTTCACTTCCATACGTTAGAGTTGGTATCACAATACTGTCATGCGGTAACTTTTTCACTTCTATGCTCACTTCCCTGCTTCTTATCACTGCTTTCAAGGAACCAGCAACCTTTCTTCCCTGCTGTACCCTTTCAAGCACTTCACCCTCCAAACCTCCATCCTTACTCATCACACTGCCCAAGTACTTAAACGTACTCACATTTTCCAATTCCTCACTATCCAACCTCGCTGTACATTCACTGACTTCACCGCTCTCAAAGACCATCACTTTACTCTTCCCTACATTCACCTTTAGATTCCGTTTCCTACACACTCTCCCAAAATCATCCACCAAGCCTTGCAGCTCTCCTTCGTCTTCACTCAACAACACAGTATCATCTGCAAACAACAGTACAGCCTTCAGTTGACTCTAGGCTCTACACTGAGTGACAAGCCAAGCTATTTCTTGTAAACCACGGAACCATTTACCACGTCAGGTGATAACCATATAACCAAATGAAGCCTGAAGGTTGTGGGCTAAGGCGCTTCAACCGGACTGAGCCTGATAAGGTTTACATTGGAAGAAGGGTTGGTGTTTTTGATTCACATGAAGTCGTACAGGGACAAGTGAGGCTGGTCACCCTCGCATAAAATGTCAGGACTAAGTAGCCTAGCCCAGGTCCCTACGCACCTGATGGGACAAAAAAGGATTGGATGATGGTTGGAGGGATACCCAGAAAAAAATCACTGCACATAAACACGACTGGGACTATAGTATGAAAAAAAAAGAAGTTGCCCAAATTGAAAACGTATAACCACCACGCCATGTAACAAAGTCAAATAACTAATGAGTTCCACACACCAAACAAACTATATTCTCATCAAGCGTCTTCACAATGGAAGGACACTATATTTCAGCATCATTCACAAATGAATACTGCTTTCAGACAAATATGCAGGATATGCTGCCACACACACACACACACACACACACACACACACACACACACACACACACACACACACATACGAACACACACACACACTTGCTGTCCTGGTCTCTCACGCAATAATATTCACAGCACACACATCCACAAGAGCGAAAACACTCGCCAAAGCCTGTTTTCAGCTTCCCAGAAAATGGTTGTGGAGAGAAACAGTGAGGAGGAGAAAGAAGAATAAGTGTACGTGTCCCTGTGTGTACGTACTGGAAGGTGTTCCGTTTTGTTTAAGTAAAACTTCGGGATGACTACCTACGTGAGCATTTTTCTTCATGCAGGTGTGTGTGTGTGTGTGTGTGTGTGTGTGTGTGTGTGTGTGTGTGTGTGTTATATTCCATGACATCCGTAACATTCACTCTTGCCATCGAGACAATAATATTTAGATACGTCAATATCTACTGCAGTGGAGAGAGAGAGAGAGAGAGAGAGAGAGAGAGAGAGAGTCGTCACCTAGCTTCAATCACAGAATCAAAGGCATTTAATTTTGGTATGTGACGGCAAACAATATTCATCTCGGCTATTTTTTTTTAAAGACTATTTGGTTCGTATTCTCGTTGGTTAAGGAAGCTCCCTCTTCCTTAGAGATAGATTTGTGGATAGGGGTGGTTAATATCCATTTACAGTGTATGGCGACATGGAAAGATTTGTGAGACACAGAAAAGGGCAGCAACGTGCAATAAACAAAATTAATTGCTTAGGAAAAGGTGTTAGGGAGCTTCCTCAACCAGGGAGAATACCGGCCTTTGACTGCGATTGATGTCACTGTTTCTGCAATTCTGTTTTTTCTACACAATGCATCCACCATCACTTCATCCTCAACCACTTATTACGCTTCTTATAATTAGAAGAAAAAAAGAAAGAAGAAACTGAAATGGCTTCCTCACAAATAGAAAACGAGTATTTACATCATCAGCTTCTGGTGTAAGAAACGGAACCTAAAGGTGAATGTAGGGAAGAGTAAAGTGATGGTCTTTGAGAGAGGTGAAGTTAGTGAATGTACAGCGAGGTTAGATGGTGAGGAATTGGAAAATGTGAGTACGTTTAAGTATTTGGGTAGTGTGATGAGTAAGGATGGAGGTTTGGAGGGTGCAGTGCTTGAAAGGGTACAGCAGGGAAGAAAGGTTGCTGGTTCTTTGAAAGCAGTGATAAGAAACAGGGAAGTGAGCAAGGAAGTGAAAAAGTTACTACATGACAGTATTGTGATACCAACTCTAACGTACGGAAGTGAAGCTTGGACATTGTTGGAAGGACACAAGTCAAGAGTGAGAGCAGTGGAAATGAGTTATTTAAGAGGAGCCTGTGGAGTCACGTGGAGAGACAGGCTGACGAATGAGGATATAAAGGAGCGTTGTGGTGTGGATGTGGATGTGATAGGAAGCGTTATGAGGAACACACTGAGGTGGTTTGGCCATGTGGAGAGGATGGAGGGTGAAAGACTGACGAAGAGAGTGTATGTGAGTGAGGTGGAGGGGGGAAGAGGGAGGGGGAGCCCGAGGATGAGATGGAAGGATGGGGTGGAGAGGTATATGAGAGAGGGGGGTGTGAGTTGGGAGCAGGGCAGTGAAATGGCGGGGGACAGGGCGACTTGGAGGCGATTTGTTTGTGGCCACCCCAAACGGGATTGAGGCGTCTGGCAATAGATAGAATAGCTTCTGGTTCTCCTTTGATCCCTTCAGCTTAGTGACTGTCTACCTGCCTTCAGACGATTTTTTGAGCTTAGAGAGAGAAATCAGATTGTCAGCGGATTCATGGATTTTTTTTTGTTACCCCATCACTACAAATTCTAACTTCAAACTTTACAAAATCGTCTGGAAGTAGCGAGAACAGTATGGAAAAGAAGACATCGGAATGAAGGGGTTGGGAAATATCCGTTGCGAGGGGGTTTATTGAAATCCCCATTTAAGGGGTTGAGAGAAATCCCCATTGAACATGGGTTAAGAGAAATCCCTATTGAAAGGGGTTGAGGGAAATCCTCGTTGTGATGGGGAGAGAAACAATGCTTATCTTATCTTGAGTTATGTTATGTCTTTCTGAGTTTATCTTTCACATCTGACAATTATATTAAGCTAGAAATTGACTTTCTGTGGTGAATTATAGGACTCTTTTCCAATTTATCAACAGTAACCATTTACAATTTGTTCTCATAATACATGTGCTGCCCCAGTCACATCGATCGTATCGTTTATAAAGGCTTCAACATGCTTGCATGCGTCGGCCTTGTCATCTACTGGCGAAACCCCACGCTGATCGATGTAGGGCAGCATCCCTGTTCAGTCCCTTATCCCTCATATTAATATCCCCGTGACTTATCCTTCAGCGCAGCTCCTCACGCTTGGAATTAACTGCTAACTAACAGAAAGGAAAATATACAGAGGAGTTCAAAGGCCAAATTTGTGGACAAACATTCCAACACCAACAGAGTTTTAGAATATACACTGAATCAACGAATACTTATTGTTACTCGTGTTTTCTTTCTTTCTTGTATACTTTCTTGTATTTGTTCTTGTTGTATTGTGGCAGGCACTTCTACCTTTCAGATTTAACTGATTCTGACCAAACCTGGACACAATGATCAGTCTATGACATAGCTGTGTCCGCAAGGTATTGGTTGCTAGACAACTACTCGTTGCTTAGCAACAGCCAAAAAAAAAAAAGAAAAAAAAAAACGCTTTTTCGTACTTTTCACATTTTAAGTTGTAGAAGCATTACTAATGGGTGTATTAAACTCTGACTACTTTAGGCGAAATCTTGAGGTCATTCTTTATCGGGAGAGTGCCATTCATTTTTCCCCTCTCTCCTCTAGTTTTCGAATGACAACCCTGCGAAGATTGGCCTCAGCGTCCCTAGCAGTCTTGCTAAACCCGTGGATTGCACAATTACTTTTTTTTTTTTTTTTTATCCCACCCCGTGATGCGCCCCCCCAAAAAAAATGAAGGATTTTTTTTTAAGTTATTGTTTATTATAAACTTGAAGTTAAACATCCAGGGCATCATCTGGTGAAAAGAACAAATCTCTCTTTCCGTCTTTGTGTATGGCCATGTGTAAGTTTACAAATGGGAATAGTGAAAAAGTGAAAAAGAAAACTGTTTTTGTTGATTATAAACTTAAAAATAAACATGCAGGGCATCATCTGGCGAAAAGGAAAATCTCTCTCTCTCCAGCTTTGCATAGGGTCATGGGTAAGTTTGCGTAGGGGTCGAGTTGTTTATGGTGATGCACGGCCAGCACAGCCTGAGCTGTGGCTTGCAATGTGATGCTACCTAGCCAGAGCTGTGGCTCGCAATCCACGGGTTAATTGTGGCAGGAAATTCTGCCCTTCAGAATTAACCAATTCCTACCAAACCTAGACGTGAATGAACAGCTTATGACCTAGCTGTGTCTGCAAGATTTTGGTTACTAGGCATCTACTCGTTTGCCTAGCAACGGCCTGCTTAGCCCCTCTGTGGCCTTGAGTCCAGAAATTGTCAGGACACAGTGGCCAGCCCGACCACCATACTTTCAGATTTCGAAAATCGATTTTTTCTTCTTATCAGACTGAAGAGAAATGGCTAGCAAACCTAGCAATGCAGTTGTTACCTTTCTAAACCCATCAAGTGATTTGCAATGAAACAGGAAAATTTTCACACAATCACTGCATACTCACCAGTGAAAACTAAGGAGAGGAGTGAAAACATTGCATTAATGTACATATTTTTACCCCCCCTACAAATATATATATATATATATATATATATATATATATATATATATATATATATATATATATATATTATTGTTGCTGAAATGGTTTAAAATGACTAGATATGTGTATTACAAACAAAATCAGGACATAACATGGGAGGTCTCATAGATTTTTTTTTTTTTCACTGTTTTTGATGTTTATCAGGTTTATGCAAGTATCAAGTTATTTCTGTTGTCTGGGTAGTTAAGTCTGCGTCCAAAGAGAGGAGAGAGAAGGTATTTTGAGACTATAACCAGATAAGGGTTTTCGTGTGTACGGGCTGAACTGCTACGGCCCACTTAGAGCTGGCCATCATTACTTACTGGCTTGTTATTGTTATATTATTATTATTATTATTATAGAGTTAACCCTTTCAACCCTACAGGTTTACTCTGATATTTTAATCTAATATACCGTAGCAGTGGCCGTGTCTGTGTGTGTGTGTATTTTGGGCAGCCGAAACTACACATTCAAATTGCACCATAATTGGCACAAAAATTGCAAAAAATTCGCTGATGTGAAAAAACTTGGTCCCATCACGATTGAAAAACTTTTACTATATTTAATGAGCGATCACATTTTGACCAAACAGGCCACTCCAGGCGCCCAGCATAGGATCTTAAAATTTTTTGCCTACAGGTACAACTAAAGTAATTCGGACTTGCGTTCGGACAACTTGGGTTATATTCCCGAAGCTGTAAATAACACAATCAATTGGTTAGCTGCAAAAAGTCCAAGTGACAATGTTAGACTGGAACAGTATATAAATGCGAGAGCCCTCCGCAGGAGCAAGTGCGAGGGCCCCAAAGGGCCCACGAGCACTTGTTTCATTCTATAGCTGGACGATATTTTTCTATTTATCCATAGCTATCGCCAGACGCCTAAATTCCACAAACGAGACAACTTCATGTCATTCTATCCTCTGCCATCAGGCTGTCCTCTCTCCAACCCATCCCTTCCTCAGGAGTCAAGGAGTTGGAAGCTATCCTAATTAGATATAATTAGGCTAATTATTTCTTTTTCACTGCTACCAGAAATTATAAATTGTGTTAATTTATATATTTTTTTCTTTGTCTTCCCTCCTCTCTTCCTATTTCTCCCATCGTTCCTGTCACTTTTAATTACTCGTCGTTCCTTTTCAGGTGGCTTTACTTTGACTGACAGGCCTAATGGTTTCCAGTAGCCCATGCAAGGAAATCATTTACAGTGCTGGGTGGTAACCATATAACCTACCCATATGTGTTCCCTACGTGTCAACAAGTAGGTTAATGGAGGGTTAGTGCCCCTCTTCATAAAACAACTAACTCAGAGTCAAACGGACATCCCTTTCGGGATAATGGCGTCTGGCTATAAATTGATAGAAGATTAATTTCTTAAGAACTAAGTGTTTCCAAGCATAACAAACATCGCCCGACAGCGGTTATTTTATTTTTAACCGTTTTCAAGTTACAGGCGTCTGAAAATCCGTGATCTTGCATTTGATCTTTCAAGGTCACTCAAGGTCAAAGATCGTGGTGCCAAATGAAAACCCATATGAACCTTCTTATATCTTGAAAATAGTAAATATTTCCATCTTCAACCAGTTTCGAGTTATAGCCCCCTGAATATCCGCGACCTTAAGTCTGACCTTTCAAGGCTACTCAAGGGAAAAAGTTTTGGTGCCAGATGAAAGCCCATATGGGAGTTCCTTTATTTCGATAATGGTAAATATCTCTATCTTCAACCGGTTTCAAGTTATAGCCCTCTGAAAAATTTGTGACCTTGATTTTAACCTTTCATTTCACTCGATTACCTCCAAAATTTAATCACATTTCTTTGGAAACAGTGGCGACAGACTCTGAAAGTTTCATGTAATTTCATTCAGTTGCTTTTCTGTAATGTTGCTAACAAAGAAACAAAGAAACTACAAAAAAAGAATACCTCGCCGGACTCCGTCCGGGCGACGTAAAAATAAAGCCATGGTTCATATCTTCAAATGACTTGAGAAGCTGCTGAGTTTTTTTTCCTATTATCTGAGTATTATCTTCCGTTCTTATTTTTAAAAAAAAGTACACTGCCAGATCCAATAACAAGATTTGTGATGCAAGACAGAATAATGATTGGTTGGGTCTCTTCTTATTATTACTTGCCTGAATTCAGGAGGCAGAGTATTAGCTAATGATGTGTCCTCGCTATCCTTCACTATCTAATTGGAATTATTAGGCTTCTTCAAACACTTACCCATGATTAAGCATATTTCCTAAGACAATTTGAAGGCTTGACGCAGCTGAGTCAGAGGAGAGTTTTCCACCTGTCCATCCGCTCGTTCCTTCGTTCGCCCTCTCAGGCCGCTATATGGACTGATTTTGAAAATTGAAGTGTTAAATGAACTGGCAGTATGGCCTTATTGGTGTGTTACCAGCTCAGCGCAACCCCAAGGTCACAATGCCCGAAAAGGTCGAAGTCATACGGCACATGTTTTTACTTACAGGAGTACAGTCATAACATTGGTATCATTGGAGAGAGTGTTCTAAATGTGGTAAGTTGTGCCTCTATCACGATGTGGTACTGAGACTCTGTGGACACTGGTAAACTGAAAAAAAAAAAAAAAAAAAAAACTGAGGGGCCTGTGTCGCCACCTCATTACCTGATGAAGGCAGGTAGGAAGGCAGGTTGACAAGGAGGTAGTGAGGTGGGCAGGGAGGTAGGTAGGTAAGCATGGAGGGAGGTAGGGAGGAGGGCAGGGAGGTAAGTAGACAGGCAGGCAAATTAGAAGTCGGGTGGGTAGGAAGTCAGGTATGCAAGGATGAAGACAGGCAAGGAGGTAGTTGCATTAGTAGGTAGGGAGGTAAATAGGTATGTAGACAGGAGGGAGGTAGGTAGGGAGTCAGGTAGGGAGGTAATTAGGCAAGGAAGCAATTAGGGGGGTAGGCAGAAAGGAGTGTAGGCAAGGTGATGGTTACAGAAGTAGGCAAGGAGGTAGATACGTATGTAACAGGTAGGGAGGTTTGGAGGTAGGCAGCGAATAAGGAAAATACAGTAAGTAGGGAAAAGCAACAAAAAATGCAGTTTAATGCTTTATATGCAAAAGGATTAAGCTGCACCTTAATCCCTCCCACTGAAGCGATCACATAGTCTAACAGAGTGGCTGCAAATCTTAAGACCAGCAGATGACAAAAGAATCCACTGAACACGGTAAGGATCACACCAGACTTCGTGACCCTACCGTGGCAAGACACAGCTATTTATAGTAAGGGAGTGGATCGATATTAGAGTCTGCAACAGAATATTTCATGATTTGTTGATGGGTGGATGAGAGGTTCCATTTCTGAAACTAATCATTTCACCTACACCTAATCCCGTATTTCGTCCATTTGCGGTTACTTTCATGTAGCTCTGTGTAGAAAAAACAATGCAACGACTCTACATCCTTTTCATGGTACTTCGAGACTTATTTAACCGAGTTAACCTACTGCTATCACTCAGCATGGAAAGTCGGTAGTTCAGGCCGTTAGAGTAAAAACAGCATGGTTACAACGCAAAGCAATTCCAAGCAATATCAACATTTAGTACACCAGGTTGCGAATGTTGGATATCAGAAGTGCATAATTTATTCAGTACAAAGAAATTTCTGCCACACTTCCTCTCCAAACACTTCTCTCTCTCTCTCTCTCTCTCTCTCTCTCTCTCTCTCTCTCTCTCTCTCTCTCTCTCTCTCTCTCTCTCTCTCTCTTTCTCTCTCTCTCTCTCTCTCTCTCTCTCTCTCTCACTGCTTCTTCTTATCCCTTTTTCACACGGTTAATATATCTTCCCTCTTCCCCACCACCCTCACCCTTCTCTTTTTTTCAATAAACCATTATCTCCAGTCCATCCATGTTCTTCCATTACCCACATATCCCCTCCTTATCACCACTCACTTCTCTCCTTCCTTCACCACCTCTCACCTACTTCATTATACCCCTGCCTCCTCCTTCACTCCAGCGTCAATCTGTCAGTCTTATTATGTCCATCTGCTTGTCCTGATATACCTCTCCCTAAGCCTATCAAAGTTTTTTCGTCCTAGTTTTTTTCTCGTGGGTATTTAATTTTCTCTTAGCCTTCTTCTTCTTCTTCTTCTTCTTCTTCTCTCTCTCTCTCTCTCTCTCTCATCCCCGCAACGCCTCTCCCCTGACCGACCATTTTTTTCCCACCAAGTTTCTTTCGAGTTCACTAAATTTTTTCTTAATCTCCATATATTTATTTCTGTCTCTCTCACTTTCTCATCCCTCTCAAAATCTGTGACCCATGTCACTCCAAAACATCTCTCCTTGGACCAATCATAAATACGTTATATTGTTTTAACTCTGTCTTGACCCTGTTTTTCATCCTTTTGCAGCTTATTTCACTTAGCTCTGAAACAGGAAGAGATAATACTGCCTCTCTATTTACTTTTCATAGCCCTTCCTTGTGACTAGCATCATAATCTAATGTCAGTCCATTCTTACAATTCAGTATTGAAGATAAAGAGATGGGAGTTTCAGGTCAAGTAAGAGTAAAATGAATATACTGATATTTCCTTGATAGTCACTGATTTTCAAGATTCTCCCCACTTCATCTTTCCCTACCTCTCTCCTTCCTCCCAACGCCCACAAACCTTTATACCTAAAACATCTCTCCTCTGAATGGTCTGGGTGGAGTGGGATGGTGTGAATGGAAAAGGATGGTGTGAGTGGAGAGGGATGGTGTGGGTTGAGTTGGTGTTGTGAATAGAGTAGGGTGGCATGGTTGGAGTCGGGTGGCGTAAGAGATGTGGGATGGGGCGAGTGGAGTGGGGTGATCTGAATGGAGTGGGATGATGTGAGTGGAGGGGGTGGTGTGAGTGGAGCTGGGTAGTGTGAGTGGAGTGGTGGAGTGGGATGTGTATGATTACCCAGTTCCAGAGAGGTTTTAAATTTCATCATTATTATACTCCTTACACTAAGATCAATTGTCTGGTTGTAGCCTAAGTCCAGAAAAACGGTTAAAACCCTTTCTTTCTCTGTTTCCAAATAGAAGAGCTCCCAGGGCGGTATTCTAGTACGGTTAGGAAGCTTATTAACACCCCATCCTTACTGAGTTATTTATGATTCTGCTTCGTTACTCTACTCTCCTGTGTTATTCATACAATGTATTTCGATACTGAAAAGAGTTACGAAAAAAACCAGATGTTAATGAGTAGCTTGAAAAATTAACCGTTAAGGAACAGGTGTTATAGTAGCCGCAGCGAGAAATGAACGCTGTGGTGGGTCAGTCGGGATGACCTGGGATTCCCCCACTGTTGCCATATCCACATGTCACCGACCATAGAGGTAGGATGTCACCGACCATCGGCCACCGCTGCAGCCCCGCTCCATGATCCTTACCCTGTGTCTCTGGCTTTCTCTTTCTCTCTCGGTTTCCATATAAACTGGTGTATTTCCGAAACTAATTATGAAATTATTATGACTTTTGTTCCACACCACCACTGAGGTAAAAATCAAGGAGAGTTTTCTGTATAAAGGTTTCCCCCCCCTCCTAAATGTGGCATATGAGCGGGGGAGTGCGGCCTTGCCGATACCTCCGCCTGACCTATAATTATACACTCGCCAGAACTGACCTGCCCTCAGACAAGGGGGGGGAAACCTTTATACAGAAAACTCTCCTTGATTTTTACCTCAGTGGTGGTGTGGAACAAAAGTCATAATAATTTCATAATTAGTTTCGGAAATACACCAGTTTATATAGAAACCGAGAGAGAAAGAGAAAGCCAGAGACACAGGGTAAGGATCATGGAGCGGGGCTGCAGCGGTGGCCGATGGTCGGTGACATCCTACCTCTATGGTCGGTGACATGTGGATATGGCAACAGTGGGGGAATCCCAGGTCATCCCGACTGACCCACCACAGCGTTCATTTCTCGCTGCGGCTACTATAGGGAGCTTCTTTAACCGACGAGAATACGGGTCCCAGACTAACCCTTTAACCGCGGGTATTGTTTTGGTCTGACTGTCCTCTCCCGCGGGGGTTTCAGCCAAATGTAAACAAACATTTAAACCTTAATAACTCTGCACAGAATAAAGCTAGAGAAAAAAATAAGGTACCATTAGAAAGTACTAACCTTCAGCTTTCCATTGATGTAGGTTTCATGACTTTGTTGACTTTCACAGGACGGGCAGTGCCGTTAGAAGTGAGGGGTGTAAAATCACTATTTTTCGCTCACACATCATTACCTTCGCTCATACACCATTACCAAATGCCAACCTCATTCTGATAATAATCCTATAAACATATATGAACACTGCACATACGATAAACACCCACTCTGTGTTCACTGAGGCAGGTAAAAGGCACTGTAATTACTTGCACTTCACTGCCACATCAGCGGTGTTGTAATCACTATTTTTCGCTCACACACCATTACCAAATGCCAACCTCATTCTGATAATAATACTATAAACATATATGAACACTGCACATACGATAAACACCCACTCTGTGTTCACTGAAGCAGGTAAAAGGCACTGTAATTGCCTGCACTTCACTGCCACATCAGCAGTGTTGTAATCATTATTTTTCGCTCACACACCATTACCAAATGCCAATCACATTCTGATAATAATACTATAAACATATATGAACACTGCACATACGATAAACACCCACTCTGTGTTCACTGAGACAGGTAAAAGGCACTGTAATTGCCTGCACTTCACTGCCACATCAACATGTGTTGTCACTCACACAGCTGGACAGATACTGATGCGCGCTTGGTCAGGGGTGGGGTGGGGGGCCCAGGGGGTGGGAGGTGGGGCCCCAGGGGGGGGAAGAGGGAGGTGGGGGTCGGCTGGAGTGAAAGAACTTAATAGCTACTCTCCCTTGAAACAATTGGCGCACGGAAAAAACGCGGGGTATTCAAAATATTCACAAACATTCGAGAATGACACCCGCGGTTTGGTCCAGTTTTTGCAACGTCATTCTGGAATGACACCCGCGGTTAAAGGGCTAAAATCCTAATCATTGAAAATTAAATATATCTACTTAGAAGTCGCCTTTCAATATGATGAAGTTATCATTTTTTTCCTTTTTACTGACATGGTTTTGTTAAGTATATGGAAGGCCTCTTGTAGTGGTTGGGCTGGAAGCTACAGTATATTCATTAACATAACTGAAGTAGCACATTACTGGTTTTCATACAGACTAATTTACTAGAAAAGTCTTAATACAGGAATGACTTTTAATATAAGACATAATTATTAGCTATCAGTGTGGTAAGTGGTAGAGACCATCATCCACTCACTCGATGTAGTGCTACCTACCTATTTCTTCACCTTTATCATTCCATCATCCACTCCCTTGATGTAGTGCTACCTACTTATTTCTTCATCGTTATCATTCTTTTCCTGTGTCTGCCCTAAATCAGCCAATTTCTCCCATCTGTCCTCTCACTTTATATTACTCTTCTTTCCTTTTCAAGTGGCTTTACATTAAGTGATAAGTCTGATGGTTTCCTGTAAGCCAGGAAACCAATTACGGCAATGGGTAGTAACCATGTAACCAACCCATACATGTTCCTTATGTGTCAACAAGTGGGATGGTGGAGGGTTAATGCCCCTCCCCATAAAATAACTATCTCAAAAATAAACGCCCACCCCTTACGGGATTATCGCGTCTGGCTATAAATAAATAAATGGATTAGCTATCTTTGCCACGATTGTGATGTAGGCTATATTAGTCTATAATGAGTGACTTACAAAGTTGTTGATTTATCGTGTGGTTTTACAGTAATTAATATAAAAAGTGATTTAAGTATAGTTTCTCATACAATTTCAACATTTTGTATTATTTATCCATGCTCTCTCCAAACTATGAAATTCAGCTGTTGGAAATCTCTGGCAGTGCAGAGAGAGAGAGAGAGAGAGAGAGAGGGCGAGGGGGGGAGGGGACATTGTTAAGCTCTACTGGAGAGGGTCTCCAGAGATAAATAAACCTATCCGTTAGTATCAAGAATTACACGAAAAGTACCTTCTCGGGCTAAAGGCGTCAAGCTGGTATACTGTGCCGTACGTGAAATGTCTTATGAGAGGGAATGCATGGGAATGTAAAGGTGAAGAGACGTGAGAAGGTGGTGTGTCTCTGAGGGGGTGGATGAGATGCATAGATGCAGTGGCGGAGACGGTGTGAGTATAGGTAAAGGTTGTCGTTTGGTGTGAGGTGAAGGTAAGCTACAACCCTAGTTTGAGATATCAGAAATTTGGTACACATCGCCTGCCTCCACTCACGACCTCCTCTTGCCAACCACCCACCACTTCACTGTAACATTTACCAAACTAAATTCCCTCCTCACCGGAGTTAGGAACTTGCATGCGTTATTGGTCGTGAAGTGAGGTTAAGCTGTGGCAGACAGATAGACAGACAAACAGAAAGGCGAAAAGATAGGCAGGAAGACAGACAATCGGACAAACAGAGTGTGTGTGTGTTTGTGTTTGTGTGTGTGTGTGTGTGTGTGTGTGTGTGTGTGTGTGTGTGTGTGTGTGTGTGTGTGAGAGAGAGAGAGAGAGAGAGAGAGAGAGAGAGAGAGATGAACAGCTAATTTACCATTTCCATCACAACGCTGTGACTGAAGTTTGGGAACGAGACTCAACCTTAGGCTGAAGGTAAATGATACTCGTAGTCACTGAGAATATCCTGCAGTAATCGTCTGGATTAGCGGTGTGCAGGAGCGTATAACAAAGTGCCTCTTTCCTCTTTACCTTAGGGCTAACGGGCAAGAGGAGACATGAAGTGAAAGTGGCCTTGAATCATAGAGTTTTAGAGCTTCAGAGCAGGTGAGAATCTCTCTCTCTCTCTCTCTCTCTCTCTCTCTCTTTCTCTGAAGGTGACAGTTTGCCATTGGACTGTAACGAGTAAGGACTAAGGAGTGAAGTGGTTGGCGGATGGGCTGTATTCTAAGTGTCTTTGTAGTCTTCGTAACTCCATATACTCGGAGATTTGTTCTGTGCCTTACACCTCAGTATCGTCTTGTGCGTCACTGATCCAAAGTTATGTCGATATATAACCCATGCAAACAGCGCGAAGAAGATTGTTCAGGTTATACAAAATAAATCGCATAGGAAGATGTGTTATTGTTATGAGTCCATATTATAATTACAAATCATAATAGATAAATAGAGAGATAGAGAGACAGATAGAAGCAGGAAGTCAGATGATGAGAAGGTACTGTGTCTGCGAGAATCGAACAATGCTAAACATGCTTACACACTCTTAACTCAAGGAATGCTTTATAGGCACACGACAGCGCCTCGTGACCATACACACACATACTCACACACAGGTTTCTAGAACTTTCCAACCACAGTGTAACACACGTGACACGACCCCTGCTACATCAGAATTTAGGAGGCAGAGCTCAGAAGGAGACAGGCCATAGAACTGGCAGGTAGTAGGGAGGAGCCTAGCAACATGGGCGAGAGAGAGAGAGAGAGAGAGAGAGAGAGAGAGAGAGAGAGAGGGAGGTAGCTGGCGGGACTCTACTTAACTTCAGTCGAGTGTGAGAGACTTTGTTAATATTTCCAAGACAAATAAAAATAGTCCCATACTCTTCTTTACCTCTCCTGTCATTGCATGACAAATGGGAACCAAGATTATCTACTTACAAACTACTCAAGTATAACAAACTCTCGTCCACGAGTCTAATATATATATATAACTAATCTACAAAACTTCTCTACAAGTTACTACAAAGTTTTCTGTGACATTTGGTGGCAGACACAATACCTTCTCATCATCTGACTTCCTGCTTCTATCTGTCTCTCTATCTATCTATTTATCTATTATGATTTTTTAATTATAATATGGACTCATAACATTATGAAGCCTCTTGTGCGACTCAAGATAATGACACAATACGGCAAGGAAATCAACAAGACCTGGTTTAGACTAGGGATGCTTAACCATTTCTGGAAACGACCGAACGTTATTATATTCAGAAAGAGATGACAAGCTGCAGGAAAATATTACATACTTATGGCACAACATAAAGCCAAACTACACACAATGGTAAAGTATGTATGTAGATATGTATGTAGGGAGGTAAGTAGGTAAACAGGCAGGTAAGCAAGTAGGTAGGTATGTTACACTCAGTGTATAATATTAGTGTCAAAACAATAGTAGCTGTGTAAAATGTGCGTGCCGTGTGTAACACCGAATCTGTTACTCTGTCTTTTATTCACAGTTAATGAAATTCTGACCCAATTTCAGTGGTCTTAACGGGAGTTTTGTACTGTTAATTGATACACTGATAATTGATGGCTAAAGCTTGGATTCCTTCGTTGATAATTCTCAAATACACCGTATAAGCAACATTCCACACACACACACACACACACACACACACACACACACACACACACACACACACACACACACACACAATCCGCTTCATTCCACACCATTGGACACATCTATATTTCCACCCCGTCCATCAACCTCCCACTCCATCACTCCGCCCTCCATCACAACAACACACAGTAATATTTGACCTACGCACTGCAACACACTACCAACAAAACGAATGAAATCACAAAATCGAACCAAATTTTCAATCCATTGTTTAATGTTCTTTTTAATGACGCTGTAAGCCCGTGTCAACGGAAAAATGCCAGGCCACACAATATTTGGACATTGTGGTGTGTGTGTGTGTGTGTGTGTGTGTGTGTGTGTGTGTGTGTGTGTGTGTGTGTGTGTGTGCGGTGTGTAATTCACCGGGTCGGTCAGGATCACTTGATGGTCGTGATCGTCAGCTTTTACCCTCCCCGAAGGGAGCTGAGAGCTCATATAGTCCGATCTAAGGGCAAGGCTGTGACCTTCACACACGCACACACCCGTCGCCTTGCTCTAGGAGGACAGTAACCACCCACTTCGTCAGTGAAACTTTTCGCAACCTGAGCGAGGCGCGAACTCCTGTCCACCAGTTGGCAAGCGAGAGCGTTACCACTGCACCAGCGAGGTGTGTGTGTGTGTGTGTGTGTGTGTGTGTGTGTGTGTGTGTGTGTGTGTGTGTGTGTGTGTGTGTGCGTGTGTGTGTGTGTGTACTGTATGTGCTAATATCCACAAAAGGAAACACGAAATATTCCGAGAGCTTTCGTGTTTCCTTATCCTTGTGGATATCAGCATATCCATGATTCATGTTATTAAATGATTATTTGCATGATGTGTGTATGTATATATGTATGAATGATGATTCCTCCTGGCAGCGGTGTAGAGTACAATAACACCGGAGCCCATATTTTCGTCGATTAAGGAGACTCCCCAGCACCTCTTCCATAGCGATGTATTTTTGGATATGAAGGGTTAATATCCTTCTGTACCGTACGTTATTTTTTTACAGTATGGAGATATTAAAAGGATTTATGTAACACAGAGTGGAACAGTAAGGCGTATTGTGCAGAATAAATCACTCAGGAAAAGGTGTTAGGTAGCTTCCTTACCCAACAGGAAAACGGGTCCTGATCGTCCACCCCCCCTCCATCACCCCCTCACACCGACACCAAGCCTGGCCTCCCATCACATTAATAATAATAAACATCATCATCACCCTAACCCTATTTTCAACTCAATAATTAAAAACATCGCCCCGTACACCCATCACTTATACCATTTAGAAGGCACAGCTGGACTAATATTTTCCCCATGGGTATTTTATCACCGAGTCTTTTCTTATATCGTTGTGGTGGCACAATGGTTAGGAGGTCTGCTTCCCGATATGCCTATGCTCTACTTTTGACGTCCGAAATTAAAGCTGTGGCAGATTTTTAAAATAGTGTTGATAGTACATCCTTTATTCTGTGTGTGTGTGTGTGTGTGTGTGTGTGTGTGTGTGTGTGTGTTGTAATAAGTTACTTGCAGGTTTAAACTACTCCCGAGACTAAATGGTTTGATTTTTAGTTGAATTAGTAGAAGTAACAAACTATATCGAAGTATAAGTTACATTCGATCTCACACAACTAAAAAAACGGTTCCCGAATGATGGCTCATTGAAGACTCTGCTTAGTCTTGTAATGCTGTGTAACATCAGCTTCATGCCCACGGTTTATAGCAAGAGCAAATTCCATGTCAGATACAACTACATCTTTAACAATGTCCAATAATTTAAGTATGCTGGTGCTATGTCATGTGGAAAGCAACTCCTGTAGAGGCTGCCCCTCAAAGACTGCCGCATCAGAGGTGTGGTTGATAAACACTAAAGAAGAAATTTTGTTACTGAAAGTTCGAATGTTAATGTACTCGTATAACAGGTAGATATTATTTGAGTCTGGTATGTTTTGTTGTTATTTTCAGTACTGTTTCATAAGCCCGACTGGTATGCCATAAAAACACCTCTGATGTTTTACGTATACTGTAAGAGTCCCCACTCGCAATACCCAAGAGGTGGCATGAGTGTGAAAGAGACAACACACAGTAAAGCAATCTATCAGCTCTGGAGCTTGTACTAAGCGATTCCATGCCTGTAAGTAAAAGAATTCGAATAAGAAACAAATAATGTAAAAACATAATGCAAGACTTTCCGCTTGTAACTGATGATGCACAGAGCTGATCTAAGCCTGATTAACTTTCCCTTCCATGTTTCTTAATCCCGAGGACAATTAAGACAATCTCTACCAATCCCCAGCTTGAAGACCAAGTATTTTTTACTCCCATGAGAGAATTAGCCTGCCTCCATCCTACTTGCTGGTGCCCCGATCACTCTTTTTTTTCTTTCTTTCTTTCTTTTAGAGAGAGAGAGAGAGAGAGAGAGAGAGAGAGAGAGAGAGAGAGAGAGAGAGAGAGAGAGAGAGAGAGAGAGAGAGAGAGAGAGAGAGAGAGAGAGAGAGAGGAGATGCTGAGGCGCCAGGATTACTGCGCAAACACATTATAATTACTCAAGATGAGTGTTCTGCCTGGGAGTGTGAAAACAACTGAAGCTCAAGGGATGAGGAGCAGTATGTTCTTACCTCATGCCAGCGAGAAAAGAGTTAGGATAGTACTATTATTTCCACTCTATCGATTAATGTTACACTGTCAGAAAATAAACAGCAAGTCTATATACGATATGGAAATTAATGTAAACCATAAACCTTTTGCTTATCAAACCTTTTATTTGTACCAACGTTGAAGATGAATGGTTCGTTCCTTAAAGATATAGATTTACGCATGTGCAACAGTGCATTCTGGATAAGAAACATAAAGTAACGAATACTGTATTTATCTGAGCAGCCTGTCTGGTCTATATGTCAACTTTACGAATACTTTGAGATATTGTTTAGGAGGATTTTGGTAAATAATCATCAGAAATTCCTGGTAGGCAGCTGGGGAGGAATTTGGTCGTTTTCTTGATCCACCTCCACCCCCTACACACACAAGCACCCAACCTAGATAACAGAAAAAATATATATAGTCAAGTCTGGTATTATATCTTCAGTGACGCTTGGTGTTACAACAGCAACCTCGTTTGAGCGCTTATTCACTCCTTTACTTGTCTCTGTAATTTGATATTAAGTATTGGCGTCTCCCTTGTTTAGTTAGAGTAGTTGGGCTGTGAGAGGTATTGTATATTATAACTATCATACCTTAACCCACTGGCACCCAGCGTCCAATATAATGGACGGGACTAGGAGTTTTCAAAATATAACAAAGAAGAGAACCCCGGGGCAGAGACCTATGAGCTTCGCGATTATGAGCCGATAGGCCGACGGCGGTACTTTTAGTACCCGTCCAGCAAAATCCCTCGCACAGGAACTCGGGCCATGCACTTTAATTCAGACAGCCTGATGAAGCAGTGTTTAATTTGTCAATATGTCAGTCTAAATAATTATAATTAAGCTACATGATTTCAGGTGTCATAAGCGGACAACACGTATTGCTTCCCAAGATGCCCTTCAGGGTTACGTGGTTGGTGGATGGCAGGAATAATTATCAAAGTACCATTACAATCACTGTACCGACCTTAACACCTGCTACGTAATGCATGCACGCTGACTGACATACAGACAGACATGCATGGATGCACGCACAAACGAACGAAGGAACGAACACACACACACACACACACACACACACACACACACACACACGCACACACGAATATCACTTAGCCCCTATCACTCACACTCGTATTTCACAAATCATATCCACACCTTCACCACTAAAACTCTCACAATTCACAAACACTCATCCCACCCATCCACACCATCATCCACACTCTCACCTCGCTCACAGTCACTCGTCATCACCCACACCCAGCAGCATCCTTAATGTTAGGATTATCAACACGCTTATATCCACACCAGTTTCCTTACTACCGCTTCCCCCACTTAAACATGCCTTCTCTTCCACTCTCTTAACATCAACAACCAAACCTATGCCACACCGTTCCTACCCGCAACGAATGACATCCCTCACCCACGCTACCACATGTACGCCACACCCTGAACATCCACATACACACCACACTTATCCCCTCCTATTCACACCTCCATCACCCCGACACCGCACCCGCTCTGCCACCCCCACTCCACGGCCACACCCACACCACATCCTAACAATCTACATACACACCTTACCCAACAAACTCACACCACACTTGACTCAGAACAGCACCCACTGCTTCTGGTCAATAAGACAAGAGGCGGTGAAGTGTGGAGACAGACACACTGGGGACAAAATATTGATGTCCTCCTTCCCTCTACACGATGTCGATGTGTTTGTCTGTCTCTCTCTATCTATTCGTCCTTTGTCTTTCTCTCTACCTGTTTGTCTCATCTTCTGTGTATATATATCCTTCTGTCTGAAGGGCTAGCTGTCCTTCTGCGTGTTAGTCGGCCAGCCTGTCTCTCCGTTTATTTGTATCGTCTGTCTTTTTTATCTGTTTGTCTCTCTCTTAGTTTCATTATCAGTGTGTCAGTCTAGCCTACATAATTGTCTCTCTGTGATTCTCTCTGCTTCTATTAAATCGTTTCAGTACAACTACATCATTTATAACATGTACTACTATAGTTCTTTCATATCAGTTTGGCCTAGATTTTCGTCCTTTTGTAGCTTGTTTAACGTAACGCAATAGAGGAAGAAGACAATACTACGGATCTACATCATTTTCTGAGCACTTCGTAATTAGTACAATTTTCTAGAGATAATTTTCTGTTATTGTAGCGATCACGATGTAGTGCTGACAGTTGTGGGCCAAGTTAAAGGACTACAGTACTTTTTCCACCCTGGGACGATTTCATCCACGCTGAGGTACACTCTGCGAGGAGAAGGGTTTAGAAATATTAACGAAGGCGTTCGTCACTTAATTTTATGCAACTTTGGTTCTATGAACTTTAAGTGGCTGGCCTAATTTCTAAGTACTTGAGAAGCTTATGAATAATTCGAACGTGGTACTTTCTCCACAACTTTTAAAGACTTCCAAATGTTTGTGTAAGATATGTAACGGTATGAGAGGGAAGGCAGATGGCAGGCTCTTATGCTTTTGCGTCGATAGACAGCAGAGCAGTCTTATCAACAAACGAGATTTTGACTCCCACTCTGTGTGTCCTCCTCTAAACCCATATATATATATATTGTTACAGAGACTATGATTTCATCATCCTTTGTGTAATTCTAACGTACAGTATGCTGCATGTTTGATCACGAGCGTGTTCTACCTCACTCCCCCCCCTCCTCCCTTATAGTAGAGTAAGTCGTTCTTTCTGTTGTTCAGAGCAGGATTGTCAACTCTTTGTCCCCATGGCTTCATTTGCGCGTCCTTCTTACAAGTTGTATCAAGCTCTGCCGGCCCCTATATAATGAGCTCAGTCTCTGCATTATTGCCACTTAGATCTACTCCTCATTTTGTTCAGATCTCTGTCCTCCCCTGTACAGTTATTATTGTGAGTGCTCAGGAAGTCTCCAACCATGTTGCAGCTGTGTAATTTGAGTATAACTGTTATTGCACTTTTTTCTTGTACTGTGTAGCGTAAGGTGTTAATTCTTAGGCTTAGTAAGGTTTTTGTGATTGATGTGTTTTGGGTGTCAGCCCTTATTAATAATATTTTGTATCTGTAATAATATATCTTGCATTCACTGAGTATCATCTGGTATTGTCATTTTATCAGGGCTGACTTAGATAAATTTACTCATGCTAATTTCGTGTTAATAGAGGCTATTGCAGTTAACCATATATTTAACCTGTTTTTTGCCATTACATTATCCTTATGAGTCCTGAATATTTTGTTGTTAGTTTGAGCATTAAACTTTAACTTGTAATTTTACCTAACTCTTTTGTTTTGAACCTGGAACTTTACGGGACAGTAGTGATTTTTAGTATTCTCAAAGTGTACATTATCTTTCTCTGTTTCGTAACATAAATTTGGCGACCTCGCCAGGATATTCAGGATATTATCATAAGGATATTGCTTGACATTTTGTGACTGTGATTTATTCATGATGTCTACTATTACTACGCTTGATGAAGCCAAAGATTTTTTGTCAAATGTGCAAACAGTGTGTGATGTAGAAAACAGAACAAAGAATGAACTTAAGCTTGTTGCTCAACAATTGGGAATCGCTGTTCGCTCTCATCATTCTAAAGATCAAATTGTTGGCACGATTAATAAAAGCTTGTTTAATGTAACTCCTCCAAATGAGCAAACGCAGATTAAATTAGCTAAGTTACAGCTAGCCCTGCAGGAGGCTCGTGCTAAGGAGGCTGAATTTCAGGCAAAAGCTAAGGAGGCTGAGTTTCAGGCAAAAGCTAAGGAGGTTGTGGCATAAGTTGAAATTGCTAGGATTCAGGCAGACCATGAGTATCGCATGAAACAAGGTGGAACTGGATCATCTAGCTCTGATGATTTTGATGTAGCTAAAAATGTTAAACTTGTCCCTCCTTTTAATGAATCTGATTTAAGAAAGTATTTTCAGTTGTTTGAGAGGTTAGCTACAGGTTTTAATTGGCCCAAAAAGTATTGGCCAGTACTCCTTCAAACTGTTCTCACCTGTAAAGCTCAAGTAACTTATGCATCTTTGCCTCAGGATCAATCTGATAATTATGATGTAGTTAAGAGCTTGATTCTTCAGGCCTATTACCTTTTTCCTGAAGCCTATAGAGTAAAATTTAGGACAACTTATAAGCAAGATAAGCAATCCCATGTTGAGTATGCAAAAATCAAAGAAGATCTGTTAGAGCAGTGGTTAAATTCTAAGAATGTGGATTCTGATTTTGGTAAATTTAAGCAGATGATTTTGCTGGAGGACTTCAAAAGGTGTATTTATAAAGATCTAAGCCTATATCTTGATGAGAAAAGAATAGATAATTGGTCTGATGCTGCAGTTTTAGCTGATGAATACGTTCTCACTCACAAGAGATATTCTAAAGAAAAAGGGAAAGCTGAGAGTAAGTACGTTGCCTCTACTCAGAGTACAGGTAACAGGAAAGAGAATAAAGATGATATTTCTCAGGAAGTAAATACCAGCTTCACCTCTAGATTTCAGAAAAGTAAATGTACTTATTGTAGTAAGCTTGGTCATACTACGGAGAAATGTTTCAGGAGACAGCGTGATGTGAACAAAAAGGAGTCTTTAAATATTCAGTCAATTGGTCTAGTGTCCACCCTTGAGTTTCCAGAATTCTTTAACTGAGTTAACTGAACCTGCATTGAGGGGTAAATTAAAATCTCATGATGGAGCTCCTCTTGTGAGAAGTAACGTGGGTGACACTCTCAAGAGTTCATGTGCTAATTTCCTGTCTGATGGTTTTGTCAGTCCTCTGGACAGTAATGACAGGAAATCAGTTAAAATATATCGTGATACAGGTGCTTGCCAATCCCTTATGCTGACCAGTGTTCTAGGCTCTAATGTTAATTCCTCTGATGAAACTGTAATCTTACAAGGTGTAGGGAATAATTACTTCTCTGTCCCTCTGTGCAGAGTGAATTTAGAGACTGGTTTTGTTAATGGTTCCGTTATGGTTGGGTTGGTTGAGACAGGTGTAACTTTCTTACTTGGAAATGATATTGGTGGAAGTCAAGTGTGTCCAGCTCCTCAGTTGTCTAGTGAGCCAGTGGCTGCGGCCCAGGATTGTGATGTCCCTGATGTGTTCCCTGCATGTGCTGTCACTAGGGCTAAGTCTAAAGGTACTGGTGACTCAGAGGATAATGATGATGATGATGTTATCCTAGCTGACACTTTTCTTGCTAATTTGGACCACTCACCAGATGAGGCAGTACCCCATAGTGTTGATAATTTGTCTCGTCAAGAGTTGGTTGAGTTGCAGGTTGCTGACCCTGAGTTGAAAGGTCTAGCTAACTCTGCTTGCAGTGAGGAAGAGTCAGCTGGTGCTTCTACTTGTTATTATATAAAATCAGGAGTACTTATGAGGAAGTGGAGACCCCCAACAGCATCAGCCGACTGTGAGTGGGAGGTTGTACATCAAGTTGTCATCCCTCGTGTTTGTAGGCAGGATATCATTAGAGTGGCTCATGATTCTAGTTTGGCAGGACACCTTGGAGTGAGGAAGACTGCGGCACGCATTTTGAAACACTTCTACTGGACAGGTATCTTCAGGGATGTTTCCTGGTATTGTAAGTCTTGTCACACCTGTCAAGTTGTGGGGAAGTGTAATCAGACCGAAAAGGTTGCACCTCTAGTTCCCATTCCTCCTTTTGAGGCGCCTTTCACTCATGTGTTGGTGGATATTGTGGGCCCTCTTCCTAAGACTTCTTCAGGATTTTCTTATGTGTTGACCCTGATTGATATGGCTACTCGTTATCGTGAAGTCATTCCACTTAGAAATATCTCAGCAAAGAACGTGGTTAAGGAAATGCTAGGGTTCTTCACAAAGTTTGGTCTGCCCAAGGAGGTACAGTCAGACCGGGGAAGTAATTTCATGTCATATGTTTTCAAGCAGTCTCTGAAAGAGTTGGGCATCACCCAGATCACGTCTTCAGCTTACCATCCCCAGACCCAAGGAGCATTGGAGAGATATCATCAAACACTCAAATCGATGCTCAAGAAATACTGTTTGGAACATCAGAAAGACTGGGATAAAGGTCTTCCATTTGTTGTATTTGCCGCAAGAGAATCTCCAAATGAATCACTGGGCTTCTCACCTTTTGAACTACTATTTGGCCATGAAGTAAGAGGACCCCTTAAGCTACTCAAGGAATGCTGGCTGTCGGAGGAAGATGACGTCAACCTGCTGGAGTATGTGATGAAGTTCAAAGAACGGTTGTCCACTGCTTTACAGCTGGCAAGAGAGAATTTAGGTGCTGCTCAGGAGAAGATGAAGACTTGGTATGATAAGAAGTCCAGGTTACGCCACTTTCAGCCATGAGATCAGGTTTTGATTCTTCTACCGGTGCATGGGCAACCTCTTCAAGCCAAGTTTAGTGGTCCTTATTTCGTGGAGAAGAAACTCAGTGATGTCAACTATGTCATCGCCACACCAGATCGTAGAAAGAACAAGCAACTTTGTCACATCAACATACTAAAGTTATATCACAGGCGGGACGAAAAAAACCAAGTCTGCACTGTAGCTGTTCCACCCAAGTCTGCAAGTGAAGTTCTCCCATGCAGCATGAGCCTGAGTGATAGTTTGCGGAAGAATCCTGATATCATGAGTGTTCTCTAGACTAAGCTTTCTCATCTACCTCCCGAGGAAAGGCAGGAGTTTTCTGCATTACTACAGGAGTACCCGCAAGTGTTCCGTGCTACTCCAGGAAGAACCACTGTGTTGATGCATGATGTCGATGTTGGAGACGCAAAGCCAATTAAACTGCCTCCTTACCGTGTGAACCCAGTGGAAGTTCCTCTCATCCAGAAGGAGCTTGGCTACCTGTTGGACCACAGGATGATTGAGCCCTGTCAGAGCGAGTGGAGTTCTCCTGTCACTCTGGTCCCTAAGCCAGGGGGGTCACAGCTTGGCTCTGCATTGACTACAGACGTGTTAATCAGATAAACAAAACAGACACTTACCCTCTCCCTCTCGTGGAAGATTGCATAGACAAGATCGGAAGGGCTAGGTACATAAGTAAGTTTGATTTGTTTAAGGGATACTGGCAAGTACCTATGATTGAACGTGCTAGGGAGATCTCATGTTTTGTAACACTAGGAAAGACTTTTGCATGTTCTGTAATGCCATATGGTATGAAGAATGCACCAGCCACATTTCAGAAGCTCATGAATGTTGTAACAGAGGGTTTGCCAGGGTGTGTTGTTTATATTGATGATGTTTTAATCTTCAGTGACAACTGGAAAGATCACCTATGCCATGTCAGTAAATTTCTTGAGCGTTTGGTTCATGCTAATCTTGTAGCTAATTTATCAAAGTGTGAGTTTGGTCAAGCTAAAGTTCAGTACCTTGGGTACGTAATTGGTGATGGACATGTTGCACCACCAGGAGCTAAGGTTCAGATTATAAGTGATCTTCCCAGACCTAAAAGTAGGAAAGAGCTACAAAGATTTTTGGGAATGGTAGGTTATTACAGGAGATTTGTTCTTAACTTTTCAATTCTTGTATCACCACTTACAGACCTACTGAAAAAGGGAGTTAAATTTGTCTGGACCGATAACTGTGAATCCTCTTTCTGCAAACTTAAAGCTATCCTATTAAGTCAGCCAGTGCTCGCTACTCCAAATTTTGCTAAGCCTTTTAAGATGGCTGTTGATGCAAGTGATACAGGAGCTGGGGCTGTTTTGCTGCAAGAGGATGATCATGGTATTGAACACCCTGTATCTTATTACAGTAAGAAGTTCACTCCACCTCAAAAGAACTACTCAACTATTGAGAAAGAGCTTTTGCCCTTGATTTTGGGTTTTCGGCATTTTTCATTTTATTTGTGTTCTGGTTTTGACCCCATAGTCATTTATACCGATCATAACCCACTGAAATTCATTAGTAAGTTTAAAGATAAAAATCAGAGATTGACAAGATGGAGTCTACTTCTTCAGGAGTATTCATTAGACATACAACATGTCAAGGGGAAAGAAAATGTTATTGCAGATTGCTTATCTAGACTTTAGACAGATTGTTTTAGAGTAATAAGAAATTTCCTTTGTAAATTTCTTTTTCTTTGTGGGGAGGTGTTACATAGCCTATGATTTCATCATCCTTTGTGTAATTCTAACGTACAGTATGCTGCATGTTTGATCACGAGCGTGTTCTACCTCACTCCCCCCCTCCTCCCTTATAGTAGAGTAAGTCGTTCTTTCTGTTGTTCAGAGCAGGATTGTCAACTCTTTGTCCCCATGGCTTCATTTGCGCGTCCTTCTTACAAGTTGTACCAAGCTCTGCCGGCCCCTATATAATGAGCTCAGTCTCTGCATTATTGCCACTTAGATCTACTCCTCATTTTGTTCAGATCTCTGTCCTCCCCTGTACAGTTATTATTGTGAGTGCTCAGGAAGTCTCCAACCACCTAGCAGCTGTGTAATTTGAGTATAACTGTTATTGCATTTTTTCTTGTACTGTGTAGCGTAAGGTGTTAATTCTTAGGCCTAGTAAGGTTTTTGTGATTCATGCGTTTTGAGTGTCAGCCCTTATTAATAATATTTTGTATCTGTAATAATATATCTTGCATTCACTGAGTATTATCTGGTATTGTCATTTTATCAGGGCTGACTTAGATAAATTTACTCATGCTAATTTCGTGTTAATAGAGGCTATTGCAGTTAACCATATATTTAACCTGTTTTTTGCCATTACATTATCCTTATGAGTCCTGAATGTTTTGTTGTTAGTTTGAGCATTAAACTTTAAATTGTAATTTTACCTAACTCTTTTGTTTTGAACCTGGAACTTTACGGGACAGTAGTGATTTTTAGTATTCTCACTTAAAGTGTACATTATCTTTCTCTGTTCCGTAACAATATATATATATATATATATATATATATATATATATATATATATATATATATATATATATATATATATATATATATATATATATATATATATATATTATAAATAACAGAACGGAGGAAGAAAAAACAAATGAATAAAAAAATAATAATCCATACACCAGATTACTGATGTCCTCTGTTCATAAAATATCTGTAACAATTAGACTTGAACAGCTGTGGGTTGAAATTTAGAGGGAAAAAACTCTGGGGAAGCAATGTCCAGAGAGATGCAGTTCGGGGTATGAAAGAATTCTGATAGGCAGAAGTTCTGGAATATGACTGAGTGACATTCCAGTCATGAACGCTACCAGATTCCCGTGTAGCACGAGGGAAGGCATGGAGAGGTGGCACTATGGACGGAACTTCGTCTGAGCATTTGCCAAAAAAAATCTGTAAAATAATTCAAGGGAGGCAACATTCCTTCTTACTTGCAGGGGAGGTAGTTTATATGTAATGGCAGGATTGTTAATGATTGTAACAGCTTTGTTCGGAATTTTGTCTAGTTGTCTTAATGCAACCTCCCCACAACCATTCCACAAGGGTGAGCAATATTCAAACTGAGAACATACATGACCCTTATAAATTATAGCTAACTCCTCATCGGCGAAGAAGTTACGGACTCTGTACAATAATCCAAGTTTCTTTGAGATGGTTTTAGCAAGTGATTTGACATGAGAGATCCAGCTGAGGGCACTGTTAAGTGAGATGCCAAGAATTTCAATACTTTTGGAGATGGGAATATTAGTAGCACTGAAGGTAATGTACGAATCTGGCAATATCTGTCTATTAGTAAACTGTATATATTTGGTTTTACTAGCATTAAAAGAGACAAGGTTGTTTTGTCCCCATTCACTGATAGTAGATAGATCTTGATTGATGGAGATGGCTGTACTGAGTTGAGAGGTAGAGATATTAGACTTTGTAAATGGGTGTCTGCGTGTGAATGAACTATGTAATGTTGAGTCATCTGCATATGAGTGAATAGGATTGTGGGTGACAGATAAGAGATGATTACTATGAACCAGAAATAGGGTTGGCGCCAGAACTGATCCCTGTGGCACGCTGGCGTTAATTGAGTGGAAATTGGAATATACATCATCTACTTTTACTCTTATTTTCCTGTCACTAAGATATGAAGAAATCAAAGGAACAAAAGACGTTAGTCCATAGCAAGGGAGTTTGGACAGCAGGGAACGGTGCCATACTCTGTCGAAAGCTTTAGAGATATGAAGAGCTACTGCATGACTTTCTCCAAAAAGATCAATTGATTGATGGATGGTATGAGTTAAGAGATTGAGTATGTCAATGGTGGATCTTTCGTGGCGAAAACCATATTGTCTATCACTAATTAAGTTGTTGGATTCAAGATGTTTAACAATGTGCTTATTAATTAAAGTTTCAAATACCTTACCAAGAGAAGATGTGACAGATATTGGTCTGTAATCGGAGAGGTCAGACGAACTTCCTTTCTTTGGAATTGGGTGGATATTGGTCTCTTTCCATGAATTTGGGAATAAAGAAGTACGTATGCATAGTCTGAATAATTTAGCTAGGACAGAGGCAAGTTCTGGGGAACACATTTTCAAAACAATTGGCGGAATTCCATCTGGGCCTGGAGCTTTGTTGGTAGGTAAATTGTCTAGGATGGATTTTACATATCTTGTCTGGATTTTAAGTGGGTCAATTTCGGGAGAATCAAGTTCCAGTACTGGGACATTCTGGTTGGTATCGTATATGGTAGAGTTTCTGGCAAAGGTACTGGCAAAGATATCTGCATTCCCACGTGGGTCATTTGTAATGTTGCCATCTGATTTTAGTGGGGGAATGGAAGATGACTTGTTAAAGTTATTATTGAAAGAATTAAGAGTTGACCAGAATATTCTATTGTCATTAGGGTTGTTAAGTAGTTCTGATGTTTGCTTTTGAAGAAAGTTTGATTTAGGTAGATTTAATACAGCTTTTGCATGATTTCTAGCAATTTTAAATTGGGAGAGTGATTCAGATGTTTTTTATTTTAAGTAAGAGTTATATGCTAATGACTTTTGGGCTGTTGCTCTGGCACAGTTGCCATCAAACTATTTTGGAGAGTTCGATCTTTTAGTAAACTGTTGACTTGGTATGAATAAATCCATACCAGCTAGTATTATGTCGCAAATGTGGGACTGGGTAGAATTGGGATCACTAGAGAAGAAAGACTGCCATGGAATGTCAGCAAGATAATTTCTAAATCCATCCCAGTCTGCCCTATCAAAGTGCCATCGGGTCACCCTGACAGGTTCAGAACGGGGAGGTGTGGGAGGGTTAACTAATGAGGCTTTGATGAGATTGTGGTCAGATGATCCAAGTGGTGACAGTACCTCTATCCTCTATTGATCTGGATTATTTGTCAAGAATAAATCCAAGAGATGGGCATTATGGTCATGATTATCAGGTATTCTGGTTGCTTACCAACTTGGTGAGATTAAACGATTCCGCAAACAGCTTGCACTCTAGACCAGTGTCGTCAGGTCTGGCAGAATGCAATAACCATTCAGCATTATGTATGTTAAAATCACCCAAAATGGTAATCTCGGTGCCAAGGGCAAGGTTGAGATTACTCAACTGAGTGGATATGGAATCAAATACACTGGATTCCGAAGAAGCATTGGGGGAACGATAAACTACACAAATATATTTGGTAATGTTTTGACAATCTAGTTTATAAAATGAGTAATCAAAACTGGATGAAGTGAAGTTTAAAATACGTATTGGGATTTGATATAAGAACAGGTGCCGCCCTTGTTACAGAAGTTTGTAAGGAGATGGTAACCGGGAAAAGAAAATGGAGATATATCGGTAGAGGGTGAGATTTGTGGTTCTGTGAGGAAAAGGGCCAAAGGGGATATGGACTGAAGGAAAAAATGAACTGAATTTAAATTTGTGGTAAGGCTGCGGATGTTGGTAAAGAATAAGACTGCACTGTTACTTCTTCGCTGATGAGCATTCCCGGAAATAGCAACAGTTGCTGCCGGCTCAGTCGCTTGATGGCGACCAGGAGGACCCTGTGCCGCCAGCCCTACCCTGCCGGTGGTGGCAATCCGAGGTACCACCTCATTTGATGGTAAGATTGCATTGGCCATTACTAAAGACGTGAATAGAAGGTGTGATATGTTATGCGCATGTAGTGTGGTGTAGACAGTTGAAGGCAGAGGTATTATGAGCGCATGCTGGCCTACTCTCTGTGTAAATGAATGCACTGAAAATGTTCAGCAAAGGGAGATGGTCGGATCAAGTCCTGAGGGCTGGTGAAACGGGAGTTCCAGCTCTCCCTATCACCAGCTTGCCATTAACCTCGGGAGTACTGCCATGTTCGAGTGGTGCTACAGTCTCCTCCACATATATATATATATATATATATATATATATATATATATATATATATATATATATATATATATATATATATATATATTCGTGTGCTACATGTCAATTTTCGCAGAGCTACTTATTACAAAATATCTCAGCTTAAAACACACACACACACACACACACACGGCATAACACGAGGAAGAAAATGCAGAAGAAATACGGTAAGAGAAGGCGAGGAAGAAAATTAGCTCCACCAGGAAGTGTAATTCAGACAAATGTTTTTTGTCCTATTCTGGAAAAAAAAATTTCTTCATACTGATGTGTCTTGTCTAGTGTGGTTAAATATTCCTCGTTTATAAATTGTTTCATGATATGTTGCTTGAGTACCAGATATTTCCCTTGCTTTCATTTGGCTGTCAATATTATCATTCTTTTTATTGTTGTATTACAGTACTCTTTTTTTTTCTTCTTGTGTGTGTTTATAGTTACATGTAGCGGTGGAACTCTAGTCGCAGTGCACGACTCTGAGGTTGTCATTGTCGTACCCTGGCAACCTTCCATTCAGAAAGTGCGTCCGATTTCGTATCATATCATACACAAATCATATTGTTATGCACGAATATATTATACACGAATATTATTATACAAGAACATATTATACACGAATTACTTGCGTCTCACGTTATACACGAAATGGGACGCACTTTTGAATGGAAGGTTGCCAGGGTACGATAGTGACAGCCTCAGAGTAGTGCGCCAGGACTATAGTACTGCTAATGTAATTTGACAATGGACACAAAATATCACAACCACTTTGTAACCACTGTAAATGTCATATGCTTGAACCTAAAAGAGCAAAGTGGGATGCAGACCCCATGTTCTTCATGGTTTTTAAAGCAGGTGATGATATGTTACTGGCATTCCAGTAGGGTTGCTAACTGCGTTCTGTAATATGGGATGCAGGCTGACCATACCTACTAACAACAGGTGTTCCATAAATGACCTTCAGTAATTAGGGGTTGGTATTTTAAGCTTCAAAATTGCAGCCAAAATTATGATGTACGAATGGAAACGCTTAATGATTCCCAATGCAGTTTGTCTGTCTGTCTGTCTCTCTCTCATATTAATCACACATATCAGTACACTTTACCTACCAAATGGTCTCAGTTTTGCTTCATTTACACACCTCACCTTTGCTCCCAGCAGCGATTCAGAGAGAAGTTTCCTTGCGTCTGCGATGGGGTCCAGTAATAATAATTAAAATTAATAATAATAATAATAATATCACTATTATTATTATTATTATTATTATTATTATTATTATATTATTATTATTATCATTATTACTATTATTATTATTATTATTATTATTATTATTATAACTCTTTGGCTGCTGTGGAGTTTCACTTACCTGACTGTGTTGAATGGAAAGATAGAGGGATTGTGAACACCTGGGGAAACAATCTAGTGAGGTTAAGAATTTCATTAACACCTCTTCCTTACCTGTTTGTTTCCGATTCTGCTTTGTTACTAAAATTTTGTGCTTTATTCATGCAATCTATCTCCACATTATAAATATATAAGAAGCAAAACAGAGGATATGAATGGGTAGTTTGGAAAGTTAATCTTTCAAAAAGAGGTGCTAGGGAGCCTCCATTCCCGACGAGAATACGGGCGTTGGCGGCGCGTATTCGGGCAAAAATTCTGACAGTACAGCGATCACAGGCACTAATGCCAAAAAGTTGATTAAATAGAATGTTACTTTCAACCAGGTAACGTAAACCAAAAACTTCATTGTAATCTATTCCCTCTCAAGACACTTTATGAACCGGCAAAGATCGCACCACTGCAGCGACTCTGAAGGTAATTCTGTGTTTACGTCCCAATAAATAGGTAGGAAACACCACCATTAGACAAGAGTTATGCTGGTGTACGGGAATGAGTGTCGGGAGGATAGTGCGTGTTGGGAGCAATGAGGAGGTTTGGTTTGAAGTGTAGTGTAGTAGGAAGACAAGATGGAGGGAAGGAGAGAGGAAACAGTGATTAGTGGACGTTGTTTCTAAGCTCTTCGCTACGAATGTTATGCTGAATCCAATAATCTGGCAGCAGCAACGATGTAATGAAAGAGTAGCGATGATAAAACGAAAGACATCAAAGGAAGAAATATCGGGAGAAACTGCAACTGGTTAAAAGTGCTGTGAGATCTTAGAATGTAATAATATATAACTACCTCACAAAAAGGGTCTTATCACAGCATAAATACAATCTTAAGCGGCAACAACAATGAAGTGATAGACACGCCATCATCCTAAAGCTGTTTTTACTTTCGTTTGAAAGTTGGCTAATGAAATCGATATAATAAAAAAGGAGAGTCACATTCCAACGTGTTTGTCATCACGTCCTAGACTCAGGAACCATAAACAAGCTATATAGTATATACGATACTGTATAGTTTGTTTTATGATGCAGTATAATGCAGTGAATAACCGATAGGAAATGTGTTGTTGCTAAGTAAGGATTGTTGCAAGTTCAGCAAATATTCATTCTCTCTCTCTCTCTCTCTCTCTCTCTCTCTCTCTCTCTCTTTCTCTCTCTCTTTCCCGCTCTGCAGAAAGGGAGAGTCGAACGGTAACTCTTATCCCTCTACCCCTGACCTCTCTCTCATCCCTTCTCCCCACCTCTCATTCCTGGTGAGAGTATTGGCCTAAATGTTATCGTGTTTGTGTGTCAGTTTCGTAGTGCAAGTGAAACAAGCACCGCTTCCCTTTCACTGGGTGTCATGGCACCCTTTGGACACACTGAGGGTTGGTATCTGCATCCCTGAAGTGAGAAGCGGAAAATGGTGCTAGTATTAGAAAGAGTAATGTTAGTGTTACTTGAATGGTGTTAGCGTCAAAGGAAGTATCGCATCATTTGTATCGTTTATAAGGGCTCCAACATTCTTGCATGCGTCGGCCTTAATCATCTAATGGCGGCTCTCCACTCTGCTCGATCTTTGGCAGACTTCTTCTTCAGTCCCTTATCCCAGCGGTCACACTCTAAGTCTATGACCTCGTCTCAGATTCTTTTTCGATCTGCCTCTCGCCACCTTACTCCGGACGTTCACACTTCTCAACTACTGCACACAACTGCCATCCTCCATCCTCTCAAAATGCCCAAGCCATCTCAATTTGCCCCTCCTCATTTCTACACCATTTCATTAGCCCCACCCTTCCTCTCAACTCTTCATTTGTAATCCTAGTCCCCCTCCCCCTCAGACCTGGCATTCAAGGAGGCACTACACACCCATCTAATCATTGTCATTTCTGTGCTTTTCATCCTACGAATATCTTCCTTCTTTACTGCCTAGGTCTCACTACCACACAGCATTACACTCCTAGCATTTATCTCACGGAGGGACAGCCCTCTTAATGTCACAAGAGGCAACAGCTCCCTGAACTTCCTCTAACCTCTCCTTGCCCTTGTCACAGAGGTAGCTCCAGCCCCACCTCCAGCATATAACATGTCCCCCAAATAACAAAACTCTTCCACACACACTCAAGAGACTCACCATGCTCTTTCCAACACACCGTGCACACACTGGCTTACCGCTAATTATCTCGCAGCTGCAACCTTAAAGTGAGAGGCACAAAATCGTGCTGGTGTTACAAAAAATTATGTTAGTGTTACAGAAAGTGTTGTTAAGGTTATAAGATGTGGTATTGATGCTACAGGAAGTGGTGTTAGTGTCATAACAAGTGGTGTTTGTCACAAATTCCTGAGTTTGTGTTATTATGCCAATTCGTGACGTTGAATTAATACTGGAACTCACGAACATAAGTGATAAACCAGAAAGATTCGCTCAGTATTAATCGTCCTGACAGCAGTCCGACTGGTAAATCACTATTTGCTGGACTGCCCCGCCACAGCAGCCCTTCGCTTTGCCCTACGAGCCAGACTCATAAGAAGAATGTCTGCCTCTGATACAGCCACCGAGATTGTCGCCCTATCCCCCACCTCAGCCCTCCTTGATGCTGTATCCTCTTATCCTCCCCCTGGATAGCTATGTTCCCTCCCCCCCACCCCACTCATGACTCAGCTCGCACTCCACCCTGACGGGCTTTATTCTGCCCATGTCCATGCTGCTGAACACAGATGGACGAATCTTAACTAACTTGTCCGATTTGGAACAAAGTTTCAAAACGTTCGTCATTGTTGCATGAGCATTTTTGTGTACTGAGGTAGTGCATCTTTGAGCGATGTTGTTTATATATCGTTCCCACACCTCAGTAACGGCCATGGACAGTAAGCCGCGCCCATTTCTCATGCTCGAGCTTGCTGGCGTGAGAACATTAATCGGTGTGAGGGGCACCAGCATGGGGTAGGCGTGTGCCAGGATGTGCAAGGATTCCCGGAGTTTACACCCTTGTGTCTCTAGAGCTATGGGCCCCAGGCTGGGACGCCATGCCTCTCCATTCACCGTTGTTCGTAGTTGGTGATGAACAGCCCAGAGGGAAGTGGACATAGCGACGGAGGAACAGAAAGTAGGATCGTCGAAGATTACTCCTCGTCTGATGGTGTCTTATCGGCGACTCCGGTCTACAGCTCCGTGACTCCACATCTCCGATTAACAGTATCTTTTTTTCTCTTTCCTAGGTTCAAACGTATTAGCTAGCTTGATTGAATGGGTGAGTGAATTTACTTGTCTCTTAGATTCTTGTAACGTAAGAATTCATTTTGTTTGTACTTAATAAATTCACAGCTTATCTTTTGAGACCAATTAAACGTAAAAACCGTGTTTCATTTCTCCACATTGTTCTTACATAATTTGCCTGCTTTCAATTTGCACAAACTTTCATTGATGTTAATCACAACTGGTAGTTAAGCCATTTCTTTCATTTTAATTCATAATAAAACCGTGTGCTCAAGCTAGGAGTTTTGCGAAAGCAATAATCTGTTTAGTGTTATTAGTATTGATTGTCAGGGGGTAAGGACACATTGTTTCGAAGGCCAACAGTGCTATTAATTTAACATCGTGAGTAATTATCTCCGCTGTGTACTGTTTGAAAAGAAAGTTTGTAAATTTCTCTCATTTAGAGAACTGGCGACGTAAGCCAGAACAATGTAGTTATAAAATTTTCTTCTTTAGAGAATCGGCAACGTAAGCCGGCATAAAGGATAAATAATTTCCTAATTCAATTCCTCCTGTCATAAGAGGTGACTTCTTTTCCTCCCATAAGTATTGGAGATATAGTAAATAAATCCTTTTCCTCCCAGTGACAACGGGCGGTCGGCGATTCATCCTATTAGTGCTACAGGAAGGGGGTTTATTTTTATATGTAGGTGTGTTGGTGTCACAGGAAGTGGTGTTACTGTTTTTGGAAGCGGTGTTAATGTTACTGGAAGTGGTGTTTGTGTTGAAGGAAGTGGTGCTGGTGTTATAGGAAGTGGAGCTGGTGATATAGGAAGTGGTGTTGGTGTTACAGGAAGTGGTGTTGGTCATATAGGAAGTGGTGTTGGTGTTACAGGAAGTGGTGTTGGTCATATAGGAAGTGGTTTTGGTGTTACAGGTTGTGATGTTAGTGGTATATGAAGTGGTGTTTGTGTTTTGGGGGAATAGTGTTAGTGTCATATGATGCAGTGTCAGTGTCAAATAAGGTGGTGTCTGTCATATGATGTGGTGTCAATATCAAATGATGTCAATGTCATTATGATGTGTCAGGGTCATATAATGTGGTGTCAGTGTCAAATGATGCGGTGCTGGTGTTATAATGTGGACTCAGTGTCATATGATGTGGTGTCAACATCATATGATACGGTAGGTGTTAGTGGCATATGATGTTGTGTCAGTGTCATATGATGTCAGTGTAATATGATGTTGTGTCAGTGTCATGATGTGGTGTCAGTGTCATATGTGTTGTCTGTGTCAAATGTGTCAGTGTCATGATGCGGTGTCATTGTCATGTGGTGTCTGTGTAAAACGATGTGGTGTCAGTGTCATGATGTGGTGTCTGTCGTATGTGGTGTCTGTGTCAAATGATGTGGTGCCAGTGTCGTAAGATGTTGTGACAATATCGTATAATATGACTCTACTGTAGTGTCTTATGAAGTGGTGTCAGTGTCAAATGGTGTACTAGTTTCATATGATGTGATAGTATTATATGATGTGGTGATAGTGTCATATAATGTGGTGTTAGTGCAATATGATGTGGTGTCACCCTTATCATAATGTGTCAGTCCTATGAGTTGATGTCATTGTCATCAGATTTGGTGCTAGTGTCATGTGAAGTGGTGCTAGTGTCATGTGAAGTGGTGCTAGTGTCATAGGAAGTGGTGCTAGTGTCACAGGAAGTGATGTTAGTGTCACAGGAAGTGGTGCTAGTGTCACAGGAAGTGATAGTGTTACAGGAAGTGACGTAGGTGTCACAGGAAGTGATGTTAGTGTCACAGGAAGTGATGTAAGTGTCACAGGAAGTGGTGCTAGTGTCACAGGAAGTGGTGCTAGTGTCACAGGAAGTGATGTAAGTGTCACAGGAAGTG
Organism: Coenobita brevimanus; assembly: GCF_032717465.1. Classification (NCBI taxonomy): domain Eukaryota; kingdom Metazoa; phylum Arthropoda; class Malacostraca; order Decapoda; family Coenobitidae; genus Coenobita; species Coenobita brevimanus. The sequence goes on from NC_137034.1 coordinate 19,284,198, forward strand.
ATGTGTCAGAGGAAGTGGTGTTAGTGTCACAGGAAGTGGTGCTAGTGTCACAGGAAGTGGTGCTAGTGTCACAGGAAGTGATGTAAGTGTAACAGGAAGTGATGTTAGTGTTACAGGAAGTCATGTTAGTGTCACAGCAAGTGATGTTAGTGTCACAGCAAGTGATGTTAGTGTCACAGCAAGTGATGTTAGTGTCACAGCAAGTGGTGCTGTTGTCACAGGAAGTGATGTTAGTGTCACAGCAAGTGGTGCTAGTGTCACAGGAAGTGATGTTAGTGTCACAGGCAGTTGTGCTAGTTCACAGGAAGTGATGTTAGTATCACAGGAAGTGATGTTAATATCACAGGATGTGGTGCTGTTGTCACAGGAAGTGGTGCTGTTGTCACAGGAAGTGGTGCTAGTGTCACAGGAAGTGATGTTAGTGTCACAGGAAGTGGTGCTAGTGTCACAGGAAGTGATGTTAGTGTCACAGGAAGTGATGTTAGTGTCCCAGGAAGTAGTACTAGTGTCATAGGAAGTGGTGCTGTTGTCACAGGAAGTGGTGTCACAGGAAGTGGTGCTGTTGTCACAGGAAGTGGTGATAGTGTCACAGGAAGTGGTGTTAGTGTCATATATGGCATCCGTGTCAGGGGTAAGTTGTTAGCATTTTGCACCGTGTCGTGTGTGTAATTTTCGGAACGTCCACCAATCTCCTCCATATCACCATTACACCTCGGGGTGTAAGATGCTACATGTCAGATGGAAACAGTTGTGAAGTGCCCAGGTTTCTAATCGCATTTCTTTATTTATAAACTTGACCGTTTTACAAGGATATTCTAATTTTCCATCCAACGTTGGCAGAAATAAGAAAATGCATCCTTGAGAATTTTCAATATTTTATGGAAATCTGGTGCCATTTTTGAGTTTTAGATCTGGAAATTTGGCAAATTTAACACTCAAAACCATGGGAAATCTCTATGTTTTAATCTGAATAATGTAAATAAATATTCAGGTTGTGTTAGGCTTCTTGAGCTGAGTGGGAAAAAAATGAATTAGATGTGTATAAGGGAACAGGGGATGGGTGAGTAGGGACAAAGCCTGTGTGCAGACAGGCAGGGGGAGTATGTAAAATGGCAGTGTGTGTGTCGATAGAGATGAAATGTACGTAAAGAGAGATGGAGTGTGTGTGTGTGGATGGGCTGAGAGTGTGTGTGGAGGAACTGCGAGTATGTATACAAGACAGATAGTGTGTTTGGAAGGATAGGGAGTGTGTGCGGAGTGAGGGAGACTGTGCATAGGGGAAGAGAGGGTCCATGTACGGAGGAAGAGAGCGAATATGTACGAAGCAAGAGAGCGAGTGTGTCTACAAAGGAAGAGAGGAGTGTGCGTATGAAGGAAGGTAGGTGGAGGCATAAAAAGAGTGTTTAGAGGATGAAAGAGTGTATGATAATGCTGAAAAAATGTGTGGAGTGGCAGATGGGGTGTGGAGAAGAACTGAGAGTATGTGAAGGAGCTGAGAGAGTGGGTGAAGAGGCAGGGGAAATGTGTGAGGAGGAAGACTGTGGAAATGACTAACAGAGTTTAAAATAAAACGCTCTCAGCCTATTTGTGTATATTTTTAGTCCGGCTAATGGGTCCTTTGTTAGTACACTGCCTGTGGGAAAAGTGAAGGCTGCTGGAGTGTGCTTGTTGAAAAATATTTTGTAATTTTTTGTTAAGGATACAAAACGTTCGAAATATACCGTTTGCCAAAACTGCTGCGAGCAAATAAATGGAATGAGTAACTTTACCAGTTTTTATTAGCTCTCATATCCTGTAAAATGAATATAACCACTGACTACTTCAGGTAACTGTAAATAAATGAAGAACATAGTAAAAAATGTTTGAATAACATGTTATATTAATTTATAATGACAGATACAATTAGCATAGATATAATGGGTTTCATTACCTGTAAGAAAAATAACTGTATGATATACGTATTTTATATGCATATATTTTGCCTAACTATTTATAAATGATATTTTTTGAGAATTAATATATTTTACTTCAGTGAAAGCTCAGCTTTTTTGTTCTTATCCTGGCACTTTTGTTTTTAACTTGAGTAAAAGTAATGACATCCATCTTTAGTGTAATGAAGGACTTTCTTGTGTTGTTTGGATGGTTGGTCTGTCAGATGGGTTCAAGAATTTTCAGTGTTTTAATGCTGAATGAGGAGATGCGTGAGATAATTCACAGGGTATTCTGTTAATATTTCTCTTACTGTTATTCTCTCCTATTATTATTTCTTATTCCTACTCCTTTCTACTGACGTGAGATGAATGACGACGACAATGATCTGATGATGATATGATTATTATATGGACCGGACATAATCTGTTTAATCCTAATTCCCCGTACCATCAAACGCGACCAAAATACAAATATATTTTTTATATTATCATACTTAAAGCTCAGTCTCTGTTCTGTTAGATTAAAATCATTGTCCAACTAGATTGGCCGGCAGACTTGCGACAGAAAGAATCAAGCTACCTTTGAGTTTATTTTCTGCAGGTGAGCAAGATAACTTAAGCAGTAAAATATGTACCACCTTATCAAAGCAGTTTAAAAGCAACTGCAGTTTTCATGTAATAGGAGGAGAAGCACCTGGCATTAAGGACTCAAACCTCCTGTTGCTTTGTACGTAATCAAAGTGAAGTCAAATATATACATTACAATAAGAGACATTCACCATTTATATTATATGGGCATCAGTCCTCGAAAATAAAATGCAGAAAGTCATTAACATCCCGTTTTCACTAACTTATCCATATACTGAAATTGGTCATTATTTCCCCGGTATTATCTTGATTACCCTTTGTTGGTCAGAAGTGCAAATGGACCCCGTATTCTCGTTGGTTAAAAAAGTTACTGATTTTGCATATTACACTTTACTGTCCTTTTCTTTGTTACAAAAATTCGTCCAGTATCTCAATACTCTGTTTAAATAACATACAGAATGATATTGTAACTAGCCATATATAAATATAAATCACTAATGGAGAGGGTGGGGGAATGGAGTCTCGGACCATCACTTAGTGATGGCCAAGGTAGAGCTGCAAAGAAAGTGGTTGAGGAGACGAAGGGGAAGACAGGAGGAAGCAGCTCCTGTGAGAAGAGTGGAGAAATTGCAAGATAGTGAGAAAAGGACAGAGTATAAGAGCATAGTGGAAGAAAGATTGGGAAGGTATGAGCTAGAGCAGATGGAAGGGGTGGAAGACGTATGTAAGATATTCACGGAAGAGAGAAGCGCAGCGTGTGAGGCGGTTTGTGGAGTGAGGAGGAGATGCAAGGGTGTGCAAGGGACAGCTTGGTGGAATGATGAGGTGAAACGAGCTGTGGAACAAAAGAAGAAGGCATATGGTGAATGGTTGGCGAGAAGAGGTAGGGGAGAAGATGAGAGAGAGAAGAGAGAGGTATATGTGAGCAGGAGAAGGGAGGTTAAGAGACTGGTGAAGGAGAGTAAGAAGAAAGTGGATGAAGAGTTTGGGAGGAATCTGAGTGTGAAATGGAGGGAGAGTAAGAAATTGTTTTGGAAGGAGGTAAAGAAAGTAAGGCAGTGTGAAAGGGGAAATAGTAGGGGAGTGAAAGATAGGAATAATAGATTATTGGTGGAGAAGAGAGAGAAATTGAGGAGATGGAAGGAGCACTTTGAGGATTTGTTGAATGTAGAGAGTGAGAGCAGTGTGAGTATAAGTGGTTGGGGAATGGCTGGGAGAAGAAGAGATGAGAGGAGGGAGGAAGAGATCAGTAGGTCGGAAGGAGTGGAAGCGATGAAGAAGATTAAGCTGGGAAAGGCCCCAGGAATTGATGGAGTGTGTGGTGAAATGCTTAGGTATGGGGGTGAGATTGTTGTGGAGTGGGTATGGAAGTTGTGTAGATTGGCTTGGGAAGAGGGAATGGTTCCAGAGGACTGGAAATCAGGTATAATTGTTCCTCTGTACAAAGGAAAAGGGGAGAGAGAAGTATGTGGTAACCATATGGGTATTTGCCTTCTTAGTGTGACTGGTAAAATATATGGTAGAATACTCATTGATAGGGTTAGGCATATGACAGAGGAGCTAGTTGGAGAAGAACAAGGGGGATTTAGGAAGGGAAAAGGGTGTGTAGATCAGATATTTGTTCTAAGATGTTTAGTGGAGAAGTATCTAGAGAAGGGAAGGAAAGTGTATGCTGCCTTCATGGACTTGGAGAAAGCTTATGACAGAATAGATAGGCAAGGTATGTGGAAGGTATTAAGAATATATGGAGTGGAGGGGAAATTGTTGAGTGCTGTGAAGAGTATGTACGAGGGAGCTAAGGCTACGGTGCGAGTGGATGGTGAGCTGAGTGAGTTCTTTGATCTCAATGTGGGACTGAAACAGGGGTGTGTGATGTCTCCATGGCTGTTTAATATATATATGGATGGGGTTGTAAAGGAGGTGCAAGGTAGGGCAGTGGATGTGGGGGTGGCCCTAATGAATGAGGGTGAGATTTGGAAGCTTCCGGTGTTGCTGTTTGCTGATGATACAGTATTGTTGAGCGAAGATGAATGGGAGTTGCAAGGTTTGGTGAATGAATTTGGGACAGTGTGTAGGAGGAGGAAGCTGAAAGTTAATGTAAACAAAAGTAAAGTTATGGTGTTTGAGAGGAATGAAGTCACAGAGTGTGCAGTGAGGTTGGATGGTGAGGATATGGAGAATGTGAGTGCATTCAAGTACTTCGGTAGTGTGATGAGTAAGGATGGAACTTTGGAGGATGAAGTACGTGAAAGGGTACAGCAGGGAAGAAAGGTTGTTGGTACACTGAAAGCAGTGATGAGAAATAGGGAGATGAGTATGGAAGTTAAGAAGTCACTGCATGATGGTATTGTGATCCCTACCCTGATGTATGGAAGCGAGGCGTGGACCTTGCAAGAGGGGAATAAGTCAAGAGTGACAGCAGTGGAAATGAGTTACTTGAGAGGAGCATGTGGAGTGACGTGGAGGGACAGGTTGACGAATGAAGAAGTGAAGGAACGTTGTGGGGTAGATGTGGATGTGGTTGAAAAGATTAGGAGAAATACACTGAGGTGGTTTGGACATGTGGAGAGAATGGAGAATGAAAGACTGACTAAGAGGGTGTATGTAGGTGAGGTGGAGGGAGGGAGAGGGAGGGGTAGACCGAGGATGAGGTGTAGGGATGGAGTTGAGAGGTATATGAGGGAGGGGGGGTGAGTTGGGGGGAGGGGAGTCAAATGGTGGGTGACAGAGTGACTTGGAGGCGTTTTGTCTGCGGCCACCCTTTGCGGGATTAGGGCGTCGGGCTATAGATAGATAGATAGATAGACTAATGAAGAGGTGTTAGGGAGCTTCTTTAACCTACGAAAAGACTAGACCCCTTTACTATGTAGGGGTAAGCAATACTACACCATATTAGCCTGCAACATACGAACCCAAAGTCTCATAGTTTAGTTCCTCTTGTGAATATTCGTTACTCTACTTTACGTTACCTGGAAAGAAGATGAACAGTACCAGGTTAGCAGGTGTTCATTTATTTATTTATTTATTTGTTTATATTGATGTCAGCTCCCCGTGTATCACGAACTTGAGTTATTTTCCTTCTCCTACTCTTACTTAAGGGATCATAATGCAAAAATTAATTTCGTGTGTTCCTCGGTCTACTTCTGGGTATCTTCCCTCCACATGAATACCTATGACCTTCCTCAACCAACCATCGTTCCCTTTCCTCTCAGCAAGTCCACAATATCTTAACCTACAGGTTAGGCATCACTCGGTAATATCTCTTGTGTCCTATCTCTCTCGTAGGTTTATACACTGTTCTATTTTTCGTCATTCAATGATGCTATTCCCACTCACTTATTTCTGTAGGCTACGTTCCAACCTGCTTGTATCCTAATCTCTGAATGGCCGAGTTTCGCTGCTTTACGACATAATATTTTTCATACATGTTTTATGGAGAGTACCCTTACTACTAAAGGACAACCTCTTCATAGCCAGGAGAGGCAAGTTCTCTAAATTCTTCCACCCACTTCTCAATTAGCGACAGAGCTAGATCTAGCCTCCTCCTCTCCTTCTGTACTCAAGTGTGTGTCCTAAGTAACACAACTAGACACACATTCCAATCAGGTGTCACCTTAAACAGCACTTCCCACTCTATCGTCAACGTCCCAAATACCCCTACATACCTCACAGTAACTTTCTTACATCTGGTTGTGGTTCCTTTCCTCGGACCCGTAATTGCAGGATAAGGAGGAGGAAAATCAAGGCGGAGATAAACACTATTACATGTCTAGGCGTTTTGACCTGCCGTCGTCATCAGTGGACTCTGAAATTATAAGTGAAAATTACTTATTCGAGCTAATATTACAACGTAAAACAAGGAATTAATACACTTCGGTAAGTAATATATTTAGATAAACAGATTGATAGATAGATACACAGATATTAACAAAAAAAAAAAACTTTAAGGTGTTCTGAAAAATCAGAAGAACGCCGCTGTCCATCATTTTGCAGTTTTTTTTTTTTTTTTTTTTCAGTATTATAAGAGATAGGATGCTTTCGGTACGAAATACTGTGAAAGTGATTAATGTCCTTGCTGACTAGTCTAAATGCTCAGCCATCAACCTTTAACATCACTACATCTCTTAAGGACCCATTTGATAGAAGCTGTACAGTACACAGAACAGAAATTAAATCGGTGGATTTAGTTACACAGACAATTGTCCTTGGTGTTCTGCTTCCGCCGTGCTTGTTATTCTCGAGTAAATCTAATTTCGCACCCTTCTGTCGATAGAACCTCACCACCGTCCTCTCCCTCCCTCCCTTCCTCCTCACCGAACTCCCTAAATTCACTCTCGCTCTGGTATTCTGCCCACCACTTACGAATTAACCTAGCCCCCCGCCCTCTCTCTCTCTCTCTCTCTCTCTCTCTCTCTCTCTCTCTCTCAAAAAAAAAAAAAAAAAAAAAAAAGTGGGGGGGGAGAGAGAGAGAGAGAGAGAGAGAGAGATAACGACAAATCAAGACGATGTCAGTAAGAATGAAATCGACTTCACAACTTAACACTTCGCTCACACTCTAACACATCACAGTCTTGAGACTCACAGTCCAACAACCTCACCCTCTCTGCCTCCTCCCATCACCAGGTTATGTGGGCGTTGATGAGTCTTGAAGGAACTAAGCGAGCTGAGTGTTGCTCGAAGTCAGTTGGTCGACTTAAATCGTAGAAAAGTATAAGAACGACATGACAATGTGCAAAGAAGAATAACTGAAGGAGGGGGGTGTGAGAAATCGCAGAGGTGGGGAAATAGGAAGTAAGGGCGTGGTGAAATGTGTGGATATGCGGACTAAGGAAGAGGATTCATGTAAAGTGAAATGTGAGTGTGGGGTGGACTGGGTTGTCGTATTATGAGGTGAGGGTGGGATGGATAGGACAGAGTACAAGAGTGAGCCGATAGGGTAATGTGAAATATGAAACTCAGTGCAGGAAATGTGTAGCACTGGCTAGATGGGAGAGACAGTGAGGACTGGGTGGTATGCTTGGAGAAAATCGCCAAAAACTGCAATCTTTCTAAATTAATCAGTCAGTTGCAATAATGGTTTAAGCCTAGAATATGATACTATAGTCAAGAAGAAGTGCTATAATTTTGACTTATTCTGTTACTGAGCTACGCGAAATATGCTGCTAAAGACAAAAACCTGTGTCAAGATAAGATGAAAGAAGTACTGTATGGCAGTGTAGGGTCGAAAGAAAAGAGCGTGTTCGTACTAAGCCATTCCAAATTATACTGGATGACTGACTCCATTTTTTTTTTCTTTGTTACATCCAGGCGATTATACTCAGTTTATAACTTTTTACTGATGTGAATAGAAAATGCGCCCAATACCTCTCCCTCTCTCTCTCTCTCTCTCTCTCTCTCTCTCTCTCTCTCTCTCTCTCTCTCTCTCTCTCTCTTTACCATAAAACGCTTTTATTCAGATTAAGGAACACCTCGTAGTCAAGCGTGAGGCACAGAGAAAGAGTTGTCTGGGGTAAATATGTTTCTTGGACGAAGATAAATCAAGCTCACGAATTAAATTATTGTCAGGTTTTCATCCAGTAAAGTCATACAGGAGACGACAACAGTATTGTCATTTTTATTAAATTATTAGAGCATCATTAAAGCAAATTATTTTGGCCGTATAATTATCGACTACAACTCTACACTCACTAATTCATTATCTTTTTAATACCATGACGTAATTATTACAAACGAGAGAGCAAGGTTTACTTTAAGTTTGGAAATGAGCGGTCCGGCCTGACTCTACCTTCATGCAAATCAGACGCTAATAACTTTACTCCCATGTGAAGCAGACATGAAGTTCTTTCTGTATATGATATACTCATTATAATAAATTTTATCAATTAAAAACTCACCCATTAAGGCTTAGGAACCCATTGGAATCTCGAGTTTTCCAAGGGAGTGTTCGGCTCTACTCGGTGGACGCCTTAGTTACGAAATCAAATTTTATAAGAATTTCCGTCGTAACACTGAGTCCTTGGCATCAGCTCTAGTGATTAAATATCGAAGATTTTTCATATAACTTTATATCATAGCGGAACTGTGATATCATGGCGCTCGCTTGCTCGTCACGGGCTGACAAAGCACAAGTTACTGGTTTTATACTTGCTACTGCCAATTTTATTCCGAATTTTTAAGCAATCTCTCGATGTGAAGAGATTAGGTCATGAAATCAGTGTAGGTCTATGAGTATCTTTATCACAGTTACCATATACTAGCTTACAACGTTTTCATTGTGATAGACATTGTAGCCCCAGGATGGTAGCAAAGAGTGAGAGTATGAGTGATGTGAGTTATGAGGGTGTTGGGTGGGTGGGATAGTGGTGAAGGTTGAGGTGGTGTGGGCAACTTTAAGGCTGGAATGTGTCTAGAATGTAACTCAGACCATGTCGCTAGCTCTCACATTCCCCCACCTCCCTCCCCCACTTGCACTCACAGTCGCCGCCACTCTCCCCCGCCCTCCCTTTCCCTCACACTCTCCCCCTTCCCAATTCTTACGCTCTCTCCCCCTCTCCCATCCTCCCCTGCCCTCACACTCACCCCCTCTTCCACCCTCCCCACCCTCACAATCACCCCCTCCCATCCTCTCCCACCCTCACACCCCCTCTCCCACCCTCACATCCCCCCTTTCCCCCCTCCCCCCCTCCCCCACCCTGCCATGTTTACCCTGCAGGCTCGAGGGTTGCTGGTGTACACATGTTTACAGTAATAACCTTTTTGTTTACATTTTACACGTCCGGTGTTTCTAAGGGCACCTGTTTGTGGCCTGTATTCTTGTCGCTTAAGGAAGCTCCCTAGTACCTTAAGTGATTTGTTTTACTTATTACACCTTATTGTCCTCCCTACGGTTACTTAAATCCATCTAACGCCGCCATACTCTACATGAATAACGTACAAAGCGATGTTAACCAAACGTACCCAAAAATAAATCGCTTAGGAAGAGGTGCTAGGTAGCCTCCTTATCCGACGAGAATACAGACCTGTGTGCTTACATGCAGGTGTGAATCTCCAAGACGTAGGTGTTGAAATTGTTATGTAATGCGACTGAGGGAGTAAGTCCTCCTCATGTCTTCTGTTATACGGTTGACGTGCCTAGGGACCTGACTAACTTTACGTTTCATTACACCCTATATGCTCGTCATACCACATCCACATACTCAGCGTATGTTTTATTTTATCTATTCTTCCACTAAGGAACGACTGAAAATCTAAGTCTGTAAACTTCTCCCTCCCAATATATTCTAAGAAAAAAAAAAAAAAAAAAAAAAAAAAAAAAAGATTCCCAAAATTCAGATCCGTTCATCGGTGAAATTGCTGGTCTCATTGTGTTTAATTACAGTGGAAAATTGTGATAGGTGGTGGCGCTTACCATCCACTCACTCGATGTAGTGCTGCTCCCGGGTGTCTGCCCTTTTCTATCTTCCATCGTTCTTTCCTTCCATTTTCTTCTGTCTTTCTTTCCTTCATTCTTTCCTCGTCCTACTGCCTAAAGGTGACTTTACATTCCCTCGTCTTTCTTCTCTTCATTCTTTCCTCTTCCTTCTGCCTGTGTGTGACTACACTGAGTGACAAGCCAAATGGTTTCCTGTACACCAGGAAACCATTCGCTATGCTGAGTGGTAACCATATAATCAGATTTTGGCGCCTGGTGGTTTAGTGGGTAATTACGGCACTCCAATCAGATTGAGCCGGTGAAGGTTTATATCCAAGGAATGGTTGGGGTTTATTGCTCACTTAATGCCACTCAGGGATGAGTGGGACTGGTCACTCTCATCTTAAATGTTAGGATCAACTTGCATAGTCCCTGGCTCCTACGCTCCTCATGGGGCAACGTAGGATTGAATGATGGATGGAGGGATGGATGGAAAATACTGAGGAAGACAGAACTGACCAGTTACATACACCAAAGATTGAGGCAGAAGGTTTAGAACTATGACCACAATATTAGCGGGGAGAGAGAGAGAGACAGAGAGAGAGACAGAGACAGAGACAGAGAGAGACAGAGAGAGAATCCTTTTTTGTTGTTCTTTTTATCGATGTTAGATGTAGATGTTAATAAACCCTTCAATACAATTACTCAGTTTTCGTATTGTATATAATCAGCAAACAGATAAAATCAGGTGGATAAATACGTCATCAGACTGAAGGGATTAATGTGTGCGAAGCGTTTTTGTAATTATGTTCTTCCCAATTTGGACCACGAAGAAAAGGAACAACAAAAGTAAGATGAGAAGAAGGAGTGAGCCGACATAAGACAGTGCTTTAGACCAGGGCGAGTGATGAACAGAAATCAATGTACTCTTTTTCAAACTCCAAAAATAAATGGCAGATGACTAACAATGGTTTTGTTAAGTATATGAAGGACTGTGATACACCCGTTTATTTTATGAATAGTATGTAGCAATGCATACATATACTTCATTCATCGTGACTAGGCAGGAAACTTTGTTCTTTGAACCTATTTTTCCTAGCTTAGTGGCTGAGTAAGACAATACTGTGGCCCTGCATCCTCTCTATAGAACTTCTTCATGACCAGCACGAGTGTTACGCTCTTCATATAATTCAGCAGTCAAGACCGGTGATAATTATAGGCCAAGTTAAAGTGAACAGAATACTGATTTTCTCTAAAATGTGTCCTGCCATCACAATGCCGTGACTCGTGTAAAGGAAAGATATATACTCTCATTCGGAAAGTTTTTACTGGGGAAGGGCAACATTTTTGGCCCGACTTGGACCTTGTTTACGTACGAGTAGGAGGGAACATTAACCATTAACATACAGGTGTGGTCCATATGTAACGCTCCTCTTCCACTCACTCGGGTGATTTTCTTGTGATGAGGGGACGGTTCAGTCAGCGTTATCAATGTCTACCCTGCATCGTAAATTCATTTCGTACTCCCACTGCCACACCCACGCCAGCACCAATAGACTGGACCGTCTTTGCAACATATCTCCATGCGCGTTTTTAGTGAAGCACTATTTACGGACCATCCCATATACTGGGATGGGAAAGGAGAAGGAGGTGGATGGGTGAGGGAAAGGCTAGAGGGAAGCAGCAGAATTTTACATGAAACTAGGAAATCTCACATCACACGTGTTTATACGGGATTAGGAATGGTTTATGAAAGAATACAGAGATCACTGCATTGTTTAGAAGAGCCCCCCCCCCCCAAAGAGGGAGGGAATCAAATCAGTCGCGAGCCGATACGTATCTAGCGCGGCTCGGAATATGACCTTGACCTTGACCTACTTTCACCAATTTCGAACTCATAAATTTTCATCCATACTACAGCCCTATAAAATTCTGTGATGATAAATCGAGCAGCTACGAAGTTATCGTGCTAACAGACACACAGACAAACTGAAAACAATACTCGTAGGAGATTTTCATCCCTACTACACTCCTGTAAAATTTTGTGACGATATCTTAAGCAGTTGAGAAGTCATCGTGGTAATAAACACACAGACCTTGACCTACTTTCACGAATTTCGAACTCGTGATCAATTTTTGTCCCTAATACATACCTGTATAATTTTGTGATGATATTTTGAGCGGTTGCGTAATTATCGTGCTAACAGACACACACACACACACACACACACACACACACACACACACACACACACACACACACACACAAATTAAAAAAAACAATACCAGCTTTGCTATAGCGGCTGGCAATTGAAAAAAAAAAAATAGAGGCCCCCCCAAAGGGGGAATCACACCAGTCACATATCTAGCGCGGCTCGGAATATTACCTTGACTTTGACCTACTTTCACCAATTTTGAACTCGTAGGAGATTTTAATCTCTACTACACACCTGTAAAATTTTAAGATGATATCTTGAGCGGTTTTTAAAGTTATCGTGTTAACAGACACGCAGACAGACAGACAAACTGAAAACAATACGCGTAGGAATTTTTCATCCCAACTACACCTGTAAAATTTTGTGATGATATCTTGGGCAACTGCAAAGTCATCGTGATAACAAACACACAGACCTTGAATTACTTTCAGCAATTTCGAACTCGTGATCACTTTTACTTCCCCTCTAATACACACCTGTAAAATTTTGTGATGATATCTTGAGCAATTGCGAAGTTATCGTGCCAACACACACACACACACACACAAACTGAAAACAATACCAGCTTCACTATCCCGGCCGGATATCAAACGTCAACAACATAATTCCTTGATAAACTGAAATCCTGGAAAATCCGGACACCAGGTCGAAACTATAACCACTCGGCTACACCCTCCCAGCAACGCCGTTGAATCATGACCTAGGGTGAGCGAATTTGTCTATCATTTTACGATACCCGGCTTGTGACAAAGGATAATTCCTGAAGTTATAAACAGCTTTAGGTCTCACGGTTATGTATATTCTTGTCAAGTTCTGAAGGTCAAATTTGCTTATGATAAATACACTGGGAGACACGTCCAAGTCTCTGCCACTATAATGTTCTGTCAGGTGGTGTGGGGACGTAATACTGGGTCGTGACTCGCCAGGGATACAGTAGGTGTAGTTAGGCTTGTCGTAATGTGCTGTGTTGCTGACCTGTGGTGTGCTGATGTTGTATTGTGTTGGGGTGTTGAGCTGTGGTGTGTTGTGATGTGGTGTAATAAGAACAGTGCATATCACAGTGGCCGTAATGAGTGTCTGCTTCTGTTGATGCGTGTTTTAGTGGTGGAAATACATGATAGCGGCACCTATATGTGTTCTAAGGTTAACTATGGCTGTCGTAGTAATGTCATTAACGCATGTTCAAATGCTAACTGTGTGTGCTGCAGTCAGTGGTAACAGTTTGCGTCAGTGCCAGTGATACACACAGCAGCACCGTTTTTGCATCTTTTAAAGCCTTAGTCCACCAACACTGGACACCCACATATTCTAAACTCTGATGTAATATAACCCCCACCCCCACCATCACTACCATCACCACTACCACCTCCGCCACCACTACCATCACCACCTCCACCACCACTACCACCACCACCACTACCATCACCACTACCACCATCCCATGCTACCCTCACCACTACCACCATCCCATGCTACCCTCACCACTACTACCACCACCATCACTACCATCACCACTACTACCACCATCACCATCACCACTACTACCACCACTACCACCATCACCACTACCACTGCCTAAGATCTCCAGTCTTTCAAACGCAGTGTGTCCAAGCATCTCGAAATGAACGGAACTTGAATTTGGCTCTCTGTTATCTTATTTTTGTTTTTTCTTGGAGGGAACAGTCTTGGGGGTTCCTGGCCTTTGGTTCCTTCTTTCTTGCATATAAAAGGACGCCACCATTACCACTAGCACTACCTCCACTACCACAATCACCACTACCACCACCACCATCATTACTACCATCATCACCACAACCACCACAATGGTTCACCACCACTACCACCACCACCATCATTACTACCATCATCACCACAACCACCACAATGGTTCACCACCACCACCACTGCTACGACCACGATCATCACCACTCTCACCACCACCACATGCAACCCCATGCGACGACTACCAAACTTTAGTTGGCCACACTTTCCTGCACTGACCCAGGATATGGGTGTTTGACAGCAGAGTGGAGGTGGACGTGGTGGAAGAAAGGCTGGGTGGTGGTGGAGAGTGGAAGTTCTCGAGTGGCGTTTTGGAGGTTTAGGTGAGGTAGAATGTAGTGTGGACAAAGTTTTCGTTATTTATATATTAATTTTAGTTCTAATCTGAACTGGGCATTGGCATAACACCCCGTTCCCTAAGGCCCAACAGTTCCCCTGAGTACCACACACCATCACTTGTCACTACTTCGGCGCTAACACCTACCGTCCATATTGAACAAATGCTAGGGCTTTCGCATACAGGACTGGTTATTGGTATTTGCTGGAGTGTTTTTACTTGTCGGGGGGTGTTATGGTAGACCAGTAAAGCCTCTTGTAACGATAATTCAGATCCTTAAACTGTTCCCTGCCCCAGATGGGAAGCGACTTCACGTTCGTTAGGACAGCAATCCATCTCTCTACCAACTCAGTGGAGGAGAGGCAAGGCAAAGGCAAGGTGGAACTGAAGGAGGAAGGACAGGGAGTTGGGGAGGCAGGTTGGTGAGGGAGAGGCAGGGTGATGGATAAAAGGCAGGTGGAAACATGGGCAGGGTGCGAAGGAGAGTTAGAGTGGGGATGGAGGTGGGGTGGTTGATGGAAGACAGGATGGTGAAGACATAAGGTGCTGAGGCAAGGGTGTGAAGGAGAGGCTGGATGTGGGGTGGTGGAT